>NC_091455.1:23327909-23927909 GCF_027789765.1 Dendropsophus ebraccatus | reverse complement strand
CTCCTCTTGCTGCCTCACCAATGCCCACTCTGCCCTTGCGGTCCCACCAATCCACTTTTCCCCCGATCCCCCTCTCTTTGATCTCCCACCAATCTACCTCTCCCCTGATCCCCCTCCAATCCACTTCTCCCCTTGTAGCCCCACCAAGCCCCCTCTCCCCCTGATCAATTGATCAAACTCCAACAATCCACTGCTCCCCCTGATTCCCTTCCAAACCACCTCTCCCTGTCGCTCTCGAGACTCACTGTAATCCAGATTCATGGTGCGCAGCTATTCATTCTCTTCATTTCAGGAAACGGGATCAGAGCCGCGCTGTTTGCCAGCAGTACATACAAAGGACTTCCCTTCCTTACATTCTCTGGGCAGTTACAGCAGAACTAATATTCCTCTCTGCTAGACCGAACATGCTGGCACTGTGGTGAGCCAATGATTTATCTTGAGTGGGTAGGCTGTCTCAGGTCCTCTCTCTTCACATAGGACAAAACTAAAAGCTGAACTGTGCCCCCACTTTGTGTGTTCTGTCTGATCTAGCTGTTACTAGAGACAGATTATACCTAGCAATAAGCAGTGGAAAGCATATAGGATGCAAAACATAGAGGCCATGATTTGTGAGCAGGTATGGAGTCGTTTTTAGGTAAATGAAGTGACGTCCAAGTATATTAGGAATCAAGTGTTTAAACTGCAGGACATAAAAAGTCCTTGGCAGAGAACGTTGTGTGTGTGTGTGTGTGTGTGTGTGTGTGTATATTTATATGCCAATTGCCATTCAGTCTCTTTGTAGATCCAGGGCGGCATTCATCCTCCTTCCTATGAAGTATTTTGTGACACTGAAGTCTGCGTATAGTTCACCCAAGGCCTCTGTAATCTGTCCCATCTTTTCAGAGTCACTTACATCAGTGCTCCGTGTGACAAGCAGAACAGTGCGGCCGTACCCTGCAGAGCCTCGGTGGTGGCGGCTCTCACTGCGCACACACAGCGGCACCAGATTCGACTCTGATACTTGAGCCTGTCACCGCAAATAAGGTATGAGCTGGGCCATGGACGCATGGTCATTACAAGCTGCCAACATGGCAGATTTTAGGTGCAAATGAAAATCTGGCTCAGTGCAAGTCACATTAGCCACTTCTGCCATGGTGGGAAATTCTCCTCCGGGGCGTCATTGTTGTAACGGGTGTACTGGGAATAGATGTCTCAAACCAAGAACAGCACAAACATAAGACTCTATAAAACCAATAGAATAAGGGCCTTATTACACGAGACGATTATCGTGCAAAAAAATCGCTATATCGTTCGAATTTAAATGATAATCGTTCTGTGTACTTGCAGGCAACAATGAAAAAAACGATTTAGTTGATTTAGATCTGAACCTAAAATTTTCGTTTATCGTTCGCTGTAATTCCACATTCGTTCACTAATCGTTCAGTGTAATTGCACATTGTTCTTTGTTTTTCTGGGATCAGAAGGAATAAACGATTGTAGTAACGATCGCAATAACAATCATAGTAACGATTGTAACTTACGACCATCATTCTGTGTAATATGGGGAACGATTTCAGGTTAACGATAAACAATCTCGTTTGCGATCGTTTATCATTAGTCATTTATGGTGGTTTTACACGGAGCGATAATTCGCCCGATCGCACGATTAGCGATTTTGAATGAACAATGGGTTTTTTTTTATAACGATCAGGGTTTAGACGGAACGATACATCGTACAGAAAAATCGTTATGCGATAGGCTTAAGCGATCGCAAAACTATCTCACACAGGTGAAATCATGAAAGACTGTTTACATTGAATGATCTGTGACTTTTTTGCGAACGATCAACAACGATTTGAGAACATGTTGAAAGATCAAAATGAACGATTTTTTTTTTGCTCGTCGCTTGATCGTTCACTGTGTTTACACGTACGATTATCGTACGAATTCGATCGTTATCGTGCAAATTCGAACGATAAATCGTTCCGTGTAAAACCACCATAATCGGTAAAAATCGATCCGTGTAATAGATCCCAAAGTGCATATAAGAGCGATCCAAGGGTCAAAGAGTCTATCCGGCAAAAAGTCCATCCATTGTCATCACACACAAGTCTCCCACTGGATCATCCTGTATAGCCAAAATTAAAGAGATCTTAGAAAAATGACCGCAGTACTCCAGACTTGGGTGAAAAATGTATTACATGTGGAAACACATGGGGAAACACACAGTTTCCACATGTAATGAATTTTTCACTCAGTTTTTTCACCCAAGTTTGGAGTGCCGCGGTCATTTTTCTAAGATTTGGCTACACCTGTGGATCAAGGAGGACGGCAGGCACAAAGCAGATATTTTCACCCCTGAGTGCTGCGGAACATTGTTTTTTCCAAAATCAAAGAGATCTACTTCCATCCCACACATGATCTAGTGTCAGGACCTCTGGATATGGACAGAATTGTCTCTTCTAGTCTAACTTATTTCTGACTTGTTACTGACATCAGAACTTAAGACTCATGGGGGCTCTGAGTGCAGAGACCCCATCAACCACTAAAGCGCCCACCTATGTGTTATACCCTCCTATGATTTGCTGCGCTTGGCTGTCCTCAGTAGTGTTGAGCGGAGTTGCTGAACCCAACCCGAGCGCTCGCCATTTGACTCCTGACGTCTGGAGAAGTTAGAGGCCATCCTATGGCTGCCAAGAAAACATGGATACAGCCTATGGCCTATGAATGTATCCATGTTTTCCAGGACTCTTTAGGGCGGCATCTAACTTCTTCAGACTCCGCAAATTAAATGCTGAGTAACTGGGTACGGCAACTTTGCTCAACACTAGTCCTCAGCAAACCGTGATTGCTGACGGACTGTCCGTGAGCCTATACGGTGGTCGCTCTGCTTGAGGAGTGAGTCCATCAGAAGTGGAGATGATCAGCTGAGGGTTTCCTTTGTTTTAGTGTCCGGGGCATGCTTGCTGCCACTTTCCCTGTCATAACCTCACAGAAAGCAGCATAAACCTCCTTGGCTATATCATCTCTGTCCAGTGCCGTAATACAACATAATAATGGGGACCACAGCTACAATATTTAACTATTTCCAATCAATCATGACATGACACGGCCCTCATCGCCAGCATTTCCGATGTATTTACTACCCTCCGGCTCCCATCCATCAGCAGACGTGAAGGATTCTGACGGGGGGCGCTCATTAAATGCACAGAGAATTAACAGGAGACGTAACTGAAGACCCCTGAAGGAAATTAAAGAACTGAGAAAAAAACGGTGAAAAGTAGTGTAATTACTGTTCAGCAGAGCGGCTTTTACTAGAAGCCGGTCAATAGGAAAGGTCAGGAGGAAAAGTGCAAAAATACATCACAGCATGGATAACATCAAGACCGTCTAATGCAGCAACCTACACAGTAAGACACACAGGGACATCTCTTTCTGCCATTCCACTAAATTCTACCAAGGCTTTCATATGATCTGCATTACCCAGATTCTATACTCCTAAATAAAATTTAAGTTAGACCCTGTGATTTTTCTTTTCTGTCATAAAAGATACTGATATCTGTAATACTTTAAAAGAGAAAAAAAAATTTTTTAGCACAGTGTTCTACTGACCCAAGTAATATGCTAACAGTAAGCCAGGGATGTATGAAGCATTCCTGGCTTACTGTTTTGTAGGTGAAGCAGGCAACTCCCTCCTCCTTACTGTACAGAGGTGCTGTAATGTGCTACACTGGTAGTGTAGGTTGCTACTTACTATGTAAGTTACTGGCAAGTGTATGCACAGATCTGTAAGTGTTCAATTTCCCTACAGCACCACTACAGGGCAAATGAAGTATTACACAATGTCTATTTCAATCAGTAATGCAAAAAAAAGGAGGAGTCCTATTGGTTCAGGGTCCTTATGCCCTAAATGGAGTGTGGCTACAAATAAAAAAAAAAAAAAAAAACACCCCTAACAGGGTGTGTGAAGAACCAGACAACTCTAGATGAACTTATCTTCTAAAACATGCTTGTGTCCTAATAGCCGAAGGTACACAGAGTCACAAATCGAAGTCATAAAAAAGAAGAACCCATCTTGTACATTGTGCCGACTCACTGTCATCCCTCGACCCTCTCTGCAAAGTGCTTACGATGAAATATCTCTGAGGACTCTCCTGAAAGAACAAATCCCCACCCCCACCCCCCCACTGGACACAGGGATATAAGCATAGAAGGTGTGGGTTGAGCTGTGACTCGCTCGCCTTCCCAGACAGTGTTTCGTTTTCTGTAAGCGCTCCTCTGCAGATACGGCTAGCTCGCCGGGGGAAGCGTGCCATTTATCTGCCGAACACTTTGTCCTCATCTTGCTCCCCAGAGTTGTCACAGGACAAAAGGCTCAATTCATTTTCACTTGCAGAGACGAGGTCTCGGTAAGTGTGTCCCATCGCTCAGACATTTTGGCAAGAGGAGGAGGGACGATCTGTCTTAAACTTAAAAAGCAACGTTCTTCATCTTACAAACAGTCTCCCGTGATCCCGACGCAGCAAGTAACACCAAGAGATCAGAATCCTACTCAATCCATCAACCTATTTTGCAGGCAGACATGTATATCCAGCCTTGAGGAGAACAATAAGATGCCGTACCTATCACATTAGGCCAGTCTCTGGTAAGATAGAAATTTATGTGACTACTTCATTGGATAAAAGCCCCACAGTGTTGAATCATGGATGCTGCACTGTCCAAAGATGGGTTCTCTACTTTGGCCAAGGTCAAGGGTCCCTGATCCCACATGATGGCTCTCTGCTGCCACCCCTGTCTGAGTTGGGAATTGTCCTAACCAGGAGATACCTCTCCTGCTCTGGACAGTTCCTGACACGGACAGAGGTGGCAACAGAGAGTACTGTGTCAGACAGGAAAATAGTCATTTAACACAATAAGCCTCACAGATGAAATCCACTAAGCTTTGGGAAAACCTGGTCATAATTCATTAAGGGGTACTTGGGCAGAAAGAAAAACATTTTCAAAACACCCGCTGCCAGAAAGTTATACAGATTTGTAATTTAGAGAAAAACACACAATAGGTTTGTCCTCAAAGTCTGGTAGGCCACCATTTATTAAAAAGAAAAGCTTACTGTAAAAAGAAACTTAAATACTAAAACATACAATTTCAATAATATAGCTAAAAGGATAAAAGGCAGAAGGCTTAAAGGGGGTAGCTCACCAAAAAAAATGTTTTTCTTCAAATCAACTGGTGCCAGAAAATGTCAGAGATTTGTAATTTATTTTTATTAAAAAAATCTCCAGTCTATCAGTAGCTATCAGCTACTGTATGTCCTGCAGGAAGTGGTGTATTTTTTCCAGTCTGACACAGTGCTCTCTGCTGCCACCTCTGTCCATGTCAGGAACTGTCCAGAGCAGGAGAGGTTTTCTGTGGGGATTGGTGACATATACCGGGGCTCACAAATGGTCATGTGAATTGGGAATATGTTGTGTAACAAATACAAGTATCTGGATAAAGCCTGAAAATCAGAACATTAGCCAGGATTGGTGTGAGTGCATCAGCAATAAAACTCCTCATATGAGAAAGAATAAAGTGCATCAATATAAAAACCATCATACAAGTAATACTGCAGCTTTTACGACACAGATATAAAGGTAAGCTAATATTTAGTGCTGCTATAGTCCAAAAGAGCGCGGTCATCCAGGGAACACACCACGGCCAGCTCTCCCGGAGATCAAGCTGTGAATGATAAGCGCGGTGCGGGGAGCGGAGGAGACGCGGCCAGGCTGTTACCTCCTGTAAGCGGAGAGACGCCTCCTGATTCCTTCATAAAGTATAAACCGCTGACAAACAAAGAAAAGCAATAAAGCGACAGGTTACTGCCATCTGCGAAGCCCCCCGAACAGCAATAAGCAGGTACTCACCCTGGCTGCCAGGATAACGCACTTACTCAGCACTTGTCTGTGCACGGCGGGATAACTGGGGAGACGCCAGCTGCCTGCATCTACATACAGAGCCCCCATCATCCAGAATTAAAGGGGTATTCCAGCTTTAAAGGATAGGACTCTATTATGTATAAAATGTACAAATTACAACTCCGGCCTGTCTGTCCAAGAAGTGTAAGGTAGTACAGATCACGGCACTTGAGTGCCACAGAGGAGCATGTTGTCGTTTTTCGGGCCAGGAGGCACCTTCATTAAAAGACATCCATGTTTCCAGCACGAGTACAGGGCAACTAGATCCAGGTGCAAAAGGCCCAACAATATAATAATCTCAGAAACAATATACAGATAACCACTTGTATTCACAGACAGGTTCAAGTGCAAGTGATCACTGGGGCCAGAGATTGGCTGCGGCATCCCATGGCACTGTGCAGAAAATCATGATCCCCCCCCCCCCACCGGAAGTCCAGTCTCCTCCACAGATCCCACCGGAGGCCCAGTCTCCTCCTCCACAGATCCCACCGGAGGCCCAGTCTCCTCCTCCACAGATCCCACCGGAGGCCCAGTCTCCTCCTCCACAGATCCCACCGGAGGCCCAGTCTCCTCCTCCACAGATCCCACCGGAGGCCCAGTCTCCTCCTCCACAGATCCCACCGGAGGCCCAGTCTCCTCCTCCACAGATCCCACCGGAGGCCCAGTCTCCTCCTCCACAGATCCCACCGGAGGCCCAGTCTCCTCCTCCACAGATCCCACCGGAGGCCCAGTCTCCTCCTCCACAGATCCCACCGGAGGCCCAGTCTCCTCCTCCACAGATCCCACCGGAGGCCCAGTCTCCTCCTCCACAGATCCCACCGGAGGCCCAGTCTCCTCCTCCACAGATCCCACCGGAGGCCCAGTCTCCTCCTCCACAGATCCCACCGGAGGCCCAGTCTCCTCCTCCACAGATCCCACCGGAGGCCCAGTCTCCTCCTCCACAGATCCCACCGGAGGCCCAGTCTCCTCCTCCACAGATCCCACCGGAGGCCCAGTCTCCTCCTCCACAGATCCCACCGGAGGCCCAGTCTCCTCCTCCACAGATCCCACCGGAGGCCCAGTCTCCTCCTCCACAGATCCCACCGGAGGCCCAGTCTCCTCCTCCACAGATCCCACCGGAGGCCCAGTCTCCTCCTCCACAGATCCCACCGGAGGCCCAGTCTCCTCCTCCACAGATCCCACCGGAGGCCCAGTCTCCTCCTCCACAGATCCCACCGGAGGCCCAGTCTCCTCCTCCACAGATCCCACCGGAGGCCCAGTCTCCTCCTCCACAGATCCCACCGGAGGCCCAGTCTCCTCCTCCACAGATCCCACCGGAGGCCCAGTCTCCTCCTCCACAGATCCCACCGGAGGCCCAGTCTCCTCCTCCACAGATCCCACCGGAGGCCCAGTCTCCTCCACAGATCCCACCATAGGCCCAGTCTTCTCTCCTGCCTGTTCTCTAGGAGGGACAGATCAGGCAGAGGACTGTGATAACCAAGTATCTACAACAAATGGGGCCAGAATCAAAGGAAACTGGAACCCAGGTACAGAGTGTACAGTGACCACAGGCTGCAGGGGGGGGGGGGGGTCACACAACAAGGAAGCTGGTGGCACAATGTGTGGAGGCCTCAGACAGTCTCTAAAATGAGTATGGACATCTAGCCTCCTCCAATCATCTATGGGCCTTATTACAAGGGCCACTATAAGCTGGGCAGGCGAATATCCCTCTGGGTACAGCAGAGTCTCCACACAAACCATTTCCCCATGCAGTTAACAATAGGAGCACAATGTTGTCAAAAGTCACGGCCATTGGAGAACACAGGGGAGCATGGAACACACTAACAGCAAACACTTGCTCATTGGCTGCACATCCCCCCCTAGTAATAGGGGATTTATAACCGATGCCATGAATAATCCAGCAAGTGTACGACCACCAAGCCGTACAAAGGAGGGCTGATCTACAAGACCTGCACTTGTTTTCTGTGTGGGGTAGGTGTAAGAAGGCCCTGGGCGTCAGGCCTGCAGCACAGCAAACAAAGCCAGAGCCGCACAGCGCCATTCACTGTGTAGTGGCCACGCTGGATTACTGCAATTCCCACTAAACTCAACGGAAACAGCTGCAGTGACCCAGCATGGCCACAAGACATATAATGCTCTATTACACAGAGCAATATTTAACGATTAACGACTAATTGTCTGTTTACACGAAGCGATAATTCACCCAATTGATTGTTTAACGATTTTGAAGCAACAATTTGGTTTTTAAAACGATCAGCGTTTAGAAGAATAAATCGTTAGAAAAACCATTAGAAAATTTGTTGGAAAAACTGTTTTTGATTTAAAGATCGCTTAGGCCCATCTCACATAGGGTGAATCGGTGAAAGACTCTTTACAAGAAGAGATCTGCAAATTTTTTAGCCAGCGACGATTTGAGAACATGTTGAAAGATCACAATGAACGATTTTTCGCTCGATCGTTGGCTGTGTTTACACGAGCCGATCATCGCTCAAATGCCATCGTTATCGCGAAAATCGCTCCGTGTAAACGCGTCGTGATGCTAAACGATCGCAAACGAGATTGTTTATCGTTAACCTGAAATCGTTCACCATATTACACCGAACGACAGTCGTTAGTTACGATTGTTATGGTGCGTTTACACAGACAGATTTATCCGACAGATCTTTGAAGCCAAAACCAGGAGCAGACTATAAACAGGGATCAGGTCATAAAGGAAAGACTGGGATCCATCCTATTTTAAATCCATTCCTGGCTTTGGCTTCCAAAATCTGTCAGATAAATCTTTCTGTGTAAACGCTCCCTCACTATGATCGTTTATTCCTTCTGATCCTGGAAAAACAAAAAACAATGAGCAATTACACTGAACGATTAGGGAACAAATGCGGAATTACAGCGAACGATTAACGATAATTTTAGGATCAGATCTAAATCAACGACATACGAACGATTTTTTGATCGTTTCCTGCAATTACACAGAACGATTAGTGTTTAAATTTGAACGATATAACGATTTTTTAGCCGTGTAATAGGGCCCTAACAATAGAGCATGAATGGAAACTGTTCTGTAAAGCCCCTTTAAGAATCCCTGACGACAACTCACAAGCATTTCTCTGTACACAGCTGTTCTATACATCGTCCGACCAATGCTTCAGCAAGTGGAACAATGCATTCCCCTAGGTCAGTGATGGGGAGCTGAGGCCCTCCAGGTGTTGCACAACTACAACTCCCAGCATGCCCGGACAGAAACAGCCAGAGCTTTGTCCAAGCATGATGCGAATTGTAGTTTTTCAGCAGCTGGGGGGTTTGCAGGTCCCTAATCCAGGCTATAGGGCAGGGGTAGGGATCCTTGGCCCTCCAGCTGTTGCAAAACTACAACTCCCATCATGCCTGGACAGCTAAAGCTTTGTCCAGGCATGATGGGAGTTGTAGTTTTTCAGCACCTGGAGAGCCAAGACTCCCTATCCCTGCCATAGGGGATAACAGAGGGTAGGAGACATAGGGCAGGGAGCTATGGCTATCCAGCTGCTGTAAACCACAACCTGCCTAAGCCAGACGCTGAATGTTAGGGAATGCTGGGAGTTGTAGTTTCATCCACTGCAGATCTCCGCTTTAGTCTATTATAACATCAGTCACCAAACTACAAGTCCCAGCAGTCTCGAGCAGCGCTGAAGCATCACACAGCGCCCCCGCCCGTCCCATCCCGGGCTCAGCCACTCACCAGTCCGTCTATCTGCACTTGCTTCACCGGGATCTCCGCGGTAGCCGGGGCCGCGCTGTTGGTTTCTCTGCGAGATGCCATGTTCTCAGGTGCCGGAGAGAAAGAGAGAGGGAACACGCACGACGGAAACAGGAAGTGGACGCTTGAGTGACGTCAATCGCTGCGCCGGCGGTAAGTGAAGGCGCCATCTTGGTTGTGGGCATGCCTAGGAATTTCAGCCTGCCAGTGAACACTTCATTCTTATTGTACACATATTCTCTCTATAAAACACAATAGACCAAATGAATGGCCAAAGGGACTCCTTTTAAGCAAGGGGCGGGGAACCCTCTGCCCTCCAGCTGTTGCAAAACTACAATTCCCATCATGCCTGCACAGCCAAAGCTTTGCTTTGGCTGTGCAGGCATGATGGGAATTGTAGTTTTGCAACAGCTGGAGGGCCGAAGGTTCCTTATTAGAGATGAGCGAACCCGAACGTTCGGTATTTGATTAGCTGGGGCTGCTGAACTTGGATAAAGCTCTAAGGTTGTCTTGAAAACATGGATACAGCCGATGACTATATCCATGTTTTCCACATAGCCTTAGGGCTTTATCCAAGTTCAGCAGCCACCGCTAATCAAATGCCGAAAGTTCGGGTTCGGATCGACTTGAGCATGCTCCAGGTTCGCTCATCTTTATTCCTTTTATCTCAAGTCTTCTCATACTTATCAGCTGCTGTATGTCATGCAGGAAATGTTGTTTTATTTACATTCAGACACAGTGCTCTCTGCTGCCACCTCTGGCCCAGACAGGAACTGTCCTGAGCAGGAGAGGTTGTGTATGGGCATTTCCTGACATGGACAGAGGGGTTAGCAGAGAGCGCTGTGTCTGAATGTAAATAAAACACCACTTCCTGTAGGACATATAGTAGCTTATAAGTATGGGAAGACTTAAGATTTTTAAATAGAAGTAAATTAGAAATCTGTATAACTTTCTGACACCAGTTGATTTGAAAGAAAAAAAAATCTCTGGACAACCCATTTAAGCAAATTGCACTTCCCTAACCTAAAGTTCTCTAGCTTTCTCAGAACTACAACTCCTAGCATGGCCAGACAGATTGTTCGGACATGCTAGAAGTTGTAGTATTTATTTTTGCCTCATAGTCAATGGCAACATTATGGCGCACATCTGCATATGTCGGGGTTCTACAGCAGCACAAGTTTCCCAAATTTCCCAAGACTGTCACTTTAAAAAAAGAAAAGGTTATCCACAGTTAGAAAGAAATACCATAACTTCTTTCCCCAAGAAATAGTGCCACTCTTGTCCTCAGTTTGTGTGCAGTATTACAGCCCAGTTCCATTGAAGTGAATGAGGCAGAGTTGTAATACCAAACACAACCTGGTGAAAGGGGTGGCGCTGTCTTTGAAAGAAAAAAGTTAGGTTTTAATCGATCCTCCATAAGCCTATATTGAGGGCAATCAAGGTGGATGTACATGGGTTATACAGTGGATGCTTAGGGGCCTATTCCACGGAGCGATAATCGGATAATCCGTCTTCCCTCACAGCGTCATATATTCCTCTCCGTAACCATTAAAACGTCCTGAACAGAAGAAAACAGAATAAATCTAAAAACCTGCGGCCCCAGTAACGTATCCTGATACAATATATATCACGGCCGCCATTGTAAACCGTGGAAACGTCTTGTTTTCCATGAGATCTATAGCTCTTTAGATTACACTGCTCCTTATAATACCCGGAGGATTTACAGGAAATGAAATCACGGCTGGGATATAGCGGCACTATGTCACCGCCAGGCGGGGGGCCTCCCTAAGCTTTACACATCACATGGATTTACACAGATACGTGAAGTAGGGATCAGTGGGATCCATGAAGCTTATGAGCGCCATTAACCGGACAGAGTTAACCCCTTCACTACCAGGTTAGTAACAGGGTTAGGACGCCTCCGCGGTGGATCCAGTATTGTGGCGGCACATAGATGGATGCAGGCAGTCATTAGTATTATTACTTATGGGCAGATTATAGGAATCCCGAGAAGAATCGGTAGAACCCCCCCATACATTGCCTCCTTATTATTGACAGCGCAGCCGCGCACCGGCTTCCACATTTTATTATCTGAAACTAGACAAATGATATTTCTCGCTGCGCCAGCTAGACTGTATAACCAATCCATAATGATAAACTACACCGCACCACCATAGCAATCATAGCTCCAGAGACAGACTCCTATAATGTCATGGCCCATTGACACCCAGCAAAATAAATTGCATTCTCCTCTTCTCTAATGCAAAATAGACAGAGACATAGAGACATAGTCATAGCCTTCTCTTCTCCAGCTTCCTTCTCTCTCACTTGTTCCTGTACAGGAGTCACCTAGAGGCTTATAATCCACTCACAGTAATAAAGAAAGGACGAGACTATTATAATGTTCATCATCCATTGCTGTTGAAATATAGCTTAAGGGTGCGTTCACACCTACAGGATCTGCAGCAGATCTGCAGCAGATTTGATGCTGTGTTCAGTTATTTAAATGAAATCTGCTGCAGAAAATCAGCTGCAGATCCTGTAGGTGTGAACGCACCATAAAGGGTTTATCCAGGCTTAGGAAAACATGACAGATTTCTTTCAATTCCATTGAAGAGAAAGGAGGTGAATTGTAATACCGCATTCAACCTGAGGACATGTGTGGGACTGTTCTTTGAAAAAAGTAGCTTTTTTTTTCTATAGCCCCTTTAAACTATCTAGGTCTGACATGTGAATAAGTGGCTTTATGTCTAAGCCTATCGTATTGGTTATTAGGAGCAATGAAAGAATATGGTGCATATAGTTATGAGTTGGATGGATCTGTGAAGGAAGCGCTCTCCACTCTCTAATGGCTGTGATTGACAGGTTGCAGTATATCCATGTATACAATACATAGCAGCCTGTCAGTCACTTTGGAGATGGGTGCCTATAGAAGTAGCCTCTTGGGCTCTATCGGGCTGCTATATATCACTTTAAATGGGCACTTTCATGGCCAAAAACTTTATATAGGTCATAGCAACATATCAAAAGTTTTGATCAATCAAGGTCTGAGTGTTCACATAGAATGGCATAAAATGGCATGCTGACCAGGGGCTTCACTAGCCATAAATGTTTGAGGCACCTGCCCTGACGCAATTAAGGCTAGCCTCAAATTATTTTGGCCAGCGCCGCAGCACTTCAGGGCCTGGTGCATTATGGGGCCCAGTCCGGTAATAGACCTGGCTGCAAATGTCTCTCTAACTCCTGATGAGCTCCTGTGCCACTGTGATTGCAGAGCAGAAAGCCATTGGCTCCCCGCCCCGCCAATCACCCTTGTGGCCGCAGGCAGCATTCTACATCCGGCCACAAGAGGCCGCTCTTCCCTCATTGGTCAGGCACACAAATGACACCACTCTTGTACCAGAGCACTGAAGAAGAATAGAGGGAGCGACTCTGCAGAGGACAAGCCGGAAGACTTCAAAACACAGGTGAGTATGTTGTGTGTCGTTGTTTTGTTTTTTTTATAGAGGGGAGATGCCTATATGGGGGTGGGGGCGCTTACTATAGGGCGGGGTGGTTGGGAACTACCATGCAGATACTACCTACTGGGGGGGGGTATTTACTACAGGGAGATATCTACTATGAGGGGGATACTACCTATCAGGAGGCTAGCAAGGGGACTACCTACAGGGAATGCTTACTACATGGGGAATACTACCTACTGGAGGGGCTAGACTATCTACTGGAGGGGCTAGCAGGGGTATTAACTACAGGGAGATATCTCCTACATGGGGGATACTACCTATTTGGGGGCTAGAAGAGGGACTACCTACAGGGGGATGCCTACTACATGGGGGGGGGTACTATCTACTAGGGGGGATAACTAACAGTAAGAGTACATACACGGTGATGCCTACTACATGGGGTAATAGGGGATACTATCTATTGGGGGGGATTACTTACAGGGGATGCCTAAGATGGGGGATACTATGTACTGGGGTGTGGAGGCTAAAATACAGGGAAAATACCTATATGATGATATTATTTACAGAATGATGACTCTGCGGGGTTATACTACCTGCACAAAGATACCTAACTACTAAATGGATGCACACAAGGCAGAGGGGCCTAGCTACTATATGGAGGCACAGAAGGGGGCCTAACTACACAGGATGCCTATACTGTACTCATATGAGCGAGAAGACTAAAATGTTTGTCTGGCAGATTCTAAAAAAGATGAGTTTTGGCCAGGAAAAGTCTTTATGATGGACGAACCAGATGGAGAAGTAAGTTAAAAGTGAGCGACTGCGATGAGAGAAGACGCCCCCTTTGAGTCACTGGATGAAATCTACCTCTATATGGGTCAGTGCATGGGGGGTATTCTGGTCTTTGCACAGTGGATGTGTAAAAATAGTGTGATAGTAGTAGTATGTGGTGGTAATGATGGTGGTAAAGGTGTAGTAATAACATTTGTTTCTTATATTCATTATATATTATAACATATATATATATATATATATATATAAATCAGCTTTACTACATCTCTTTTTTTTCCCCCAAGAGAAAAGCTGATCAGTGATTGTTGCTATCATCTATACAGACAAGAAACACGCCAAGATCTGATTTTTTTTAATTGATTAATTAATAACAAGAGAAGGATGAAAGATGGCGGTATATCCAGATGTACCTGATCACTCCGATGTTGATGTTGATCTTCGGTAAACTTGTTCTCATCAAATCCTGCAATAAAAAATATATAATCAATAAAGGTGATGTTACCCCCCTGCCTCTAGTCTCCCACCCTTCCCTCATAGATTGTAATCTCTTGTGCTATATAAACATGTAAAACAATAAATAAATTAGTGATTAATATTCCCAACTTACCGATCCTTTATCTGCTGCCGACTTGAGGTTTCTTGTAAAGGTCGAGGATTTGATCAGTGGGAATTTTATCCCTGTGTTTCTCGCACATTTTCCAGACGAAAAGCAGACATATGCATAGTATCACAGCAAGGACGGCCAGGACTGCGAGGACCCACTTGCCCAGTTCCCATAATCCCTCTTTCAGGTCGTGTACAAGGGAGGATCTGGGCATGATCTTAATCATTTTGGGGGTCTCCATCTCCAGGCTCGTGCCTATTGGCAATGGTCTGGCATACATATCAGAGAAAAGGAGCAGGAACGCCATAAAGGTGAACCAGCCCATTGTGAAATTTCCCAATGTATCCAATATCACCAATAATCGGAAACGCAAGGGAGAGAAAGAAGCCCCCTGTAGCCGATATGGCAGACAGTGAGCAACTGAGAGGACATCCAGCAAAACATTCTATATCTGTCACTGTCACTGATGACATCACAGTAGCCTAATTAACATACTGTTGGGCTATTGTGAAGTCATACAGTGACATCATATAGAAGAGGTGGTTACAAGCACTCCTTGATTATGTTATAAGAGAGAACCTATCACCAAATACAGTAAAAGTGAATATAACCAAACAATAAAACAACTCACCCCTGGAAGCATGAGGGCTGTAAATTCTGTTGTTATAAAGTAAGCAAAGAAGGGGTCCGTGGAGCCTCAGTTACAAGTCTCAAAACACGGGAATAGCCAGATATCCCTCTCTCCAAAGAAGGAAGCCCATTGCCAAGGGGTGCCTCCTAGTGGGGAGAGCACCAAACCACCCTGATACGTAGTCCCTCAGGTCCTCACTCTGTTGCGAGCTTTTGGACCTAAATAGGGAAACACCAGGGTGGCCCCTGTAAGCCAAAGTCTAACTCTGTGGCGAGTATAACGACATAAGACAAGGGTTACCAAGGCTAGGCATCCATCCACAGACTGCAGTTTCGGGGTATTTGCCCCTCGTCAGTGTGGAGCAGGATTCTGGCTACTGGGGAAATGATATAAAGTAAGGCAGTTACCATGGAAACAGCTCACTGGAGCGGCCATCTTGTGGCTGGCAGTTGTACGCATAAGCCACGCCCTCGGATTCCAACCCTGTATGCTGCAGGATTCCAAGCTTGTGTGCAGCACAGTCTCAGCCTCTTATAAGCAGCAGCAGCTGCAGCAGGGCCAGGATTCTGGGTGTAACTCCAGCGTATCTAAACCTGTTATTTGTGATAATGTCTGGTGAAAAGGGTGTATCTAAACCTACAATATCTGAAGCTACTCGCCCATTGTATTCAAACCCGCCTTTGCATCTAATCCCAAGATACTTGGTTCTGTGCTGCTACATCTGTGTATCTAATCCTGTGATATTTCAAATATGTGTTAGAAAAAAAGTTAGCGGCACTCAGGATTGAAGGTGAAAGCGGTGCCAGCTAGTGTATCTAAACCCATTAAAATCTTTGACTTTGCTGCCCGTTTGACTGTCTGCTTGGCAGGTCAAGTGTATCCAGCTGTTTTCCATTGAATTATTGCACTAAAAATCCAATGTGTGTGAACAAACCCTTTGGTGTATCTAAGTTTATCAGAATTATCATGGGATTAGATACACATTCACAGTAGCACACTATAACAGAGGATTGGCTTATATACAGGCTCAGCAGCTCACTATTAATTCCACACGGGGCGCTGTCAGCTCCTTGTTCCCCGCTCGCTGCCACCGCTATTACATGGGGCGGCAGCGAGAGGGTAAGAGCCGTGGGGAGCTGCTGGGGGCCTGCCCGGGTGATCGCTAGATCGTCCGGGCAGCCCATAGAGGATAGTCCTATTCCACGGAGAGGCGGCAGCAGATCGCTGCTATTACAGTCGTTTGTTTTTCAACATGTTTGAAAGACAAACGACTGCAACGATCAGCCGACATGAATGATGTTGGCTGATCGTTGCCTTCTATTCCACAGGACGATTATCGGCCATAACGGCCGATATCGGCTGATAAACGTTTTGTGGAATAGGGCCTTTAGATTCACCAGTTTGTCAGGAAGTATTCCGCATGTGGTAACTCACATATACAGTGGTACCATGGGGCAGATTATACATGCCCCCCCCCCCAAACCACCCACATTATTAAAATGGTACTGTACATGACTCGGGGACCACCAGAGGATCCCCCAATGGGCCCCTGAGTGATGTGCTGTGCTGTGCTAAAGCAATGCCCCAGGTGAGAGCACTATTCAATTACCTGTGTTACATTAAGGCGCACACGCCATTGATGGTCATCAAGGCGAATGGGACTTTTGTCGCAGGAAAAGTCTGTAGCACGTGTTGCCTGTGCCGGAAGTCAGAACAGAAGAGGACTGTGTTGGGAGAGAAGGAGCAGAAACAGTGGGGGAGCGTGTTAGAGGTTATTTTTTTTTCATCTTATAATATCTACATGGGGACCACCTACTAAAGGGTGGACTACACAGGAAGGGGTCATCAACTATAAGGGGACTACAGAGGAGGGGGTCATCTACTATAAGGGAACTAAACAGGAGGGGGTCATCTACTATATAGGGACTACACAGTGGACCATCTATGATTTGGAAGCTGCACAAAGAGACCTACCACACTACCCCACCTGACCCCTCCCCCCCCCACACACACACACCCTAAACCACCTGACCCCTACACACACACACACATACACTACCCCACCTGACCCTTCCACACACATATACACTTCCCCACCTGACCCCTCCACACACACACTAACCCACCTGACCCCTTCACACACACACACACACACACTACCCCACCTGACTACTCCACACACTACCCCACCTGATGCCTGCCCACACTACCCCACCTGCATCCCCACACACTACACCACATGACCTTCATCACACACATACACACTACCCCACCTAACCTCTCCCCACACACATTACCCCACCTGACCCACAAAAACACACTACCCCACCTGATGCCCACCCACACTACCCCACCTGCAGCCACACACACACACTACCCCACATGACCTTCCTCACATACATACACACAACCCCACCTGACCCACACAAACACTACCCCACCTGATCCCCATACACACACTACCCCACCTGACATCACCCCACACATACTACCCGCCTGACCTACACACACACACTACGCCATCTGACCCCCCCACACACACACACTACCTCACTTGACCCCTCACACACACTACCCCACCTGACCCCCCCCCCCACACACACACACACGCTACTTCATCTGACCCCTCACACACTACACGCATTGTTTTTGAAGCTTTATGCATTTATTTGCAATGACAAATTGCATTCTGCTACATCTGCCCCATAAGAGACACGGCCTCATGAGAGAGATTCCTTTTAGTCCTTGTGACTTGTTCCATGTCATTTCTGAATAAGCTATAACCCTGCAGATTAACCGCCCAGTCAGAGCTATCATCCAGCCTGGTAGCTTCCTTTAGTGCCAACTAGAAAAGAATAAGACATAGTAGTGGCACATTGGTTCTGGGAAACTACAAGTATCACACCCACTTGTAGTTGAAGTGCTCCATTTGTTCATGGTAATTGTAGTTTTGCAACAGCTGGAGGGCCTGCGTTTGACATCCCTGATATAGATGAAGGATAGAACTACAAATAAAAAATTGTGCATTAAAGGGAAACAATCAGCCCAATAATATAGTTCCCTGGATCCCTGTATAAAGCTCCTGTGCAGCTCACGGCATGTACTGGCAGTAGTTTTAATCCGCCGGCGGGTGGCAGGGAGAGGTGGGTGGGTAGTCATCTGGGCAGCTCACTGCCTGTGTGTAGGGATAATTGAAAGGCTGAGAAGCCAGTAACTGACAGAGATCGGAGACTACACACGGGCGAAAAGCCCCCCAGATGACTACCTGCCATGTGCCCATGGATTAAAACTTTATACAGTGATGCAGGGAGCCCTATCAGCCCCCCCCCCCCCCCCCCAAAAAAAAAAAAAAAAAAAACATCTCTGCTACATCTCTTAGTAAAACTGATCAGTGATTGTTACTAGCATCTACACAGACAAGAAACACGCCAAGATCTGATTGTTTTTGTTTATTGATCAATTAATAAGTATAATTTAGGATAACGGCATTTCCAGATGTTACTCATCATCCTGATGTCTCTACAGATCTTCAGTGCGGTCGTTCTCATCGAATCCTGCAATAAAAAAAAATATATATATGTAAGCTCTTGTGTCCTCGCTCCTGAATAGCTATATAAACATGTAAAACAATAAATAAGTTAGTGATTAATATTTCCAACTTACCGATCCTTTATCTGCCGCTGACTTGAGGTTTCTTGTAAAGGTCGAGGATTTGTTCAGTTGGAATCTTATCCCCGTATTTCTGGAACATGTTCCAGATAAAACGTAGACATATGCAGAGTATTACAGCAAGGACGGCCAGGACTGCGAGGACCAACTTTCCCAGTTCCCATATCCCCTCTGTCAGGTCGTCTACAATGGAGGATCTGGGCATGATCATAACAGTTTTGGGGGTCTCCAGCTCCGGGCTCGTGCCTGTTGGCAATGGTCTGGCATACATCCCAGAGAAAAGGAGCAGGAACGCCATAAAGGCGAACCAGCCCATTGTAAAGTTTACCAATATCTCCAATATCACCAATAATCAGCAATTATCGGTAATCCAAGCGAGAGAAAGAAGCCGCCTGTAGCCGATATGGCAGTGAGCAACTGAGAGGACATCCAGCAAAACATTCTATATCTGTCAGCTCTTATATATGTCACTGATGACATCACAATAGCCTAATTACCATATCAGAGAGTCTTGGAGAAAATTCCGGCCGCAGAAAACTGACCTGTCAGCTTTTTCCGGCGCCGTATGGGATCCCGGCCGGAGCGTATACGATGTGTGTACGCTCCGGCCGGGATCCCATTGCACATAAGGCTTTGTTACACACCGCAAAACTATGGCCGTAGTTCTGCGGCGAGAACAACAGACATATCAGCCCCCCCCCCCCAAAAAAAAAAATTAAAATAAATCATCTGTGCTACATCTCTTAGTAAAGCTGATCAGTGATGGTTACTATCATCTACACAGACAAGAAACACATCAAGATCTGATTGTTTTTTGTTTATTGATCAATTAATAAGTATAATTTAGGATGGCGGCATTTCCAGATGTTACTCATCATCCTGATGTCTCTGCAGATTTTCAGTGCGGTCGTTCTTATCGAATCCTGCAATAAAAAAATATATATATGTAAGCTCTTGTATGCTGCAGGATTCCAAGCTTGTGTGCAGCGCAGTCTCAGCCTCTTATAAGCAGCAGGGTCAGGATTCTGGGCTCCAGCGTATCTAAACCTGTCATTTGTGTTAATGTCTGGTTAAAAGAGGTATCTAAACCTATAATATCTGAAACTACTGGCTCATTGTATCCAACCTATTTTATAGAGTTTATCTGCATCTTTGCATCTAGTCCCAAGATACTTGGTGCTGTGCTGCCAACCCCATGTATTTAATCCTGTGGTAGTTCAGATATGTGTTAGTGAGCTAGTGTATCTAAACCCATGAAAATCTTTGACTTTCCATATGTGCCTGTCTTGTGTGATGCTGTCTGCTCAGCAGGTGTATCTAAGCTGTTCTTGTTTGATACCATCTATTAGGCTGTGTTCACACGTTGCATTTTCATACCGTTACTGCATAATTTCTTTGCAGTAATTAATCATTTAATTGTCATCCAGACGTCCTTCATTGGATTACTACAACGAAACTCCAACATACGAACATTCCCCTAAAGTGTCACTGTCGTTTAAATTTTTTTTGCAGCAATCAATAGTCCAGGCGACAAAGTTTTAAGAAACTTTGTAATTGGGTTTATTAGCAGAAAAATGCATTTTTATCATGAAAAAGCAGTTTGAAGCTCTCCCCCCTGTCTTCATTGTTCTCTATGACAGTCCGCACTGACCTCTCTGACCTCTAAATACCAGCTTTCATGCAGCTTCTGCTGTGTAATCCTTTGTTCTCTGCTCACTGCTGGCGACTAATCTCCCTCCTCCTCCCTCCCTTCTCCATAGGTTACACAGGGCCCGACTGATGTTAAAGAGTCGTGCATTAAAGGGAAACAATCAGCCCAATAATATGGTTCCCTGCATCCCTGTATAAAGCTCCTGTGCAGCTCACGGCATGTACCGGCAGTGGTTGAAGCAGCAGCTTTATATAGGAGAAAATTAAGTTTTAATCCACCGGCGCGTGGCAGGGAGAGGTGGGTGGGTAGTCATCTGGGTGGCTCCCTGCCCGAGTGTAGGGATAATTAACAGTCAGAGAGGCCAGTAACGGACAGAGATTGGTGACTACACACGGAAGGGAAGCTGCCCAGATGACTACCTGCCGCGTGCCCGTGGATTAAAACTTTATTTTCTCCCATATAAGGCTATGTTCACATTACGTATGAGACCGGCCGTTCCGTGACCGTCCGGGTGATCTCTCCGGCCGCGGAGCTCTGGTGCTGGCGCATCAGCGCGCGCCCGCATCAGAGCTTCCCATAGCCCACAGTGAAGCGAGCGGCCGGAGAAAATTCCGGCCGCAGAAAACTGACCTGTCAGCTTTTTCCGGCGCCGTATGGGATCCCGGCCGGAGCGTATACGATGTGTGTACGCTCCGGCCGGGATCCCATTGCACATAAGGCTTTGTTACACACCGCAAAACTATGGCCGTAGTTCTGCGGCGAGAACAACAGCCATATCAGCCCCCCCCCAAAAAAAAAAAAATTTAAATAAATCATCTGTGCTACATCTCTTAGTAAAGCTGATCAGTGATGGTTACTATCATCTACACAGACAAGAAACACATCAAGATCTGATTGTTTTTTGTTTATTGATCAATTAATAAGTATAATTTAGGATGGCGGCATTTCCAGATGTTACTCATTTCAGTGCGGTCGTTCTTATCGAATCCTGCAATAAAAATATATATATATGTAAGCTCTTGTGTCCTCGCTCCTCAATAGCTATATAAACATGTAAAACAATAAATAAGTTAGTGATTAATATTCCCAACTTACCGATCCTTTATCTGCCGCCGACTTTAGGTTTCTTGTAAAGATCGAGGATTTTTTCCGTTGGAATCTTATCCCCGTATTTCTGGAACATGTTCCAGATAAAACGCAGACATATGCAGAGTATTACAGCAAGGACGGCCAGGACTGCGAGGACCAACTTTCCCAGTTCCCATATCCCCTCTGTCAGGTCGTCTACAATGGAGGATCTGGGCATGATCTTAACAGTTTTGGGGGTCTCCAGCTCCGGGCTCGTGCCTGTTGGCAATGGTCTGGCATACAAAAGGAGCAGGAACGCCATAAAGGCGAACCAGCCCATTGTAGAGTTTATCAATATCTCCAATATCACCAATAATCAGCAATTATCGTAATCCAAGCGAGAGAAAGAAGCCCCCTGTAGCCGATATGGCAGACAGTGAGCAACTGAGAGGACATCCAGCAAAACATTCTATATCTGTCAGCTCTTATATATGTCACTGATGACATCACAATAGACTAATTACCATATCAGAGAGTCCTGTTGGGCTATTGTGATGTCATACAGTGACATCATAAAGAAGAGGTGGCTACAAGCACTCCTCAATTATGTTATAAAAGAGAACCTATCAGCAAATATAAGTAAATATAAGCAAATAATAAAACAACTCTGTAAATTCTGTTGTTATAAGGTAAAGAAGTTACCATGGAAACAGCTCACTGGAGCGGCCATCTTGTGGCTGGCAGTTATACACATTAGCCACGCCCCCAGATGCCAACCCTGTATGCTGCAGGATTCCAAGCTTGTGTGCAGCGCAGTCTCAGCCTCTTATCAGCAGCAGCGTATCTAAACCTGTTATTTGTGATAATGTCTGGTTAAAAGAGGTATCTAAACCTACAATATCTGAAGCTACTCGCCCATTGTATCCAACCTATTTTATAGAGTTTATCTGCACCTTTGCATCTAATCCCAAGACTTTGCATCTATGCCTGTCTTGTGTGATGCTGTCTGCTCGGCAGGTGTATCTAAGCTGTTCTTGTTTGATACCATCTATTAGGCTCTGTTCACACATTGCATTTTCATACCGTTACTGCATTATATCATTGCAGTAATTAATCATTTAATTGCCATCCAGCCATCTTTCATAGTATTACTGCAATGAAACTCCAACATGTGCGACCATACCCTTAAGTGTATCTAAGCCTATCAGAATTATCATGAAATCAGATACACATTCAGGCTATGTTCACACAACGTAAGTTGTGTATTAATCATGGCTGTTGTTGCCGATGTGCAACAATGGCCGTGACTAATACACAACCTATGTGTAGTACAAGCAGGGAATCTGCTCCGGCCGCACACGCTCTATTGTGTGCAGCGGCGAAATAGGATGCAGGCGCATCAGAAATAAAGATAAAGAAATAGGATGCAGGCAATTCATCAGAAATAAAGATAATCCGGTCAGTACTGTAGTACTGGCCGGGATGATCTCTGACACTGGCCGTTCCAAGTGCCACATTATGAAAGTGGCACTGTACATAACCCAGGGGCCCACCAGAGGATCCTCTGATGGACCCCTGAGTTATATGCTGTGCTGAAGCAATGTCCCAGGTGAGAACGCTATTCAATTACCTGTGTTACTTTAATGCGCACGCGCAATTGACGTCAAGGCAACTGGGACTTTTGTAACAGGAAACGTCTGTAGCACTTATTGCCTGTGCCGGAAGTCAGAACAGAAGAGGACTTTGTTGGGAGAGAAGGAGCAGAAGCAGTGGGGGAGCGTGTTGGAGGTTAATTTTTTTTTCCATCTTATATTATGATCACGGGGCCCATCTACTAAAGTGGGACTACATAGGGGACCACCTACTAAAGTGGGGACTACACGGAGAGGGTCATTTAATAACAGGGGACTACACAGGAGGGGGTAATCTACTATAAGGGCACTACACAGGAGGGGGCCATCTACTATATGGGGACTACACAGGGGACCATTTACGATATGAAAGCTGCACAGAGAGACCTAATATTACATTTTGCTGGTGAGGCAGCACAGGCGCACTGATGCAAGTGAGCTCATTACCCTAAGTTCCTTCACCACTGTGTCTGTGTACTGAGGAGGGGGGGGAAGTGTCCCAGATTGGGTGGACAACCTGGGGCCCAGAGTACATTTAAAGGGGTAGTGCGGCACTAAATTATTCACTAAATAACACACATTACAAAGTTATACGACTTTGTAATGTATGTTATGTTAGTGACTGGCCCCCTTCCCCCCACCCACGCCACCCCCGGAAGTGTAGTGCTCTATACTCACCTGATGCGTGTTGACTCCGTCCGCCATCTTGCGACAATGATGTAATCTTCGGGACGAACCTCTCTAGTGCCGGCCGCCCTCTGCCGCTTCATCAGCTGCTTAGCCGCGTACTTATACCGTACAATAGGTCTCTGAATCCTTTTTAATACTATTGTTCTGCTGCTGCTATCAATGAAGACTAAAGGACATCTTATCGCTAATGTGACTTCTGGTGCTGCATGGTTTTGCTGATGGCTTTGTAGTCCATCCGTCCATTTCCCCCCCCCACACACACTACCCCACTTCATCCCCACCTGACACCCCCCCACACACACACTACCCCACCTGAACCACACACACTGCCCCACCTTATTCCCACACGCACACCACCCCACCTGACACCCCCACACACACACACTACCCCATCTGAACCACACACACTGCCCCACCTTATCCCCACACGCACACCACCCCACCTGACCCCCCCACACACAGTACCCCACCTGACCCCCACACACACACTACTCCACCTTATTCCCATGCACACCACCCCACCCGACTCACACACACTACCCAGCCTGATCCCCCCAAACACACACTACCCCACCTCATGCCCACACGCACAACACCCCTCCTGACAACCCACCCACACACACACAGTACTCCACCTGTTCCCCTACACACACATTCACACCACCCCATCTGACACCCCCCCACACACACTACCCCACCTGACCCCTTCACACACACACACAGACGCTACCCCACCTGACCCACACACATACACACAACCCCACCTGACCCCCCACACACTGCCCCGTCTGAACCCCAACACACACACACACTAGCCCACCTGAACCCCCCTCCCCACACACACACACACACTACCCACTTGACCTCCCCTCCACACACTATCCCACCTGACCCCCCCCCACACACACACACACACTCCCCGGCCTGACCACCCACACACACTACCCCACCTGACCACCCCTACACACACTATCCCACCTGACCCCCCAAACTGATGCCCCCAAGACACTACCCCACCTGACCCCTCACACACACTACCCCACCTGACTGCCCACACACACTACACCCCACCTGACCCCCCCACACACACCATACTCCATCTGACCCTTCCCCCGACACACACTACCTCACCTGACCCCTTATACATACACACCCCCACCTTACCCCCCCACACACACACTACCCCACCTGAACCCCCCACACTCACTAAACCGCCTGACCCCCACACACAAGCTACTCCACACAAGCCATCCAGCTGATCATCCATACAAACTACCCCACCACCCCCACACACACTACCTCACCTGACCCTCACACAAACACCCCCCCTGACCCCCCCACACACACTACCCCACGTGAACCCTCAACCACACAACCCCCCCTGACCCCCACACACACCACACCACCTGACCCCCCCCACACACACACTACCCCATCTGAACCCCCCCCCCACACACCCTATCCCACCTGATCCCCCCCCCCACACACACACACTACCCCATCTGAGCCCCACCCCCACATACACACCCTATCCCCCCCCCACACACACACACCACCTGAAACCCCACTTTTGACAGGGTCCTTAGACATGCAAAGAAGAAAGTCCAACAGCATCCGTCTGTATCCAAAATCCTTCAAATGTTTAGTCACCATGTACTAGGAACCTAATAAACTTTTGAAGTATTTTGGATACTGTTGAATTTTCGTCATACCCCATGAAGTCTTTAAGCCCCCTCACCATAAACCATGTATACAAGGTGAATGTAGCTGTGACAACTGTGTTGACAAATTCAGCTCTGCTACATCTTATGTGCACCTGTGAGGGACATTGCTTTTGGCCTTTTTAACATAAGTAAAGACAAAGGCCACATTCACAGGTCAGTATATTTTCCTGGATGAAAATCTGGATCCTCTATTTTTCATCCGCAATCCGCAAAAAATCATCCGTTTTGCATCCATATTGTGTTCCGTTTTTTGATCCGTTTTTGCAGATCCGCAAAAAAAGGTGTAGTGAAGAAAAAAGAAGGGATGGCAAAAACTATGTTTGCTTGGTGATGTCCCAAAAAAACTTGGTGATGTCACAAAAAAAAATTGGTGATGTCACAAAAAAACGGTTCAGTGATACGGATGGTTTTGCTGATGGTTTTGCGGATTGCACTTTACTCTCCATAGACTTCTATTCTATCCGTTCTGTAACTACGGACCATATTACAACAGGTCCTTTTTTGGTTTTTTTTGTCACAGATTGCGGATCCGCAAAAAAAACAACTGGATGTATGAATAGCACCATTGAAAATAATGGGTTGTAATGGCTTCCGTATTTCCTGGTCTGGGAAAACGGATGAAAAATACTGACGTGTGAATTAGGCCTAAATGTAATACTGCTTACAAGGACATGTATATGGAGCAGATGTAGCATGTAGATGTAGCTGAACACGTTATTATTTAAAGTGACTGTACCACCAGGCCCAGGCTGAATCACTGGAGGTGGGCCGACCCACCCTTAGTGGTAGGAAACCGGCTGAAATACAAAGAAAAGGATTGCGGGAGGTGGTTGATCCGGGGCAGAAGGATCTCCAAGATGGCGCCGGCCCCTCCGCGACGCGCTCTGGCAAGGCAGCCTCCCTCAATGCAGCCACAAAACTAGCTGCGTATGCTAGGAGCAGCACTGAGGGGAAAGGAGGAGGCTCAGCACAAAATCAGCCTCGCAGCCCCGGGTCTCCGGATCCGGCAACCCTGACCCAGACAGCCCGGGGACCAGCCATGACTAAAGAACAAGAACACGTGGTGCAGGTACACAGGGAGGAGGAGGAAGAGGGAGAGCAGCCGGAACCCACACTACGTGAGGTGTTTCATGCAGTGACTAAAGGGAACATGGCTTTACAACAGCAGGTGGGCACCCTTCAGGAGGAATTATCCTTCATGCGCCAGAACGTACAGAAGGTTAATGAAAAGGTGGTGGCTGCGGAGGGCAGAATCAGTGATCTGGAAGATAAGATAGCCCCAGTTGCCAGGGACACTCACAGGCATGACCAGCATATTGCTGCACTTCTCCTTAAAACTGACGATCTTGAGAACAGACTTCGGCGCAATAATGTGCGCATAGTTGGGGTCCCTGAGAAAGTGGAAGGCCCTGATCCCACACGGTTCTTTGAAAAATGGATAAAGGACATATTTGGTGATGAGACTTTGTCCCCCCTTTACGCCATTGAAAGAGCCCACAGGGTCCCCACCAGGCCACTACCACCAGGGGGTCCGCCACGACCAGTACTGGTTAAACTTCTACATTATAAGGACAGGGACGCTATCTTGCACTCTGCCCGCCAAAAGCAAGATATATCTTTCAATGGTAAACGTATTTCCTTCTACCCGGATTACTCAGCTGAAATACAGAAGAGACGTGCTCGCTTCCTTGATGTGAAACACAGGCTGCGACAACTACAGGTCTGTCAGGTATGCCATGTTGTATCCGGCCAAACTGCGAGTGGTTGCCATGGGTGAAACACACTTCTTCACGGAACCTAAAGATGCAGCTCACTGGCTGGACACTCATCAGCAGCAAATCAGGCAGGATAATCGTCCCTGAACGACCCAGGTCTCTTTACTCCCGTTCTGTTATTACGGTTTTTAGACCGTCCTGAAGATGAAAGCCCGCAGTTGCTAACATTGATCCTGTTATAGCGGGGCCGTTCTCCGAAGAGTGAACTATCTTTCTGCACCCAGTAGAGTGGAGAACTTATTGCCCCACCAATCCGCGCGTAGTGGATTGCTGACCTGGTTGGTGTTTTTCCCCCTTTTTTTTTTTTTTCTCTTTCTCCCTTCCCTCAATTTTTAGCACGGGAGAAATTTTCATTTATCTTTCCTTTTTTTTCTACATGTTCTTTGTTTGTTGTTCTTGTTTCTTATTCTCCCTTTTCCTCGGTTGGAATTGGGTCTGGCCCTTTGTGGCCTATGATTTTTCTGGCAATTCTCATCACATAATAGTTGCGTTTCTATGTCTGACTGTTATATTTGTGGTTCTATTTTTACAGCTCTCAATATGGCGACGGGTATTAGGGTGGTCTCCTGGAACATAAGAGGGCTTAATGAGGCAGACAACCGTTATGCTTTATTTGATAGGCTAGGCACACTGCAGCCTCTCATCTTGTGCTTGCAGGAGACCCATCTTACAAAGGACACCGTGCAGTTGCTGCAGAGGGCATGGGTGGGGTGGGTTTACAACTCGCATTACTCACAATACTCCCGTGGGGTTAGCATTCTAATACATAAAAATATTCTGTTTGAATGCCACGAGGTAAAGATAGATTCTCAGGGCCAATATGTATGTCTTTACTGCTCTGTTTACGCCGTTAAATGGGTGTTGTGTTCCATATATGTCCCTCCACCGTACAATAGTACTATACTGAAAACTGTGCTGGGTTTCGGTGCCGTGCATCCGGATGCTCCACTGCTTATCATAGGAGATTTTAACTCGGTCGTGGACAATCAGTTGGACAGAGTGTCCATGGGGCCCGCGCCCACCACTGACCGCCCAAATTCTTTACATGCATTGCTGTCTGAGACAGCCTTATTTGATATATGGAGAGCACAGCATCCTGATGTACGGGCCGATTCCTGCTATTCGACCACACATGGAAGTCTCTCCCGCATAGACTTGGGGGGACGCCCGCATAATAGCGAAGACACGAGTGGTGGAGTATCTTACGCGCTCACTATCTGATCACTCTCCTCTAAGTCTCCTTCTAGAACACCCTGGGGTCTGGCGCTCTACAGTTCGTGCATGGCGACTCAACCTACATTGGTTTGTCTATAAGCTGGGACAAGTCGGCGCTGATGCCGGTAGATACCGACAGGGTGCAATTGTCGGACCCCTTCATTCCTCTTGTTGTTACCGAGTTTAAATATCTTGGGATTGTGATCTCTAAAGACATAAGAGCATACGAACGACTAAATCTTACCCGTCTGATTGCTAAATTTCAAGCCAAGTTAGCGGTGTGGCATAGGCTCCCATTATCGGTGGTCGGCCGCTCAAATTTAATAAAAATGGTGTGGATGCCTCAGCTGCTATATGGGTTGCATAACTCTCCCATGTGGGTCCCTCTACGTTTCTTTCACAAAATACATGGCCTCTTCAGAAATTTGATTTGGGGCTCTCAACACCCCCGTATAAAGTTGGAAACATTACAGAGGGCAAAGTCGGCGGGGGGCCTGGCAGTCCCCAATGCTATGATTTACTTTCTAGCGGCCCAGTTACAACATGTAAGGGGGTGGGAAACCGACACTATTTCTGATCCTACTGCCAAATTATTACAAGCTCACTTTAATTCCCAAAAATTGTTTGAGGTGTTAGAGGCTAAGAGGTTCACCACTGCTTCAGCTGGCCGACCTACACTACAACTGTATCATAGGGTGTGGTGGAAGGTCAGGGACATGTACAGACTAACGGGCTGCTTGGCCTATACATCTATTTGGGACACTCCATGGTTAGGAGAGCTCTTCTTCCTAGAGGGGTTCGCACAGTGGCAGTCATTGGGTCTTAGAAGAGTGGGACAACTTTACGAAAGGGGCCACCTTAAACATTTTCAACAATTAGAGGAGGAATTCTCTATTCCAAGATCCCACTTCTATAAATATTTGCAGTTGAGGCATGCCTGCCAGAGGGAGGGAGAGATACTAACTAGAGAACGGGTTATTATACCACCTATTAATATGGTAGGTTCTTCTACGTCCACCGCTGGCTTGATCTCCCTGCTGTATATACATTTACATGATACATTTTCGGAGACCTACCCTCTCACTATAAAAGAAAAATGGGAAGCTGATTTGGGCCCCATAGAGGATACCCTTTGGAAGGAGGTCCTGGAGATGACACCTCAGTTGTCGGTGCGTGAGCAGCATCGCTTGTCCCAGTTATTTTTTTTGCACAGAGTGTACAGGAACCCAGCCTTTTTGTTCAAGGTGGGTGTCAGATCTGACGCTTTGTGCCCCAGGTGTCGTAGGGATGAGGGAGGAATTCTACACATGTTCTGGCGATGCCCAAAGTTAACGAGATACTGGCAGGAGGTGAGTTCCCTTATACATAGAGTATTTTCCATCCAGTTAGAGCAATCCCCTTTGGTCTGCATCTTGGGATACGTGGAAGACCTAGATTTACCTTCTCCTGAAAAACTAGCGGTGGCCCGAATATTGTATATGGCCAGGAAGCTAATCGCACAATCTTGGCTCGACCGGGATCCCCCACAGATCTCCACCCTCATTGCTAAAATAAATTGGCTTGTAGCCAACGATAAATATGCCTACGAGAAGAGAGAGGCATTAAAAAAGTTTGAAAAAATTTGGGCTCTTTGGCTAGACTTTCCGGGCCTGCCACCACTGTCGCTGACGAGGGGTAGGGCCATTCCATCGCCACCTTCTTGATGGGGAACAAGCAATATTGTGTAACACTGCGGACCAGATTTATTATAATGTGTATGTTAGGTGGTACGGTTTAGACGCAATACTCTTTATGTGAAATGGAACCCTTGGACTATAATCGATACAGACTCACAGGACTTTTTTAATAATGCTCGAGGAATTGCCAATAAGGATATGTGATTTATTGTATTTCTTCCATGTTTTTCTCGGAGATGTGACCCTTCGGTCCATCCCCACTGTTGTTTTTTTTTTATGTTTTTTCTTGAACTTTCCGTTTTGCTCTGGTAGCTAGAAAGGATGGTAGATCGGCTACCTTAAGAGACCTGTCTGACCTCCCTGCATTCTGTGAGACCCTTGCTCTCCCTGTTCCCCAGATCACGGAATGGACTGTCGCATGTCCCCCAACCCCTCCTGGAACTGTGTGGCAACAGAAACGACGCAGCTTTAATTCTCGTCCCTCTCCCCCTCCTGACCGTGGCTCTGGGGGTTCCTCCTCCCCTCGCTGATCTGGAACTGAGGGGACCCGTTGCTCTCCCACCTCTGTGTGGGATTGTTTCTTGCTCCATAGTTGGCCTTTTTTTTTGCTTCTCCAGCTAATTAGGCTGCGTGGAAGGGCTGTTCACTTATTGTTATTGTTCATCTCTGTTATCGTTTCTTCCCTCCCCCTAGGAGCCCTATCCCCTTACTATTTTTGACTATTTTACTACATGTTTCTAACAGTGGGAACATTTTTTGGGTTTTTTGCTCCCTCCCATGCTTGTGTTGCATGGGTATATGGCTTAGAGCCGTAGATGCCCTATTTTGGGTTATTTCTAGGTTGTTGTTTGATTTAATGCTTGTTCTTCTTCTTTTTCTGTGTAGATTCTGTGTGTACCCCTCCCTCCCCTCCCTTTTCTGTCCCCAGCGGTTCCAGACTCCGAATGGATCTCCAGCTGCCTCAGGCCGTCAGTTGCAGAGGGTCTCCTTTGCACTAGACCCGGGTGAGTTTTACGCCTTTATTAGCCTTCTCCACAACCTGATTCCCCTATGGCTAAGATAGTCACGATAAATGCCAAAGGGCTAAACACTAATGTTAAGAGACGTCTGCTCTTACAGGAGCTACGCTCTCTGAGAGCAGATATTGCTTTTATACAAGAGACTCACTTTGACTCTGAAGCCAATTTTAATTTCGCTAAACATTCCTACCCGCATACCTACTCAGCCACAATGGGGTGTAAAAAAGGAGGAGTCGCCATTCTAGTTTCCCGACATTGTCCTTTGCAGATACCGTCTTCCTACTCGGACCCAGGGGGGAGATTTGTAGTAGTGGAGGGTAACCTACAGGGTAAACCCCTCTTGTTATGCAACATCTACGCTCCAAACCGCAGGCAAATTCCCTTTCTCCGGGGGGTGCTCAAATGGCTTGCATCTTACCCGCCCTCACCTAGGGTGCTGGGGGGTGATTTTAACCTTCCATTTTCAGAGCTAATGGATAGACACTCCCATTCAGGCCTACCTCCCTCCCAAGAGCTGCGTAGGCTGTCGGCTGAATTCTGTAAATTAATTCGCTGCCATAACCTATATGATCTCTGGCGGATTGTGCGTCCCCCCGGAAAGAGCTTATTCTTTTTACTCACACCCGCACCGAACACACACTAGAATTGATTATTTTTTTGGGAATATCACAACAGTGCGCTTGCTTCGGAGAGCAGATATTGAATGCATTTCCTGGTCTGATCACGGCCCTGTTCACATCACCATGGCACCCATGCTCTCACCCACCCGACAATGCCACTGGCGCCTTAACGAATCCTTACTCAAAACCCAGGTGTCACGGGATTCAATTAAACAATGCATCGAAAACTATTTTAGAGAAAACGAGGGGACAGTATCTTCCCAATCAGTCCTTTGGGAAGCCCATAAGGCAGTTACTAGAGGACACCGTATAGCAATTAGTTCTAAACTGAAAAAGGACCGTCAGGCTGACATATTGGAGACTAAACCCAATATCCGGACCCTGGAGGCCTCCTTGTCTTCACAGCCCTCAGTGAGCACCCTGCTCAGACTGGTTGCGGCCAGAGCTAAGCTTAAGGACCTTTCTATTCACGAGGTTGAACGTTTGCTCCTATTTTCTAGGCAACGTTTTTACGAGAGAGGCAATAAAGCTCTAGCTCGTATGAACGCTCGGCAGCGCAGTCTCCGCAGGCTCTCAGAGATGAACTGGGAACCATGAAATATCACCCGGCGGATATCTCTCGAATTTTTGTAAATTATTTTTCTGCCCTATACTCTCTCCCATCTTCCCTGCCATCTGACCCTGCTATTCGGGCTCAGAAGATAAAAGACTTCTTGGCTTCCTGCCATTTGCCAGCTTTTTCCCCGATGCGGTCGAGCACCTAAACTCAGCTATTACCCTTGAGGAATTGCAAGAAGTGCTTAAACATCCTCCTTCGGGAAAATCTCCGGGGCCGGATGGCTACACTTATTTATATTACAAAACCTTCTCTGACCTCCTTTCTCCCCGGCTAGTTGCTCTCTTCAACACCTACATGCAGGGCTCCCCTATCCCCTCTTCCATGCTCCATTCTCTCATAACCCTAATTCCCAAACCAGACAAAGACCCCCTAGACTGTTCCAATTATCGGCCCATAGCCCTTCTGAATACAGATTTGAAGCTTTTCACAAAAATTCTGGCCACACGTCTAGGCCTTTATTTGCCATCTCTAGTGGATAAGGACCAAGTGGGGTTCGTTGTGGGCAGACATGGGGCAGACAATACTAGGCGAGCGATCGATATAATAGATGCTGTCAACCTCCAAAATGATAAAGCACTGGTTCTGAGCCTAGACGCCGAAAAGGCGTTTGACTGCCTGGGATGGCCTTTCTTGTTCGAGGCCCTCCGCACCTACGGCTTCACGGGTCCTTTCCTGGCAGCGATTCAGGGATTATACTCCCATCCGACAGCATCTGTTAAGTCTTCGCATCACAGCTCAGGAGTGTTCCCTCTCTCTAATGGTACCCGCCAGGGCTGTCCGCTCTCGCCCCTGTTATTTGTTCTCTGTATAGAGCCCCTGGCGGCTGCCATTAGAGATAATGTGGACATCAGCGGGGTTTCCATCAGGGGGAGGGAATACAAGCTAATGTTGTTCGCCGACGATGTATTACTAAACCCCACCAACCAACTTGTAACCTTACCTAATTTGCACAAGTTATTGCAAGAGTTCGGGGTGTTATTGGGCTACAAGGTAAATACGGCAAAAACTGAGGCATTACCTCTTAACTTGCCAGCAGAGGAGCTGCACCATTTGCGTACTAACTTTAAGTTTCGCTGGTCAACAGACTCTATCCGATACCTGGGGATCCGCTTGACTGCATCTTACCCCTCCTTGTATTCCACTAACTTCCCCACACTCTTCAGAGAAGTTAAAGCTCTTATGGTGAAATGGAGCAAGCATTACATCTCCCTCCTGGGCCGCATAGCAGCGGTTAAGATGTCTATTCTCCCTAAATTACTGTACCACTTTGAAACCTTACCAGTTAGGGTCCCAATGCATGAACTTAAAGCCATCCAAGCAGCCATGTTTAGATTTATATGGCACGGGAAGAGACACAGAATCCCTAAATCCGTAATGCTGGCTAGTAAGGTTCAGGGCGGCTTGGCAGTGCCAAATGTTGTACATTATTATTGGGCCACCCACCTACGGTCTATTTCCTCCTGGACTTTCTATCATGCTTATAGCAAATGGATGGCCATAGAACGGAGATGGTTTGCCCCTATCCATCCAATTCCCTCCTTTGGCTCCCTAACCCGGACATTACCTTCCCTGACCCGCTCCTGGGCCCTATCTGACATACTAGACAAATTTGGCTAACATGCTCCACTAAATTTAAACTTTTTTCCCCACTCTCGCCCTTAGCCTCATTCCTCCTTACCCCCGCATTTGCCCCGGGTACGGAGTCTGTGGTGGTCCGGACATGGGGAGAGCGCAATCTGTTTCAATTTGCAGACATTGTCAATCCTCTTACTCGTACCTTGCTATCTTTCGCGGACTTGCGCGAAAAACATGGACTCCCTCTGATGGAGCAATTCAGGTACTTACAGCTACATCACTTTATGACCACCCTGTTGGGGTCCACCACGGTCTCCAAGCCTACGGCATTCGAACAGCTGTCTAGAGCTGGCCCCAATGGGCAAGGCCTGATTTCTGATATTTATAAAGTACTGGGCTCGCCTGTAGACGACACCCCGACTCGTCACAAGTACATGGTGAAATGGGAGAGAGCCCTGGCAAAAACCATCTCCCCGGAGTGAGGGGGATCATATGGGAGAGGGCAGCTGTGGTACCACACCCCCGAATTGCTTAACAAATTGAATGCCTCCATTTCCCCTCTGTGTTGGCGATGCCTGAGGGGAATGGGAACAGTCCACCATATCTTTTGGGACTGTCCGAGCATTAAGCCTTATTGGTCCACCGTTTGTGGCATGATATCTACTATTATACAGAAGCCTTTTCCCTGTGACCCCCTAGCGTGCCTCCTCAACCTGACCCCCAGAACTATTGGTAAGAAAGCTACTAAACTTGTATTGCAACTACTGACAGCAGCTAAGACCTTGATAGCGCAACAGTGGAAGCAGACCCTACCGCCCCCGCTGGCGGACTTGGTGGCTAGAATAAAAGACATGAGAACTATGGATTATCTCACTGCCTCCCTGGCGAATCGCTTGGACCTCTTTGAGGCGGTGTGGTCCCCGTGGGATGCTTACTCTACACAGCAAGGCTATACCTGAGGGAGTCTGGACCGCTACTCTACCCCCCTCCCCTCCCTTCCCTACCTCTCCATGTCTTGTCTTTCCCCGTTCCCTTCTGTTTCAGTTGCTTGTCTTCTCGTGTGTTTTTCCTTTTTCTTTAATTCTCTTCACTATTGGTGGTTAAGGTCACAGATTATACTTTATTTGGGTTGATTCTGAAGTTTCTCATTGGAACTTTCATTGCTGCAATATTATAGTGACTATGTAGCATGTCTCCTTATGCACTGAATGTTCTTGTTTGATTACTCACTGTACAATCTCCCTCTGAGGCTTCATTGGATATGTGATGTACTGTATAACCACCTGTTTTTGGCTTCATTGCTTATTTCTATTTGTCTTTTATCATATAAAATTCTAATAAAAATTACAGTTTAAAAAAATATATATATTTCCAACTTATTGATCTATTATCTTATGCCGATTTGTGGTTTCTTATAAAGGTGGAGGATTTTATTGTAAGGAATTTTATCCCCATATGCTATGCATCACCACTTAACCACATGGGGGCCAAACTGTTGTGTTCAGGATGCTGTACATCCTTGCTTAACTGCCCCGCCGCAGCACACTGATTGGCTGAGTTAGACGTCCAGATGCCGGGAGCCCCCGAAGCAAGCTGAAGTGTGGAGCAGGTAAGGGGGGGGCAGTGGGAGGTTAAGGGGAGGCATTTACATACTCGCAGCGGGATGTCAATCCAGCTGCAAGTGTGTCTTTTCATTCAAAATGAATGACAAGGGACCAGCAGCAGATTTCGATGCAAATTCGCAGAGTAAAATCTGTTGCGGATCCGTTGTGTGTGAAGCTACCCTTAATCCGCCAATACACTGCAGGTAGTCATCTGGGCGGCTCCACATCCATGTGTAGGGATGATTGACAGGCAGAGATGAGTGGCTACACACAGACGGCGAGCCGCCCAGATGACTACCTGCCCGGCCCTCCCTTGCCGCGAGCTGCATAACAGCTTTATACAGTGCTCCCGGGAACTATATTAGCCGAACTTGGCTGATTGGTTCCCTTTAAAAATAAATCAGCTCTACTACATTTCTAATGATGCGTTTACACAGAGAGAATTATGACAGATTTTTGAAGCCAAAGCCAGGAATGAATTTGAAAAGAGGAGAAATCTGTCTTTCCTTTATGACATGTTCCCTGTTTATAGTCTGCTCCTGGCTTTGGCTTCAATAATCTGTCAGATAAATCTCTCTGTTTAAACGCACCTTTAGTAAAGCTGATCAGTGATTGTCACTAGCATGTATACAGACAAGAAACACGCCAAGATCTGATTTTCTTTGTTTATTGATCAATTAATAAGTATAATTTAGGATGGCGGCATTTCCAGATGTTACTCATCATCCTGATGTTTCTATAGATCTTCAGTGCGGTCGATCTCATCGAATCCTGCAATAAAAAATATATAATCAATAAAGGTGATGTTACCCCCCCTGCCTCTAGCCTCCCACCCTTCCCTCATAGATTGTAAGCTCTTGTGCTATATAAACATATAAAACAATAAATAAGATAGTGATTAATATTCCCAACTTACCGATCTTTTATCTGCCGCCGACTTGAGGTTTCTTGTAAAGGTCGAGGATTTGTTCAGTAGGAATTTTATCCCCGTATTTCTGGAACATGTTCCAGACGAAACGTAGGCATATGCAGAGTATTACAGCAAGGACGGCCAGGACTGCGAGGACCAACTTTCCCAGTTCCCATATCCCCTCTGTCAGGTCTTCTACCAGGGAGGATCTGGGCATGAACTTCTTAGTTTTGGTGGTCTCCATCTCCAGGCTCATGTCTGTTGGTAATGGCATCTCCAGGCTCATGTCCGTTGGTAATGGCATCTCCAGGCACATGTCCGTTGCTAATGGCATCTCCAGGCACATGTCCGTTGCTAATGGCATCTCCAGGCTCATGTCCGTTGGTAACGGCATTTCCGGGCTGTTGCCTGTTGGCAGTGGTTTGGCATCTATGCCAGAAAACAAGAGCAGGAAGGCTATGAAGCCGAACCAGCCCATTCTATAATATCCAAATATCTCCAATAGTAGCAATAATCAGTAATAATCGCTAATCCACGGGAGAGAAAGAAGCCGCCTGTAGCCGATATGGCAGACAGTGAGCAACTGAGAGGACATCCAGCAAAACATTCTATATCTGTCAGCTCTTATATATGTCACTGATGACATCACAATAGCCTAATTACCATATCAGAGAGACCTGTTGGGCTATTGTGATGTCATACAGTGACATCATAAAGAAGAGGTGGCTACAAGGTTACAGGCAGGCATAGACAGAGCAACCAATCACAGCTCAGCTTTTAGCTATAGTAAAATGAAAGCTGATCTGTGATTGGCTGCTGTGGGCAGGTTAGACCCTGTGATAAATCTGGGCCATCTAGTTATAATAAGACAAGGATGAGATCAGAGTATATGCAAGGCCATTGCTCCTAAATCTCATCCCCATCATCCATAATATCCCACTGATTGTAATTATTGTTTGTGCATTTTTTATTGCCAGGTTTTATCTGAATTACTTCAGAAACACAATGGGGGAGATGTATCAGACATGATGTAAAGTGAAACTGGCCCTGTTGCCCCTAGCAACCAATCAGATTCCACCTTTCATTCCTCACAGGCTCTTTGGAAAATGAAAGGTGGAATCTGATTGGTTGCTAGGGGCAACTGAGCCAGTTTCACTTTACACCATATTTGATAAATCTCCCCCAATAACCAGACCAGCCTCCATCTTGTATGTTCCCATAACACCTGATCACTAACATGAAGTTCTCATCCTGACTTTCTTGTCTTCGTAGATGACAGCGACATTCACAGATCAGCTGTGTGTCACAGAACGGCGGCTGCCTGTGATGTTCACCCGGCCGGGTGAACATCAATGTATTTGAATTGGAATCTGAGCACAGTTGGGTGTACCTACACTCCAATTTGCCATTGGACATAATGTAAAATACTCAAGTGTTCACGGAGTAGTGGCCGCACAAAATAGACATGTCAGTTTTCTGTAGGGCCGCATGGAATCCCGGCTGTAGTGTATACAGTGTGTATACACTACGGCCATAACTCCATAGGCTGTAAAGTAATCGGCCACTGTCATTAAACAACGGACGTTGTTTAGTGAAAAATACACTGTGTGAACTTGGCCTTAAAGTGACTCTGTACCCACAATCTGACCCCCACAAACCACTTGTACCTTTGGATATCTGCTTTTAATCCAAGATTTTAATCCAAGATGCAGTTATTGTCCTAAAAAAACAACTTTTAAACTTGCAGCCCCATGCCCAGGACTTAGATTGTGTATGCATTAGGCTGGCACCACCTCTCTGTCCCTCCTCCACACCCTCTTCATCATTAGGAATGCCACTGAAACATTTTCTCCTGTCTGAACATTGAACAGGTGCCTTAACAATCCAACCCATGTTTAGTATTCACACAGTTGGGGAATAGGAGACAATCTGCCTGGAGCATTCCTAATGATGAGGAAGGTGGGGAGGAAGGACAGAGAGGGTGTGCCAGCCTATTGCATACACAATCTAAGCCCTGACCATTGGGTTTTAGGACAATAACTATATCACCTGTTGAACAGACCCCAGGACAGATCTTGGAATAAAAGCAGCTATCTAAAGGTACAAGTGGTTTGGGGGTGGTCAGATTGTGGGTACAGAGTCACTTTAAAATGCATTTTACCACACATGAAGCCCATGTAGCCTATGTAGCCCAGATACCCCAATACCACCAGAGACCCGGCTGCAAGACCCGGCTGCAAGAAGCGCGCAGACTCTCTGGGAGCTCAATCAGCGCAAATGTACTGATTGGTTCCCTTTAAGACGGAAAAACCAAACTACATTGATGGTTGTAGTGACCCTACAATGGTATATATTCACATCTGATTGAACCGCTGCAGACGGATGGAGCACCTCCTATCTTTTTCAAGGGTGCCTTCCCACCTACCGGATCCGCAGCGGTTCTCTCTGCGGATTCGCAGTGAGATTAGCTGCGGATCCAGTATCATTCACCCCTATGATAGCACATACTCGCAGCAGGATTGACATCCCGCTGTGAATATGTGCTTTAGCCCCCCCGCTGTCCGCATCCCCCCATCCCCGGCCGCATCCTGCAGCGCGGCTGCCGGCTCCAGTCCCGCTCAGATCAGCTGAGCGGGACCGGAGCCGGAAGCCTCACTGCAGCCACGCCACCGAGCAGGTAATGTATGCGCCGGGGTTTGGGGGGGGTTAAAGCCCTTATTCACAGCGGGATGTCAATCCTGCTGCGAGTATGTGCTATCATAGGGGTGAATGGTACCGGATCCGCAGCGGTTCTCGCTACGAATCTGCAGAAGTGAGGCCCGCTGCGGATCCGGTAGGTGTGAAGGCACCCTTAAACAAAAAGGCAGCCAATGCTTCCTACACTACAGAATTTTGAGAAGATTTAGATTTGCCATCTATCATTTCATCCAAGGTGGAATAAGACACTGTAATGTAAAACAGATAACTGATATCTTAATAAAACCATCAGTATGGAGGCCGCCTGTATACACACACAGCACTTACATAGATTATAGCGGCGGGAGCTCTGCATCTCTGGCTATAATAACTCATACAGACACGTCAACCAGATTGACCTATTTTGCTGTTATACAGAAATATTGAACAATTATTACTGTAGGATACGAGCTCTGGTGTAATAACAAGACGACCATTAATGGGAATACTGCTGGATATTGACTTGTTAGAGCCGTTCCTTCAGGCTGAAGCTATTATAGATCTATAACATAAGCCACATTGATGTTCAGTCTTTATATGATTCAAAGCTAAAAAGACACTAATGTGATGGAAAGGAACCTGTAGCTTTACTGACTCCACTACACACTATATAAAGTGTGTGTGTGTGTATATATATATATATACATACACACACACACAGTGGTACCTTGGTTTAAGAACTCGGTTCTTAAAAATTGTGACTTGGTTTAAGAGCATTGCTTTATTTTAAGAGCTCCCTGTACTGGGTGGGAGCGCAAGTGGAGGAGGGACATGTCCTGCACAGAGTGGTCTACAGCCCTGTACTCTGACCCAGGAAGTCTCCCTTACCTTCCAAATCATAGCAGATCCACTTCATGCTGAGGCTTGCATCAGGGGACAGGACTCAAGGGGGTAATCTCTTTATAGCTGTAACCCATCTCTCCCCAGACAGAGTGCTGCATGTATGTGCCCACATCTGCCCTGCTCATTCCTTCCTGCTCCCTGCAGCTTCTGTCCGCCCTTGTGTTTCCCATCCTCTCCATTACAGTACAGTAACTTAATATCACATATTCTGCTGTTTCTGAATGTTTTATTATGTTTTTTATATTATGTTTTTATTATGTTGTTATTCAGAATAAAAAAAATATATTAGGGGTGTGGAACCAATTGTCTGCATTTTTTATGACTTCTTATGGGGAAAATTTGCTTGGGTTTAAGAGTGTGTTTGGATTACAAGCACAGTCCCGGAACGAATTATGCTCGTAATCCAAGGCGTGTGTGCGTTTCTGTGTATACATATACACACACACATATATATATATATATATATATATATATATATATATATATATATATATATATATAATTTTAGAGACACACAGGACACATGTCTCAATCTCATTTTACATAATCCCATCGTTTGCTTTGGACTAGATATAATTTTAAATACATAGGTATTATAGTGATCTCTCCACTTACAATAGCCTCATATTACAATATTTTCCTTTCGGGACCTTTATAACCTGAGCCCAGACTGAACATACAACGCTACAGACTGTCAGGATCTGCAGATTACGTAGATCATAGATGTCAAACTCAGGCCCTCCAGCTGTTACAAAACTACAATTCCCATCATCCCTGGACAGCCAAAGCAGACATGATGGGAATTGTAGTTTTGCAACAGCTGGAGGGCCTGAGTTTGACACCCCTGAACTAGATGATCAACCAATAAAAGTGGCCATTCTACTGGTGTAACCTCCGTATTGATGACATCTATAGTAGCTTCTGGGCAACAGGTGAGGGCGGCTTCATGTTATTTTTCTGAGACCATCTGACCTGCGCAGAACCCTGAAAATGCTTCAGTACTCTACATAGAAAGTAACGTACAGCTACCGAAAATAAGACAGACATTCTCCTATTATAAAGGCACCCACACTACCCTACCCATTGGCCTAAACTACGGCACCCACCCCAAACTTAGACACCCCCTAAAAGTAAGGCCGCTAACCACCTACCTGACCCAGCCCCACCCTACTCATCGAATTCCCTCGTGGATCTTGACAGCAGGCACACTATTCTATGTCTCCCCCCCATCTGTACGCACACCATGTTCTGTAAGCATGCCAGGGGGAGACTACTGACTACTACCACAAAATGTCAGAACATGTAACGTTCCTCACTGGATACCACAATTGGGTTACTCTGGAGCCTAGAAGAGTATAAAGACGTACGTCCCTTGTTTAGGATACTGATGGCAGCAGGTTTTATTTTACTAATTGTAAGTATTGCAGTTTCCAAACTTGCACCTGGACAGAGATCCAGGGTCCAAGGATAAACATTAGGAAAGTGACCGAATAATAACTCCCAGGTGACTATGCTCAGGCCATTAATGTCTATGCCAGCCAAATAACTCCTGACAGGTCTGATGTAGAAATTATACTGACACAGATCATGGTACAATTACTTTTAATTGTGAATACAGGTCACTTTGTATTTCTAGTATATGACTGGTATTTATTCTGGTGAAAAAACCCTATCAGACCCTACTAGTCTACTTATACCTTCTCTAGCAACCCTTACACATAAGCCACACATATTCAGTCTCCTATGTATACTGTCGAGAACGTGCTGGCCAATGGTCACATCCTGTTGCCAATGTTACTTACAAGATAGGACTGAGGAATCCGCGGAAAACATCCCATGGATTCCGCCGCTCGCACCTTCACCCATTCCATAGACTCCATTCTATGGTCAGGCATGTTCCACAGTCCACCCAAATAATGGACACGTCAATTCTTTGGGCGGGTGGCAGAATCCACCTAACCATAGAATGGAGTCTTTGGGACGGGCGGAGCTGCATGAGGCGGAATCCACAGGAACTTCTCTGCGCAGATTCTTCATTGTAAACTCACCTTAAGGGTATAAACCCACACACCGTATATGCAGCAGATATGCAACAAATACGCAGCAGATTTGTTGGTACAGATTTGATGCTGTGTTCAGTTATTTGGATCTAGTCTGCTGCGAGTTTGCTGCGAGTTTGCTGCGTATCGCAGCAGTAAATACGCTGCATATACGGTGTGTGGGTTTATACCCTAAGCCAGTATTAGAGCAAGGAAAGGATATAATATATATATATTATATAAATAAAATAAATAATTTATTTATTTATTTAGAGCTCCACTGATAGGAGTTAACTTGTCATCCCAGAAAAAAACCTTGACTCCTCCACCAAACAATGGTTCCACACTACATCTTGGACCAGAAGAGAGACCACTATATAAGATGGAGTTAAGTCTCGACCTGGAATCCAATTAAGTAAAATAAGAAGTTATAGACAAAAAAAAAAAAAAAAACTACTCCGATCTTTTCTCAAGTCATTTATTAAGTATTCAGCTCGTATGGATCCTGTAACAATCATCTTCTCCCGGAAACAACGTCCTTCTCCCTGTATAGAAGAGATTAGGAAATCATAAGTGTGTTATAAATAACAGCGCCCATATCTATACATTACATATGACTATGTATGGATCAAGCTCAGATAATAGGAGTACGGTGAAAGTCTCACAATCGAACACAGTTCTCAGATAGGGCAAGTTAGACATCATTGCTTGATCGAGACGGCCCAATGTTAGTGTCAATAACCAAAGTCATATGCTTACCAGCTGATCAGGAGAGAGAGAACGCTCCTCATGCTTTTACTGCTATGAAAAAAAGAATAGTTAGAACTGATCAACTTATGATGACATATATACAGACAGATATAGTTACGTCCGGTGCACAAGGCCCGGCTCAGTCACAGATGAGTACGGATAGATGTATCATCAGTATATGGTCAGTGAGGGCAAGTGTGTCATCCCTGCCGGGCCTTGTCACCAGGTCATGTGACCTGCTACGACTCCATTATACTGGAAATGTAGAATTGTTTAGGAAGCCATAATCTTACCTGATGATCGGAGGAGTCCTGTCCTCACCATGTCTGCCGCTGAGGAGGAAAAGACACAGACTTGATCAGCTCATTGTAACAGAATAAATCCACATTCCCTGTCTGCCCAAAGCAATCACATAGGAGGAGGTAGATGGTAACATCCTGTGTACAAGGCCCCGCTCAGTGATAGAGGAGTACGGATAGATTTATCATTAGTACATATTCAGTGAGGGCAAGTGTGTCATCCGTGTCGGGCCTTGTCATTGTGTCATGTGACCATCTAGACGCAGGAACTTCATTCCACTGGAAAATCTCAATGAGGTACATGGACCCAAACTAGTTCACCACAGATTATTCTATAGACATATAGTGTACCCAAGTGCATCCCATCAGGACAGGCACCACAGCTGTATGAATAACAGCACTAACATGCACTTACAATATGTTTTAGACAAGATAGGCTGGATTTACAAAAATAAAAAGCAAAAATTTACCTTTGAGGAACCAAAGAGATCCAGACAAGACCCTATTGTAGCATTTTTTTTTCAGATCTTCTCAACTCATCTATATGTAAAAACAAATATAAGATGAGCAACTCTGATAAGATGATGGCCCATCCTAGTTAGCTTCTCAGATATAACAACCCTGGCTTAGAAGACAGGATTTAGAACGCTCAGGAAGTGTTGTGGGGCCTGTGTGTTGTAAGAACAATGACAGGGAATCTGGAAATTCAGTACCAAAGTGGTGACAATGTTACAGGAAAAGCAAACACATTATTTCTCTGTCTATAGCAAAGGACAACTGCAATCCACAACTATAGGGCATGCACTGGATTTAAACTGGGCTTGGTGCTGGAAGCCAAGCCCTGTCTATCACACAGAGTTGCTTCTGCGGCACTTCGGGCACACCTCTTTGACAAGATTAAGATTGCTTTTAACCCAACATGTATACATATACTACGTCATAATATACTATACATATTCCTACGTCCAGATCAAGCTCAGATAATACGAGTACGGTGAAGGTCTCACAATCGAACACAGTTCTCAGATAGGGCAAGTTAGACATCATTGCTTGATCAAGACACCAATGTATATAGGTCTATAACCAAAGTCACATGCTTACCAGCTGATCAGAAGAGAGAGAATGCTCCTTACACTTCAGATACTAAAGGATTTAAGGGAAGAGAAGAATAAGTTAGACCTGATCAACCTGCATTTATAGGCAAATAAAAGCACATTCCCTGGAAGCCGCACAGCAATAGCAGAGTATACAGAAGGAGCTATACATTACAGCCCTACCTGCTTACTAGGCCCGGCTCAGTCACAGATGAGTACCGATTGATTTATCATCAGTATATGTTCAGTGAGGGCAAGTGTGTCATCCCTGCCGGGCCTTGTCATGTGGATAACCTTATAATATATATATATATATATATATATATCTACAACAATCATCCTATAAAAGACAATCACTCAATAAACTCACGCACAAGTTATAAAACCCCTTACGAGAAGTTTATCAGGACAACAAAACTGACGTTCAATCCTTAGCACAGGCGATCTGTATCGGATGTGGGAATCCATCTTCCCATACTACCGCAAATCAAGGTAGACCTCCTTGCTGGATAGGAGACCTAGGGCTGGGCGATATACCGTAAAAATACCGATACCGTCACTGGTGTCGGTTAACCGACCTCATCTCTGCCTGGACGGTATCTGCGGTATTTTTCCTCCCCTCACCCGGTGGCCGCATCTACTGCTCCCCTCAGTTAATCTCCCACGTGTCCCTGCTCCTACCCTGACTGGCCTGTGTAAAACTATTCCGATCCCAGCCAGGACGCACATATACTGGTGCAAGGCAAGGGATAGACGATCCTGCTGCGGGGGCTGAAGAGAAAGGCTGGAGAGCTGACAGGCTGCGCACAGGCGTGCTGTGTGCTCAGCGCTGCTGCTGCCGGGCGGCTCACTTCTCCTAGCTTCTCTGGAAGCTGCACGGTGAGCCCTACCCCCCCTCTCCCGCATATACAGTGGCTGCAGGGGGTCAGGTATGGGTCAGCACCTCCTCGCTCCACAGGGCACCGCACTCTGTCCCGCACAGGAATCCCCGGCGCCCGTTATCTTTTCTCAGTCCTGGAAGCAGCCGTGTGTGACGCTCTTCCCCGGACACTGCCAGCAGATATATGTGCTCGGAGCTACACCAACACTGAGGGACAGGGGCTGTGCGGGAGAGACAGACAGCGGTGGCTGGTGGAGCAAGGAGGTGCCGACCCATACCTGACACCAACTGTATGTGAGGGAGAGGGGGGGCAGAACAGCTTGTGACAGAGTGACTGGGGGTAGATGAGAGAGAGACAGAGAGACAGAGAGAGAGAGAGAGAGAGAGAGAGAGAGAGAGAGAGAGAGAGAGAGAGAGAGAGAGAGAGAGAGAGAGAGAGAGAGAGAGAGAGAGAGAGAGAGAGAGAGAGAGAGAGAGAGAGAGAGAGAGAGAGAGAGAGAGAGAGAGATAATAGGAGATAGATAGATAGGAGATAGATAGATAAAGAGAGAGAGATAGATCTATCTCCTATCTATCTAAATAGAAAAAGCTGTGGCACTCGAAATTCAGTGAAAAAATAATAAGTGTTTTTTATTCGCCCAAAACCGCGGGTTTGGGCGAATAAAAAACACTTATTATTTTTTCACTGAATTTCGAGTGCCACAGCTTTTTCTATTTGTATACTTTAGCACCTGTGGTCGCAAGGGTGCACGCTGGAAGGCACCGAACTATACTTATAAAAAGGAGTGCTGCACTAATAGACTTTTTTTTGTTCCTATCTTCCTATCTATCTTCCTATCTATCTTCCTATCTATCTTCCTATCTATCTTCCTATCTATCTTCCTATCTATCTTCCTATCTATCTTCCTATCTATCTTCCTATCTATCTTCCTATCTATCTTCCTATCTATCTTCCTATCTATCTTCCTATCTATCTTCCTATCTATCTTCCTATCTATCTTCCTATCTATCTTCCTATCTATCTTCCTATCTATCTTCCTATCTATCTTCCTATCTATCTTCCTATCTATCTTCCTATCTATCTTCCTATCTATCTTCCTATCTATCTTCCTATCTATCTTCCTATCTATCTTCCTATCTATCTTCCTATCTATCTTCCTATCTATCTTCCTATCTATCTTCCTATCTATCTCCTTATCTATCTCTCTATCTATCTATCTATCGTATCTATCGTATCTATCTATCGTATCTATCTATCTACAGTATCTATCTATCTATCTATCTATCTATCTACAGTATCTATCTATCTCCCATCTGTCGATAAATAGATAGATAGAGCAAACCATATAGGCCGCACACTAAATGAACTGTGGCTGCCAGCAGTCGAATCCCAGATCTTGGATCAAGTCAGCTAGTAAAAAATACTCTGCAGCACTGATGGTGATACAAACGTGGATTTATTCCATATAACAATGTGCAGCAAACTTCACAAGTAATATACAACGTTTTGGCGTCTCCTACGCCATTTTCAAGTGGCACTTGAAAATGGCGTAGGAGACGCCAAAACGTCGTATATTACTTGTGAAGTTTGCTGCACATTGTTATATGGAATAAATCCACGTTTGTATCACCATCGGAAAATGTGGTTTTCAAAAGGGGTGTGGCTTTTAAAAGGGGCGTGTCATAATTATCGTTCAATTTATCATTACCGCGGCTACATGAATGATAAACCGCGATATTGATTTAGGCCAATATCGCCCAGCCCTAAGGAGACCCCTTCTTCCCATTTACACTCCTATACTTACCAGCTGATCAGGAGAGGCCGCTCCTCACACTTCGGATACTAGAGTAAAAGAATAAAATAGCTGTATAAATGCTTGAATATTTCATAGCAATAATATACAGGAAAAGCTCATGGTAAAGTCCTGTTAGTACAAGACCGGCTCAGTGTTATACGAGTACGGATAGATGTATCATCAGTATGTAGTCAGTGAGGGCAAGTGTGTCATCCCTGCCGGGCCTTGTCAGACTGGATTTACAAATACAAAAGGGCAAAATCTTACCTCTTAGGTGTCATAGTGATCCATAGCAAGGGGCTTCATCCACACTGCAGACCCTTCCCTTTCTGGTTCCACTAATAATAAAGTGATGCCATATCATAGGGTCATCTCTGTTACCGAAGTCCTTGTTGCTGCATAGAAAAGTCATTTAAAAAGATTAGGAAACTGTCAAGTAGCATAATACGTCATTTACTGCGGTTTTCCATTCAAACAACTGTCGGCATTTTTACAGTAAGTGGATAAGATTTTAACACCCTCATAGTGACACAGGTAGGTCACCCATGTGTAATGTCTATTATAATGGTAACATGTATCATATACAATCATGAGGGGCTCAGTATCGCTTTCACTGTATGCAGAGGCACTGGGGATATATAACTGGACCAGAAGACCACAGCTTCAGCAGCCCTGCAGTACCTAACAGATCCACTGGTGGCAGCAGAGAGGTTACGTAGTCCTGCCACTTAAAAGTAAAAAATAAAATAAAAAATTCCCTTTCATAAATCTAGGTTACAGTTGTAAAAAAAATTATATATGTTTTAATAATTGTATTTTTAATCTTTCCCCCCACCCCTTTAAGAATGAGTAACCCAACACCCAAGTGCCGACGTTATATTTTTATAGGTAGAGATCAAGCTCAGATAATAGGAGTACGGTGAAGGTCTCACAATCGAACACAGTTCTCAGATAGGGCAAGTTAGACATCATTGCTTGATCTAGACGCCCCAATGTATATATGTCCATAACTCATTCTTACCAGCTGATCAGGAGAGGGAACGCTCCTCATGCTTTTACTGCTATGAAAACAAGAAAAAGAAAAAAAAAGTTAGAACTGATCGACTTATGACGACACGTATAGAGACAGATATACAGTTACATCCTGTGCACAAGGCCCGGCTCAGTATCAGATGAGTACGGATAGATGTATCATCAGTATATGGTCAGTGAGGGCAAGTGTGTCATCCCTGCCGGGCCTTGTCACCAGGTCATGTGACCTGCTACGACTCCATTATACTGGAAAATATCAATAAGGTACAAACCAAAACTAATGCACAACATGCAAAATACTAATCACAGACCAGAAAGGTTTTCTATGTTATATAAAAAAAAAAAAAAAAAAAGCAGAACGCAAAACTTTCCTGACCTCAGTTTTGCTCTTCTGCAGATTCTACCCTCCAAGGAAGTGGGATCCAACCACAGAAACCAAGCAAGGATTTATAGATTACTCCTGTACTTCTGCCAGTTTTAAAAACATTATCCAACTCTAGAAAACCCCTTTAAATGGAAACTATCAGCCTCTAACCTGCTGATATGTCCCTCTGGAAGAATATCTTATACCTTTCTCCTATCACTCTAGTCAGTGCCCCAGTGCTCTCTGCTGCCACCTGTGGCCATAGGGAGAAGTCATATGCTGCGTTTACACAGAGCGATAATTCGCCCGATCGTATGATTAACGATTTCGAAGTAACGATTTTTAATTTTTTTTAAATAACGATCAGTGTTTAGACGGAACGATATATATTACAGAAATATCTTTTGCGGTCGTTGTGCGATCGCTTAAGCCTATCTCGCACATAGGTAAAATCGGTGAAGGACTGTTTACACGGAACGATCGGCGAATTTTTTGCGAACAACGATTTAAGAACATGTAAGATAAAAATGAACGATTTCTCGCTCGTCGTTTGATCGTTCGCTGCATTCACACGTGCAATTGTCGTTTTGAGTTCGATCGTTATCGTGCAAATTCGAACGATAAGCAGCAATAGAATGAATAGGCGTGGGGTTCTGGTTTGCAGCTGCTTAGAGCTGACTCAGTTACAGACCTAGATTACTTTTCGATGAAAAAACTTTAATTTCCAGTAAAATAAACTTTCATAAACTAAATCTAAAAAAACAACTGCCCCCCCCCCCCCCCCCCAATAGTAAGTTACTACGCGCTGTGTAGCATAGCTGATGCCAGGTGTTATTCCAAGATTGTGAATTACCCGAGTACAGGACGGGCGACAACTCGCCGGGCCCTCTGCCAGCCATGCCGGCCTCTTCTCCTTCCTCTCTCTATGGGTTTCCCGCAGAGCGCTGGATTTGGCTTCTGATGGAAATACCCATAGACAGTGACTGGAGAGACGGCAGAGAATATGTGTCCATGGGAAAGTCATTTATAGTCTAAGTGATAAAGTTATATCTTGGGGTAATAAAATCGCCCATGTGGCCCATCCATGTTCTATAGCGAAGGCCACATGCAGGTAATGTCACCGGGGTCATATACAGGTGACAGGGACCCTGATAATGACAAGAAACTCTCTAATCAGAAACCCAGGATCCATCAGTCACAATAGGTCCAGCTCCCGTGTTAGAGGTCACAGAGCATGCCCACAACACTCTCCCACCGCCCGCCTATAGGATCGTATGGAGCACGTGGCAGCCATAGAGCACGAGGCCCGGGCATCCTCATCGTGCACACACCATGGCAGCCCTCACCATACACTTATAGCTGGGAAACAATACAAGCTGTTCTCACCTTGCAGATCCCTGCGGCTCACATGCGTCTCACAAGCCGGAGCCGTCTCCTCGTCTGAACAGGGAGGAAGCGGCAGTAGCGCCCCGCCAGCACATGTATAGCAGGCATCCTCCGGTACCGTCCCCGGAGCCGTGCTGAGGCGCTGCAGGGTCAGGTCGGGCTCCGGGATGTTACCGACCGGGCAGCGGAGACTCCCTTCCCTCCCCCGTGCTGCACGTGGCTCTCCTGCTCAGGCGCGCCGTGTTACGTCACTGCCCAGAGGCCCCGCCCACCCCGGTGATTGGCAGCACCCGGTGGGAAAAAAAAAAAACCAAAACACATCCTCAATTACCGCAGCGATAACGCAGACACTGTGTGAGGGCTCCTAAGCCTTTGCCGTAGGTGCTGCTCAGGTCTGGCAGAGAGAGCTCAACTACATCTGTAAATTGACTTTAGTAGATCCGACAGGTTTTCTTTGGAATCTAATGGGACAAAAGAAAAAAAAATGCTGCATGCATTGTTTTTTAGGCTATGTTCACACTATGGGGGAGATTTATCAAACATGGTGTATTTAAGTGAAACTGACTCAGTTGCCCCTAGCAACCAATCAGATTCCACTTTTTATTCCTCCGACTGTTTGGAAAATAAAAGGTGGAATCTGATTGGTTGCTAGGGGCAACTGAGTCATACACCATGGTTGATAAATCTCCCCTTTGTATTTATACATCATTGTTGTGGCTGCTATATCACCTTTGTTTTATTCCTATCATTATTATGTGGTTTTGATACCTGTGGTCTGTGATAGATCATGTACTATATGCTTAAAGAGATTTAAAATATTAATTTTTTCTGTAATTTTTCATGCTTAATAAAGTGAATTGTTTATAAATTTATTGGTTATCCATCATTTGAGCTGACCTTGTTTGTAGGATTTACCTGTCACTATAGCAGCGCGCGGCAGCATCTTCACCTGCTCTGTATCACTAATGATCAGTCACAGGCAGACTATACCAGCACATCAGGCATGGCAGACACTGAGGCCTAATGCTACGTTTACACGGAACGATTATCGGGCGAATTTTCGCGATAACGATCGCATTGAGCGATAATTGTTCTGTGTAAACGCAGCGACCAATCAAGCGATTAGCTAAAAATCATTCATTTTGATCTTTGAACATGTTAATAAATCGTCATTGATCGTTCGCAATAAATTTGCAGATCGTTCCATGTAAACAGTCGTTAACTGATTTTACCTATGTGCGAGATAGGCTTGAGCGATCGCAAAACGAAATTTCTGTACGATATATCGTTCCATCTAAACGCTGATCGTTATAAAAAAAATCGTTACTTCGAAATCGTACGATCGGGCGAATTATCGCTCCGTGTAAACGTAGCATAAGGGTCCGTTTACACACACAGATTATCTGACAGATTTTTGCAGCCAAAGCCAGGAATGGACTATAAACAGGGAACAGGTCATAAAGGAAAAACTGAGATTTCTCTTTTTTTCAAACCCATTTCTGGTTTTGGCTGCAAAAATCTGTCAGATATCTGTGTGTGTAAACGGACCCTTATGCTACGTTTACACGGAGCGATTATCGGGCGGATTTTCGCGATAATGATGGAATTCGAACGATAATGGTACGTGTAAACCACACGTACTGCATCCCATTCCTGATCCATTGCGCCATTCTCCAGATATGAGTTCACATAGGAGCTGGGTGTTGCAACGTCACAATAAGGAAAGGTATGGGCACTTATGGGCTCTTGACCGCCTGCAGTGTACCAAACCATCATATAATTTTTGCCCATATCTCAAGAACAGCAAAACGGATTGGGAAACGTAAGAGAGTGCATTGATCAGGGCAGCCTTGGCCACTTTACATTACCATCAGGTTAGTACGCCCAGGCCTCATGCTAGATCCCCTTTAAATTAGTGAGAGTAGGAGTTTTGTATCCATTCTATACAAGCATCAGGTCCTCTCTGATACAGACTGAATCCGTCTTCCCTCACAGCGTCATATATTCCTCTCCGTAACCATTAATACGTCCTGAACAGAAGAAAACAGAATAAATCTAAAAACCTGCGGCCCCAGTAACGTATCCTGATACAATATATATCACGGCCGCCATTGTAAACCGTGGAAACGTCTTGTTTTCCATGAGATCTATAGCTCTTTAGATTACACTGCTCCTTATAATACCCGGAGGATTTACAGGAAATGAAATCACGGCTGGGATATAGCGGCACTATGTCACCGCCAGGCGGGGGGCCTCCCTAAGCTTTACACATCACATGGATTTACACAGATACGTGAAGTAGGGATCAGTGGGATCCATGAAGCTTATGAGCGCCATTAACCGGACAGAGTTAACCCCTTCACTACCAGGTTAGTAACAGGGTTAGGATGCGTCCGCGGTGGATCCAGTATTGTGGCGGCACATAGATGGATGCAGGAAGCGGCAGGAAGTCATTAGTATGATTACTTATGGGCAGATTATAGGAATCCCGAGAAGAATCAGTAGAACCCCCCCATACATTGCCTCCTTATTATTGACAGCGCAGCCGCGCACCGGCTTCCACATTTTATTATCTGAAACGAGACAAATGATATTTCTCGCTGCGCCAGCTAGACTTTATAACCAATCCATAATGATAAACTACACCGCACCACCATAGCAATCATAGCTCCAGAGACAGACTCCTATAATGTCATGGCCCATTGACACCCAGCAAAATAAATTGCATTCTCCTCTTCTCTAATGCAAAATAGACAGAGACATAGAGGGAGATTTATTTAACATGGTGTAAAGCGAAACTGGCTCAGTTGTCCCTAGCAACCAATCAGATTCCACCTCTCATTTTCCAAAGAGCCTGTGAGGAATGAAAGGTGGAATCTGATTGGTTGCTAGGGGCAACTGAGCCAGTTTCACTTTATACCATGTTTGATAAATCTCCCCCATAGCCTTCTCTTCTCCAGCTTCCTTCTCACTTGTTTCTGTACAGGAGTCACCTAGAGGATTATAATCCGCTCACAGTAACATAGAAAGGACGAGACTATTATAACTAGGAGGGTTAGTTTACAATTAAGAGATATTTTTCAGAAGGGATCCGATATTATTTGGAGACTTCCTTCTCATTTAGCTAATGATGAATCATTTATCAAACTATTAAAAAAAATGGTGGTCAGACTTTTATTCTAACAATGCTGAACATACACAATCCCCAATACTTTTCTGGGAGACTGCAAAAGCAGTTCGAAGGGGCCAAATCATTTCTTATGTGGCTGCCCAGAAACGTGAAGCACGTAAAAACTATCTTCAACTTTCCCAAGATCTGCGCTCTACATACACTCTTTTCCTGTCTTCCCCTACAGATGACAATAAATCTAAATGGACAGCAGCTAGACAAGCTTTCGAAATTGCACAGGAAAAACTCAATGCTATATATAGAGATCAATACATATCCCGTTTATTCCGCTATGGTAATAAATCAGGGAAAATGTTAGCTAACCTTGCTAAAGGACGTAGACCTACTACACATATCCCTGCTCTCAAAGATACAGCGGGTAATATACAAAAAGATCCTAAAGTCATATCACAACTTTTACAACAATTTTACCGCTCACTATATTCCAAAGATAGGCTTGATCTAGCTGCTGGTAAGAACTTTCTAGAGTCATTAACTCTACCTTCTCTTGATACCCCTTCTCTTGATTCTCTCAACGCCCCAGTCACATTGGAGGAAATTACTGCCACTATCTCTACACTTAAAAATAACAAAGCTCCAGGCCCTGACGGCTATAGTGCGGAATTTTATAAATCTACGTCTTCTGTCTTCTCCCCCACTCTTCTTTCTACTTTCCAAACTATTCTGACTGACCATCACATGCTCCCCTCGGGAGATACTGCATATATCAAAATACTACACAAACAGGGGAAGGATCCGACATCTCCTAATTCGTACAGGCCAATCTCTTTAATAAATGTAGACCTAAAATTGTTGGCAAAGATTATGACCAATAGATTGGCAGACATCCTACCATCACTAATAGGCAGCCATCAAGTTGGCTTTATAAAAGGACGTTCTGGTGTCACTAATATAAGAACGGTACTAGCGGCCCAGTCTGGTGTCCAATCTGGGGGTCGTTCCAGCCACTCTCCAGGTCTGTTGGCAATTGACGCCGAAAAGGCTTTTGATAATATCAGCTGGGAGTGGCTGGACATGACCTTAACAAAATTTGGTATCACAGGTCAATTCAAAGATTTTATTTCCACAATATACACATCTCCGAAAGCTAGAATTCATACCCCGGGTTTCCTTTCAGATAGCTTTCCCTTACAAAAAGGTACCAGACAGGGTTGCCCCCTATCCCCTCTATTGTTCAATTTGGCAATGGAGCCTCTTGCTAGATATCTTATTTCTTCTGACTTTTTCTCAGGCATACGGGTTGGTTCCCAAGTCATCAAAGTTACATGCTTTGCTGATGATACTTTAATATATTTAGATAACCCAGATCTACATGTTCCGGCAGTATTAGATGCCTTAAAATTTTTTGGTTCCTTTTCTGGGTATAGAATCAATATACATAAAAGTCAACTTCTTTACCTAACTCCACATAAGAGGTCTACTTCGGGTCCTGCGGGGGTCTCCATCGCTAAATCCTATATTACTTATCTTGGAATCCAGATTGGCAGAACTCCCTCCTCACTATATTCCCTGAACTATCGCCCTATAATTAAGAGAATAAAACAAGATCTCCAGAGATGGGAATCTCTACCATTGTCAATTCTAGGACGTACCTACTTAATCAAAATGATGTGTTTTGGAAAACTGTTATATCCAATGCAAACAATAGCCCTTTTACTCAAACATTCTGACGTTTCCCTACTCCAATCATATTTCACTAAATTTATTTGGCAATCAAAGAGACCTCGTATTGCCTATTCCACTCTCTGTCTCCCTACTTCTAAAGGTGGCGCTCAATGCCCAGATATTAGATTATATAATTTAGCCGCTCTCTTTCGCCATGCTAAAGATTGGATTATGGACACGTCATATTTCTCCAATATTTTAATTGAGAAAGCTTTAGCAGCACCTTGGCCTTTACCCACCCTGCTACATGCTAAATTACCAGAACTACCCCCAGAAATTAAGAGAAGTGTTATCTTTAAAGACACCATTGCCACATGGAAGGCGATACGAAAATTATATGGTTTACCCTTTTGCCTATCGAAAAGATTTCCTCTGTGGCATTCACCACTTTACCCACCTGACTCAGGCAAATTGGACTACTCGGAGTGGCAGAGTGCACATGTTTCTTCTGTTGGGGATCTGCTGGATACTAATTCCAACACTTTCTTATCATGGGATATCGTCAACACGATTTAAATTGTCTTCATTTTATTTACCTCAATACGATTCTATAATTGAATTTCTTACTTCCAGAGTGCGGGACATAGCAGAAGCAGAAAGTGATATAGAATTTGATAATCTATTCCCAACACCACCGGTTCATAATTCTTTATCACATACATATGGAGAACTTAGATCACGCTCTCAAAAGAATTTATCTAGACAAATTTTTTTCAAAAAATGGTCCTCCGTAATTTTTTCAGAGGATCTTACCCAACAAATATTGAGAGGATCTCAACTAGTGCATTCTGCCACTCCCAATGTGGTTCTACGTGAAATACATTTCCGCTTTATACACAAGGCTATATATGCCTTTAATATTCCTTTTTCCAACTCCCACACTTCTCACATAAACAGTTGCCCGAAATGTTCACTTCCTAAAGCAGACTTGTTTCATTGTGCCTGGGCCTGCACGCGAGTCTGTGCGGCTCTATCTTCTGTCCACTTGGGGCCATGCCATACCACTTCTCCCTCTTAGTTATCTTTTTCATTTTATTGATATAGACTCTACTACTCCCTCTCCTAAATTACTTACTTCTAAAGGAATTCATATAACTCTATTAGTTTCCCTGAAATGTTTATTAAGACACTGGATACTGGATACTCTACCAGACATTTCTGAGGTAATCTCCGCTCTGAAGGAGATCTTTCATTGGGAACTTTTGGATGTATTGCGCACCAAAGAAAAATCAACAAAAACATTTATGTCCAAATGGACACAATTTCTAATTCATGATTTTACTATAGAAGAGAGAGACTCTGTCATTAATCAATTTAAGGACACTGATTGGTATTGCATGGCCGCGCAAAAGGGAACTCTGGGAGCACTCCAAATATCTTAAAGGACAACTCCCACAAAAAATTTTTTTAGCTTATTTAACACACATTACTAAGTTATATAACTTTGTAATGTGGTTAAATACCCGGTCTGGCCCCCTTCCCCCACTTTCGGACCCCCGACCCCCCCGCCCGGAAGTTAAAGAATATATACATTACCTATTACGATCGTCACGGTCCTCTTCTCCCGGGCGGCATTTGGTGACGACGACGTCAGAGCCGGGGGGCGGTCCGGGTCTTCTTCCTCCTCGGCGTCTTCATAGAGAGTGAATGGGACGGAAAAGGCTGCTGGTGCACATGCGCACCAGCAGCCTTTTCATTGGCTGGAGCGCATCACATGGCTTCCAGCTTGCTCAGCCCTGATTGGCTGAGGTTGCTGAAAGCCATGTGATGCGCTCCAGCCAATGAAAAGGCTGCCGGTGCGCAAGCGCACTGGCAGCCTTTTCCATCCCCAGGACCCGGAAGACAGAGACATCGCTGGACGGCGGACGGCGGTGACGGTGAGGCGGACTGCGGGCGAATGGAGTGGCGATCGTCACCGGAGGGATGGTGAGTATGGTGTCTGTGTTTTTTTTTTGGGGGGGGGGGTCCCGCGGGAGTTGTCCTTTAAGCTTTTCCGTTTCCCTGTTAAAGACAATTCTCTCCATTCTATTGGTAGCATATTTGAATATCTGACATCTATACCATGTTTTTTAAATTACTGTTTTTCTACTTATGTTTTTGGTAAGACTACATTGTATTGTATATGATAATATATCTTTTAACCCCTTAGCGACCCATGACGTATCTGATACGTCATGGTGCCGCGGAGGGTGTTCAGGCCGGGACCCCGCTCTGAACGGCGCTGATCCCGGCTGACACGTGCAGCCGGGCAGAGCCTCTATTAGCCGGCGCGGGTCCCGTTGCCGCGCCGGCTAATTAAGCCTCTAAGTGCAGCTGTCAAACCTGACAGCTGCACTTAGAGGCTTCAGACCTCACGTCCCTGGTGTCTAGTGGGACGGATCTCCCCCCCGCGATGCGATCACGGGGGGGGAGATCCGTTCTTCTGCCCGTGCCGGGCCTCAGCGTCGGAATGACGCTGATCCCGGCTCGGCAATAGATTGCTATGGCCTGCAGCAGGCCATAGTAATCTATGACCGATCTAATCAATCTTTGCTGTGTATATACACAGCATTGATCTCTATGAGAGTTCAGTGCTGTCTATATACAAGTCCCCCAGGGGGGCTTCTAGTTACAGTAAAAAAAAAAGTAAAAAAGTGTTTTTATTAATAAAAAATCCCCTCCCCTAATAAAAGTCCAAATCACCCCCCTTTTCCCATTTTATAAATATAAATTAATAAATAAATAAATAAATAAACATATTTAGTATCGCCGCGCTCGTAATCGCCCGAACTATTAATTAATCACATTCCTGATCTCGCACGGTAAACGGCGTCAGCGCAAAAAAATTCCAAAGTGCAACATTGCGCATTTTTGGTCGCATCAAATCCAGAAAAAATTTAATAAAAAACGATCAAAAAGTCGTATATGCGCAATCAAGGTACCGATAGAAAGAACACATCATGGCGCAAAAACTGACACCTGACACAGCCCCATAGACCAAAGGATAAAAGCGCTATAAGCCTGGGAATGGAGCGATTTTAAGGAACGTATATTTGTTAACAATGGTTTGAATTTTTTACAGGCCATCCGATACAATATAAGTTATACATGTTATATATCATAGTAATCGTAACGACTTGAGGAACATGCATAACAAGTCAGTTTTACCATAGGACGGACGACGTAAATGCAAAACTCCCCGAAATCAAAACAAATTCGTTTTTTTTTCAATTTGACAGCGCAAATGATTTTTTTTTCCGGTTTCGCAGCATATGTTATGGAAAAATAATGCCTGTCATTGCAAAGTACAATTGGTTTCGCAAAAAATAAGCGCTCATATACGTCTCTAGGTGAAAAAATGCAAGCGCTATGGACTTTTAAACTTAAAATGGAATAAGCAAAAGCGCAAAAACGAAAATAGGCTTTGACCTTAAGGGGTTAAGGTTATTACAAAGGCTCATTGTATCTGTATGATATTGTAAACATACAATCCTTTGTTGCCTGTGAGCGACTTTCTTTTTGAATATGTAATGAATTTTCAATATGTATGTTCAAACATTACATAAGCCACTAATAAAATATCGTTTAAAAAAAAAAAAAAACTAGGAGGGTTACAATGACACCAGTCAGCCGGAATGTTAAAACTGTGAAAGGCTGGAGTGAATGAGGTTACTATTAGACAAAGCGATTTTCCATTTCCACCGATTAACTATAAACGATTGCAAATGAGCGATTTTGGGAACGACATAAAATCATTTGTTTTGTTTTTTTGTGTATGTTAAAAATAAGGGATGAGTTTTTGGATTGTTTTTTGATCCATTTTTCCATTAGCTTCCATTATATAAAAAAAAAAAAGATCAAAAAACTGATCAAAAATACATCCGTTATTCCAGTCAGTTTTTCATGTTTTGTTTTGTTTTTTTGCATAAAACGGTTGAAAAAAAGTTTTCAAAAATGGTGAAAAAATTGTTAACCCAGCCTAAGGCTATGTTCACACAACGGTGGTTAATAGCAAGCAAAACACAACAATGAGAACGTTGATGTCCTGTCCCTTATTAGCTCACCTTTGCTGTATGTTTATAAGGTGAGAACCGTTTTCATCTTAGTACAATTACTGACGCGGCTGCAGGGTCTCCATATAACACTACCCATTGTGGACGTTGGAGATGCAAGCAGGGCTGACTCTTAGGGCCCTATTCCACCGGACGATTATCGTTTGCATAATTGTTAACGATTAACGATCTCAATTGATCGCTATTGCGAAAGACCTGAAAACGTTCACTCATTTCCATGGAACGATAATCGTTACTTATGATCGTAATTGCGATAATTTTTTCTTCTCTATTTATTCGCTATTGCATTCGTATCTATTGCGAACGACCGAACGATGTCTTATTCAATGCGAACAATTTGCGAACGCTTTGCGAACGAGCAACGATAAAAATAGGTCCAGGTCTTAGAAAGCGATCAACGATTTCTCGTTCGGTCGTTAATCGTTAACTGCATTTCAACCGAACGATTATCGTTTAGATTCGAACGATTTAACGATAATCTGAACGATAATCGTCTGGTGGAATAGGGCCCTTATCTTCTCTGACTGGGATACACACAGCAGTTACATAGCATCACACATAGACATTACTAGTAGAGATGAGCGAACCGGGTTCGGGTTCGAGTCGATCCGAACCCGTACGTTCAGTATTTGACTAGCTGGGGCTGCTGAACTTGGATAAAGCTCTAAGGTTGTCTGGAAAACATGGATACAGCCAATGACTATATCCATGTTTTCCACATAGCCTTAGGGCTTTATCCAACTTCAGCAGCCACCGCTAATCAAATGCCGAAAGTTCGGGTTCGGATCGACTCGAGCATGCTCCAGGTTCGCTCATCTCTAATTACTAGCAGGGGGGTCTCTCCATTTCTTGTTATTATAATAAGCTATTCTATCATCTGTGATCATGTATATGTGTATACGTACACTGAGCAATAATTATTAGTGCCGCACACAAGCTCTGCTGTAATAACAAAGCGTCCGGTAATGGGAATACTGCTGGATATTGACTTGTTCGAGCCGTTCCTTCAGGCTGAGGCTATTAGAGATCTACACCATGAATCATATCAATGCCATCATATAGTATGGGGTGCAACCTGTAGCTCTATATCGGGAAAGTGCATGGATTAACTATATATCTGCCAAAATGTTTGGATTAAAGGAGTACTCTGATGAAAATCTTTTTCTTTCAAATCAGCTTTTTTAAGAAAGTTATATAGATTTGTAATTTACTCCTATTTCAAAATCTCAAGTCTTCCCATACGTATCAGCTGCTGCATGTCCTGCAGGAAGTTTTCTTTTCTTTTCAGTCTGACACAGTGCTCTCTGCTGCCACCTCTGTCCATGTCAGGAACTGTTCAGAACAGAAAAGGTTTTCTATGGGAAGTTGCTGCTGCTTTGGACAGTTCCTGACATGGACACAGATGGCAGCAGAGAGCACTCTGTCAGACTGAAAAAGAGACACTACTTCCTGCAGGACATACAGCAGCTGGTAAGTATGGGAAGACTTGAGTTTCTTAAATAGAAGTAAATTACGAATCTATATAATTTTCTGAAACCAGTTGGTTTTAAAGAAAAAGATTTTCACCGGAGTACCCCTTTAACTATATATCGGCCAGAATGGTCACTGTAGGTTTCACACAAGTTAAGTTCACACACTGTATATTTTCATTAAACAATGGCCGTTGTTTGCTAACAGCGTTCAGTTGCGTTGAAGTGAATGGGATCACGGCCGTTGTGTATACAGACTGTATACACTATGGCCGTTGTTCACTGCAGCCAGAGAATAATCTACAGGTCTATTTTCTAGGGCCACAGTTCGGTGAAAAGCGACCGTAGAATACGGCTTGTAGACGTACTTTACATTGTGATCAATTGGAGTGTGGGTACACCTGAATGTGCCCGCATTCCAATTAAAATAAAATGATGTTCATCCGGTACTGCAGTATCAACCAAGTGAACCTGTAATGGTCCTTTTACACAGAACGATTATCGTTCGAATTTGCACGATAACGATCGAACTCGAACGATAATCATACGTGTAAACGCATCGAACCATCAAACGACGAGCGAGAAATTGTTCATTTTGATCTTTCAACATGTTCTCAAATCATCGTTGGTCGTTCGCAAAAAATTCGCAGATCGTTCCGTGTAAACAGTCTTTCACTGATTTAACCTATGTGCGAGAAAGGGTTAAGCGATCGCAAAACGATTTTTCCATATGATATATCGTTCCGTCTAAACGCTGATCGTTATTAAAAACAAATTGTTACTTCAAAATTGTTAATCGTGCTATTGGGCGAATTATTGTTAAAGTACCATAAGACAGCGGCCGTTCTTACACAGAGCTAAGATAGCCTAAATCTATATGTAATATTCTCAGAATGAGCTTTAGGCTATGTTCACACAACATACATTTTATGAAAAGAACGGCTGTTGTTTTCAATTAAAACAATGACCGTTCTTTTAATAGGGAAATAGGTTGCATTGAAGTCAATGCAAACAACAGCTGTTGTTCACACAATGCATTGTTTGCTATGGCCGTTGAAATAATAGACATGTCAATTATTTCCGGCCATCGTGCATTGATTTCAATGCAATATTCTATGCAACAATGGCCTTCGTTTGATTCTCAGTACAGCCGCTGTTGTCCATGCATTGTGTGAACATAGCCTTAAAGTGGATTGTCCAGGCTTGGTTGTTCCTTCCCGGTTGAAGGTCTGGCTAACTCACTGATGTAGAAAAACGTGATGGTGTCTTGCCTGGACCACCCCTTTAGCTAAAAAAAAAAAAAAAAAGGATTTTGCAACATCCAATAAAACACACAACAAAAGACCCCTCTGATGTATAAATCCATGGTGTGGCTGAGAGAAGATCAGGAGCGCTCAGCGTGGTGTGGAGGTAATGATATGGCCGCTGTAATGAGATAAGTGAAGTGTTCTGCTCTCCAGGAAAACACATTTCCCCAATGTCCCTCCTGCGGTTCCTATAGAAGATGGAATATAAGCAGGAGGGGATATGGTGGCCGGTGGGGGCCAGACACATATACAGAGCATGCAGAGAACAGTGCACTGGCAGGGTGTACGGGGAACATGTATACCTAATAATTTTATATTAAAGGACAACTCCGGCCAAAAGTATTTTTTAATATGTTATTTCTTATGGAAAGTTAGACACATTTCTAATGTACATTAACTATGGGAAATGCACATACTGTATAGGGCTATTTCCCTTAATTTAGTAGATCATGGAGACTTCAGATTCTCTGAAATACCGTGACGTCACGAATGAGGGTGTAATTCCTATGGAGTGGCCAGCAGGAGGCACAGTATATATAGAAGCCTAAGGACTTTATTGAAGTCTATGGGAGATGTAATGTGTAATGTAATGTAATCTAAACTTTATTGGTACACTATGTTTATGGGATAATTTGGGGAGCAAGGACATTTGCTCCCCAAATGGAAGGCACCAAGCAGGGAGGGAGAGAGGTATGTGCATCTAACTACCTCCTCCCTCCCTCCCTGCTTGGTGCAGTGGGACAGATAAGCACTACTACTACTCCCATCATCTGCTCATAGTATGAGCAGATGATGGGAGTAGTGCCAGGGAGATCCCCAGCACCAAGCCCCCCATCTCAGCAGACAGCCCCCACCCCCGACCTTATAGATCTGGCCCCAAGCCAGCCCACACACCCACCGCCGCCGGTAAACTGCCAGCCCCTCCCCATCACCAACCCTCCAGCCTCCCTGCCTCCCCCACCGCCGAACAACTCACTTCCCTGCTGATGCTTGTATCGGACTGCCAGATCACTGCCCCCCCCCCTCATCCTGCCGATATTTGCAGGACACGGGGGCTGCAGTGATCTGGCAGTCCGATATTGGCGCCGGCAGGGAAGTGAGTTGTGCGGCGGTGGGGGAGGCAGGGAGGCTGGAGGGTTGGTGATGGGGTGATGGGGGGGGCTGGCAGTTTACTGGCGGCAGCAGGTGTGTGGGGTGGCTGGGGGCCAGATCTTTGAGGTCCCTGGCGGCAGCTGTGCGGCGTGTGTGTGGGGTGGCTGGGGGCCAGATCTATATCTATGAGCGCGGCGGGTGTGGGGGCTGTCTGCTGAGGCGGTGTTTGGTGCTAGGGATCTCCCTGGCACTACTCCTCCCATCATCTGCTCATACTATGAGCAGATGATGGGAGTAGTAGTGCTCCCCAAATTATCCCATCAATGAAGTCCATAGGCTTCTATATATACTGCGCCCCGTGCTGGCCACTCCATAGGAATTACACCCTTATTCGTGATGTCACGGTATTTCCGAGAAGTCTCCATGATCTACTAAATTAAGGGGCATTTCCCATAATTAATGTACATTAGGAATTTGTCTAACTTTCCATAAGAAATAACTTAAAAAAATAAAAAATACCGAACTTCTCCTTTAAGGACGTCATGGTTAGAGATGAGCAAATTAGCCGAAGTTCGGTTTCGTATGAACCTGAACTATCGGCTTCTGATTCTCGCTGTCTGCCCGCTCCGTGGAGAGGGTGGATACAGCCTGAGGACCGCCCGGAAAACTGGGATACAGCCTATGCCAATGTCTGTATCCCAGTTTTTCGGGCGGTCCTCTGGCTGTATCCACCCTATTCACGGAGGCTGCAGATAGCAGGAATAAGAAGCCGATAGTTCAGGTTCATACGAAACCGAACTTCGGCAAATTGGCTCATCTCTAGTCATGGTCTGTTCAGTCCTGGGTGTGGCTCCTGCGGAATAACACTGCAGGTATATATAAGCCCAGCACTGTAGCCTCATGAAGTGCAATGATGAGATCATGGACTGAGGCAGAAGAGGTTATGAAGCCGCCACCAAGGTGACACTGCCTGCAGATGAACTACAGTGACTTTAGAGCATAAAGAAGACAGAGACAAACTTTATATATATAGATTGTGCAGCTTGTGGAAGGTGCGGTGATCTACACATAGAGTAAAGGGGGTGACAATATCACTTTAAAAATCTTTAGTCGTCCAGTACTTATCAGCTGCTGTATGTCCTACAGGAAGTGATGTATTCTTTCCAGTCTGACACAGTGCTCTATACTGCCACCTCTGTCCGTGTCAGGAACTGGCATTCAGCTTCCTGTTACTTCCCTGCACTGATAGGGGTGAGGAGAGTAGAGGGGCATAAGCAGTGCTCACAGCTGTAGGGCTCCCTGTGAGGGGGGGCAGACAGAGATTTGTACAAATATAATGTAATTTAGTCAGTGACTTAGCAGCTGGGAGGCAGCTCTAGCCCAGCTATACCCAGCTATACCCATGCCATCCTGATTCTAATAATAGTTACATACTGGACAAAATCTCATGCAGTGTCTTCCTTTCCTCAGAAATTCCCTCCGGTATAAAGACAGTCGCCGACAACCTTAGAGGTGGGGTATTCTTTTAGGGAATCAGCACGATTGTGTGGATATGTTTCTAGTAGTACAGGATAGATCTACTATGCAGCTCCTGGAGTATATACCGGCCAAAGCGGCTGCAGCAGTAGCTTTATAAAGGGGGAGAAGTTTTATTATGCAGAGAGAGGGGGGTGGCAACTAGTCATCTGAGCGGGGAGCTGCCCGTGACTAGTCACCTCTCTCTGTCTGTCATCGAGCAGTGCGGGGATGGTTGACAGGCAGAGAGACCTGTTAGTGACCTCTCTGTCTGTCAATCATCCCGACAGGCAGAGAGCGGCGACTAGTCACAGTCAGCTCCCCGCCCAGATGACTAGTTACCGCCTCTCTCCCCTATTTATTGTCAAAAGTTTTTACAAGCGACAGGCACTCTTCAAGCAAGTAACCTCTGCTCCCAGGGAGTTAGCTGGTGATATTGGGGAGCAGCACCGTACCTGGAAAACAGATCTCACTGACCGGATGTAGTGATGTCTGTGGAGTCACCGTGTAGGGATGTCTGTGGAGTCACCATGTAGTGATGTCTGTGGAGTCACCGTGTAGTGATGTCTGTGGAGTCACCATGTAGGGATGTCTGTGGAGTCACCGTGTAGAGATGTCTGTGGAGTCACCATGTAGTGATGTCTGTGGAGTCACTGTGTAGGGATGTCTGTGGAGTCACCGTGTAGTGATGTCTGTGGAGTCACCGTGTAGTGATGTCTGTGGAGTCACCGTGTAGTGATGTCTGTGGAGTCGCCGTGTAGTGATGTCTGTGGAGTCACCACGTAGTGATGTCTGTGGAGTCACCGTGTAGTGATGTCTGTGGAGTCACCGTGTAGTGATGTCTGTGGAGTCACCGTGTAGTGATGTCTGTGGAGTCACCGTGTAGTGATGTCTGTGGAGTCACCGTGTAGGGATGTCTGTGGAGTCACCATGTAGTGATGTCTGTGGAGTCACCATGTAGTGATGTCTGTGGAGTCACCGTGTAGTGATGTCTGTGGAGTCACCGTGTAGTGATGTCTGTGGAGTCACCGTGTAGTGATGTCTGTGGAGTCACCGTGTAGTGATGTCTGTGGAGTCACCACGTAGTGATGTCTGTGGAGTCACCGTGTAGTGATGTCTGTGGAGTCACCGTGTAGGGATGTCTGTGGAGTCACCGTGTAGTGATGTCTGTGGAGTCGCCGTGTAGTGATGTCTGTGGAGTCACCGTGTAGTGATGTCTGTGGAGTCACCGTGTAGGGATGTCTGTGGAGTCACCGTGTAGGGATGTCTGTGGAGTCACCGTGTAGTGATGTCTGTGGAGTCACCTTGTAGTGATGTCTGTGGAGTCGCCACGTAGTGATGTCTGTGGAGTCACCGTGTAGTGATGTCTGTGGAGTCACCGTGTAGTGATGTCTGTGGAGTCACCGTGTAGGGATGTCTGTGGAGTCACCATGTAGTGATGTCTGTGGAGTCACCCTGTAGTGATGTCTGTGGAGTCACCGTGTAGTGATGTCTGTGGAGTCACCGTGTAGTGATGTCTGTGGAGTCACCGTGTAGTGATGTCTGTGGAGTCACCGTGTAGGGATGTCTGTGGAGTCACCGTGTAGGGATGTCTGTGGAGTCACCGTGTAGTGATGTCTGTGGAGTCACCGTGTAGTGATGTCTGTGGAGTCACCGTGTAGTGATGTCTGTGGAGTCACCGTGTAGTGATGTCTGTGGAGTCACCGTGTAGTGATGTCTGTGGAGTCACCGTGTAGGGATGTCTGTGGAGTCACCGTGTAGTGATGTCTGTGGAGTCACCGTGTAGTGATGTCTGTGGAGTCACCGTGTAGTGATGTCTGTGGAGTCACCCTGTAGTGATGTCTCTGGAGTCACCGTGTAGTGATGTCTGTGGAGTCACCGTGTAGTGATGTCTGTGGAGTTACCGTGTAGGGATGTCTGTGGAGTCACCGTGTAGTGATGTCTGTGGAGTCACCGTGTAGTGATGTCTGTGGAGTTACCGTGTAGGGATGTCTGTGGAGTTACCGTGTAGGGATGTCTGTGGAGTCACCGTGTAGGGATGTCTGTGGAGTCACCGTGTAGGGATGTCTGTGGAGTCACCGTGTAGTGATGTCTGTGGAGTCACCCTGTAGTGATGTCTGTGGAGTCACCGTGTAGTGATGTCTGTGGAGTCACCGTGTAGTGATGTCTGTGGAGTCACCGTGTAGTGATGTCTGTGGAGTCACCTTGTAGGACAGCACTTTGCTTATTCAGGGCTCGAAGCTTTGTTTCTATCTATCTCCATCATACATAGACAGCCAGGCATGATGGGAATTGTAGTTTAGCTACAGCTGGAGGGCCACATGTCCATCAGCACCGGGTTCTATCCTATAACTAGACAGTGACTGTGTATTAGCTCTGCTATTCCCATTTGACACGCTGAGCGTTGTAGTCCCACATAGACCAGCCTGATCACGTGACACCTCTGATAAGCATCACGCTCTAGAATCTAGAACATTCCCCGTCTGAGCCATCATTCCAACGTTCCAGAGCGCTCACGTGACGCCACCAACAAGTCACATGACCAACCCAGGCGCCGCCCTTACGGGGGGCGTGACGTAATTCCGGCACACAGCGCCCACGTGCAGAGTCGCAGCTCCTCGGGTGTGCGTGACGTCACGGCTCGGGACCGGGTGACCGGGAATCGGCCACTATGAAGATCACCAGGCAGAAACACGCCAAGAAGAACCTGAGCTTCTACAAACACAACTTCCGCTTCCGGGAGCCGTACCAGGTGCTGGTGGACGGGACGTTCTGCCAGGCGGCTCTGAAGAACCAGATCCAGATCAAGGAGCAGCTGCCCAAGTATCTGATGGGGGAGGTGCAGCTGTGCACCACCAGGTACCCGTATTACAGGAGCGGAGCGCCCCCTGCAGCTGCTGTGTCGTCGCATTTCGGCATCTCCGGTGCATTGTCGCATTTCGGCATCTCCGGTGCACTGTCCCATTTCGGCATCTCCTGTGCATTGTCGCATTTCGGCATCTCCGGTGCATTGTCCCATTTCGGCATCTCCGGTGCATTGTCCCATTTCGGCATCTCCGGTGCATTGTCGCATTTCGGCATCTCCGGTGCATTGTCGCATTTCGGCATCTCCGGTGCATTGTCGCATTTCGGCATCTCCGGTGCATTGTCGCATTTCAGCATCTCCTGTGCATTGTCGCATTTCGGCATCTCTGTTCTTGGCGCTGTTGTGTTTTGTCGCTGCTGCACCCTAGCGCTATAGAGTCACCAGTCTTGTAGCAGTGTGACCCCGCTGCAGCGTCTTATGGTCACGATCCCTGTATTTGGATGCTGACGCCCCCCGTCACACACTCCGCAGCTCCATTCACTCCGTTCTTGTGATCAGTCAGTTATAGCCTTTAATTTTCATGGTGCCTTCACACGTACCGGATCCGCAGTGATATCCTCTGCGGATCTAGTGCCATTCATCCCTATGAGAGCACATACTCGCAGCGGGATTGACATCCGCTGTGAGTATGTGAGTTAACCCCCCGCAGCCCACCGCCAAGAGCATACATTACCCGGCTCCTGCCAATCCCCATCAGCCAATCAGTGCTGCGGGGCCGATCCCGCCGCGAGGATGTGCTCTCATAGGGATGAATGACACTGGATCCACAGAGGATTTCACTGCGCATTTGCAATGTGAAATCCGCTGCGGATTTGATACCCTAAGGGTGCGTTCACACCTACCGCATCCGCAGCTTATTTTTCCGCAGAAATCCGCAGGTCTGGTAGTGCAGATTTCAACCTGCGAGAAATCCGCGTATGTGTGCGTTTTGCGGTTTTTCTGCAGCAAGTTTATCGCAACTGAAATGTCCATTTAGAATGAGAGACATTTTAAACGGACATTTCAGTTGCGATAAACTTGCTGCGGAAAAACCGCAAAACGCACACATACGCGGATTTCTCGCAGGTTGAAATCTGCACTACCAGACCTGCGGATTTCTGCGGAAAAATAAGCTGTGGATGCGGTAGGTGTGAACACACCCTAAAGGGGTTTTCCAAACTCAGAGGTCGGACCCCCGCAATCTCTTACTTGTAAGACCGGCTTGACGCTGTGCTTTTGCCGTCCGTTTAATAGGGGAAAACAGATGGATTTGTGTGCATTTGTTTTTTCATTGACTTCCATTATAAAAAAAATAAATCAGAACGCATGTATTTTTTAGCGTACACAAAAATGGATGCGGTTTGATCTTTATTTTTTATAATAGAAGTCAGTGGAAGTACAGATACACACAAATCCATTTTTACCATTAAACACATCCGTTAAACGGACAGCAAAAAAGCATTGTGAACCCTTAAAGTGTCCCTGTCACTTCACAAAACTTTTGACATGTCATAGAGACATCCGAGAGACATGTCATAGAGACATCCGAGAGACATGTCATAGAGACATCCGAGAGACATGTCATAGAGACATCCGAGAGACATGTCATAGAGACATGTCAAAAGTTTTGATCGTTCCGGGTCTGAGTGTTCACAGGAGAGGACAGTGCTGCAGCGCATCCTCTCCCGGCTCTGTGTCACATGATCAGTCAGACTTATAATGGAGCTCTATGGAGCCCGACTGATCTCGTCACACAGAGCGGGGAGAGGACGTACTGCAGTGCTTCTTCTCCCGCCTCTATCTCAGACACGGACTGATCAAAACTTTTGACTTGTCTCTATGATATGTCAAAGGAAGTTATTAAAAGTTTTTATGAGTTGGGGTGTGAGTGTTCCGGAATCATCCGATCAGTAGTAGAGTGGAGAGTAATGGGGGGGCCTCTCTCTGTGAGCCGGACAGCGCTATAGACTTATATTGTGTAGCCTCTGCGCTCATTGTGGACGTCTCCTGGCTGCTTCTCCCGAACACTTCGACCCCAACTGATAAAAACTTTTAATACTTTTCCATGACCTTAAAAGTTTTCTCTTTTGACATTTTCCATTTAAAGGGGAACCCTCAGATCCCTGCTGAGTGGAGCTGTGAGCGGTGTGTGCATGCTGCCACTCCATTCATTCTCTCATCTATGGGATAACTTCATCAGATGGGAGTACCCCTTGAAGAAGACGGACAGATTGTAGTCAGTAGTAAAATATTTTCTCTCCGTTAAAGGGGTACTCCAGCAGGGGGGCACTTTTTTACTGGGATGGGGGAGGAGGTGGCCGAGGAAAAAGAATTCCACTCACCTCCCCGGTTTCAGCAGCGGGTCCCGCATTGCGGCGTTTTGGTCCCCGGTTCCCGACTGCTTCCGGGTGTCTGACGCGGGCCCGAGACGTGACGTCTCAGGTCCGCTCAGCCACTCAGTGAAGGAAGCGGGATCTGATCAGACTTGAAACGGATCCCGCATCCTTCACTGAGTGGCTGAGCGGACCTGAGACGTCATGTCTCGGGCCCGTGTCAGACACCCGGAAGCGGCCTGGCACCGGAGCGCCGCGATGTGCGACTCACAGCTGGAACCGGGGAGGTGAGTGGACGTCTTTTTCCTTGGCCACCTCCTCCCCGGTCCCAGTAAAAAAGTGCCCCCACACTGGAGTACCCCTTTAAATCCAATAGTCCTACTATAGGTGTGCCGCATTATGTATCGGTATAACCGACAATGAGATGTGAATGGCGTCTTAGCTGCGCAGCTGTAACTTAGAGGGACAGGTTGTTATACCTCATACCGTTCATAGCGTAAAGAAGACATTGCCTTGAACGTTAATCCCTTCAAGTCAACAGGGAATCTTGGGAGATTTCAGCTCTGAAGCCTGCACAATTGTCAGTGCAGCTGTGCACTATAATACAGATGGAACTGAATATCTGAACAGGTCATTAGCTTTCATGTTCACCCCAGAATATTATAGCAGGTTTCCCCCCTTATTGCAGCTAAGTCTCCCGACTGTGTAAGCCTATGAAGCCGCGGATGAGCCGACAATCGCCAGTAATACGGGTGTAATAGGAGGGTATTGTCTAGGTATATGACGCCACCTGATGCAGTGATGTCTGTGTTTCTAGCTGTGTTATTAAGGAGTTGGAGTCCCTGGGGAAGGAGCTGTATGGAGCCAAACTCATCGCTCAGAGATTCCAGACCCGGAGCTGCGCTCACTCCCAGAGCCCGCTCAGCGGATCCGCCTGCCTCCTATCCATGATCGCAGACGACAACAAGCACCATTATTTCATCGCCACCCAGGTACCTGTGAGAAAACCAAACACTGCAGCTCAGCTGTCTACTTACCTGGTGGGGATTTAGTATCTGCGGATGATTGGGAGAGTTGTTGTACAGGCCGGGAGTAAGCAGAGATGGGAGACTTCCACTGTTACCGCAAGGCTTAGAAAAACATGGGCACTTACATGCAGAAACAGCACCACTCCTGTCCTCAGGTTGGATGCAGTATTGCAGCTCAGTCCCATTGAAGTGAATGGGGCTGAATTGTAATACCACTTGCAACCTGATGACAGGGATGGCGCTGTTTTGCAAGAAAGTAGCTGTTTTTTCTAATCTTGGATGACATCTTTAATAGCTTAGCGGTTAGGACCTCTGATCCTGTGATAGGTAGATGCCTATTTGGTTGGATCCTCATCAGCCAGTCATGACGTTTTTTCAGAGGTGGATTGACAAATTACAGCAATTCTGTTTTTTTTTGCTATATACAGTGTGCACCATACAGTATAAATAATGGTATACTTTTAAAGCTTAGGTTGTTACTGACGTGTAATGTATAGTTTTTGTATGTTTTTTGTTTTGTTTTATGTAACACTTCAGTTTATTCTCTGTGAGGAATATAATGAAATGTTATTATGGGGGGGTATATTTTATTGCAAACTTTAATTTTACACTAGTGTACATTAAGGGTGCGTTCACACCTACAGGATCTGCAGCAGATTTGATGCTGTGTTCAGTTATTTAAATGAAATCTGCTGCAGAAAATCAGCTGCAGATCCTGTAGGTGTGAACGCACCATAAAGGGTTATTCCACTTAAACATAACTTTTGATATGTTGCTGCCCATGGTGAGACTAAAAATTCCTTCCATACTTGCTGTTATCTATTCAGTCTCCTCCCCCCAGTTTTGAGCTGCTGCTTTCTGCTGAAGACACACAAATCTGTGTTTGAGCTTTTCTCTCCGTCTCCCCCTCCTCCCTTCTGAGACGGCTGGTGTAAACAAGTCCCTGGCAGGCTGTATCTGCAACATTGTAGCTTCTTTGTAATATTGCGAGGGTTAAACTGAGGTCAGGTTGCTGATGAACCCACTGTGATTAAGCCTCCCAGCATTACAAGGAAGCTATAATGTTGTAGATACAGCTTGCCAGGGACTTGTTTACATAATCTGTCTCAGAAGGAGGAGGGGGACACAGAGAGAAAAGCTCACACACAGATTTTTGTGTTTTCAGCAGAAAGCAGCAGCTCAGAACTGGGGGAAGGAGACTGAATAGATAATAACAAGTATGGAAGGAATTGTTAGTCTCACCATGGGCAGCAACATATGAAAAGTTATGCTTAAATGGAATAACCCTTTAAACAATGATCTGCTGATCACTGTTACAGTTCACTGCACTACTACTATAGTACAGTGTATTGTATATGTCAGCACTATGCTGACAGGCAGTTTACACAGCCATATCCATGGCAGGCCCGGGGGTCTTCAGAAGGCCCCCAGGATTGCCATGGAGATGATCGGAAGCTTACCAGGGGACTTATGATCAGTAGGTACACTACCAGAATCCGTTACATGAGGCTGTTATGATTTTAAGGGGTTAAACTGATCTTTAGTGATTCTGGTGTAGGAGCGCAGCAAATCCTTATTCTGATTCCGCCGTAAAAAACTGTCAGAATCAGAAAAAGATCCAGAAGTGACCGTCATAGAAAGCCGTATCAGTGGTCACTAAAGGTTTAAGTGGGTATCTTTTTACCTTCTATATACAGGTAACTTGTTAGGTTTTTTTTTAGATTTTTATTGCGCTTTTAACTTTTTATGTAACAATTTTGACCTTTGTGTTTCCCCCCCAGGACCAAGAACTCGCAAACAAAGTGAAAAAAAGAGCCGGCGTCCCCCTGATGTTCATCATTCAGAACACGATGGTTCTCGACAAGCCGTCCCCCAAGTCTGTGGCCCACGTCCAGGCTCTGCAGGCCAGCCAGATGTTCCCTGAGCACCAGAAACACAACATCGAGCATCTGAAAGACGAGCAGGGGGTCCCCCGAGTCACAGAACGCAAGGGGAGGAAGAGGAAGCGTGTCGGGGGTCCCAACCCTTTAAGCTGCATGAAGAAAAAGAAGAAAAGTGACCCGAAACCCTTGGCACCGGCTCCTGAGCAAAAGAAGAGGAAAAGAAAGAGAAAAAGGAACAAGCCCACAGCTAATCCCACCGCAGAGACGCCATAACTAAGTCCACCAGATCAACAACCACAGAAGATTAGAAAAACATGGCGGCTTTCCTACCACAACAGCGCCACTATTGATGATTGGCTGTGGCTGGTACTGCCGCTGTAATACCAGGCCCTGCTTATAGACTGGAGGAAATCAGCCATGTTTTTTTAATCTTGTCCAACATTTATTATTATAAATTTTAAAGAATTCTTTGTATTTATTTCAGTAAATGTTTTCCTTTTTCACACTCGCGCTGACATTGTGAATTTGTGCTTATTTGAATTGCATCTTCCTTCCTCCCTAACCTACACCATAACAATGTCAGAAATCATCATAACACTGAGTATCGGTGCATTCACTAGCTTTCTTAGTTTCCCTTCATTTCATTTCGGTAGCCTTTGTCCAAAATTAAAGGGGTTGTCCGAGAAAAATTCATAATTGGGGATGGTGCGGGGAACTTGACGGTGATATATACTTACCTGTCCCATTCCAGTGCAGCCAGTTTTCTCAGCAACATCTTATGATGTAATGCTCAGTATAGACGGTATAGGTTCTAAGCTAAGCAGCCATTTCCAATAGGAACGTCACAGGATGATGCTGAAAAACTGAGCGCAAGCGGCCCGGAACAGGTAAGTAGAGATGAGTGAATTTACAGTAATAATGAAGTGAAGCTCTTTGTTATCTCTGCAATTGGCTCATCAGCCGGCTGCCTTCTAACTTGGTGTCGCTCCACTTTAAGTGCTGAAAAAAGCTGGATCCAGTCCTGGAAGAAGTTTCCCAGGACTGGATCTAGCTTTTCCCAGCACCCAGGGAGGAGCGGCACTGAGTTAAAAGGCATAAGGGCTGATGAGCGGATCGCAGAGATAACGAATCGTTTTACTCATACAGTACAGTAGATAGTCAGACCACGTCTAAGGTAACACTAGAGAAACTAATGCAAACTTTTTCACAGTAAGGCAGAGCACCTTAATACGGGATGTCCAACTATTGCAGAGTTTAAAGTGTGCTTATTTATCATTCAAACTAATTTCTGATAAGTCATAGCGACATGTCAGAAGTGTGTATTGGTGAGGTCTAGGTGATGAGAGAAGAAGCAGCGAGCTCTGCCCCTTTACCTTTGCTGTAAATAGGTAATGCGAGTGGTCTATGGTTATAATGGAAGCCTATGAGACTTCCGGTGTGCAGAATTGCTGGAAGGTCTATAGACTTCAGTTATAATTCGGTAGACTGCTCACTAAAGCAGTTTAAAGTAGAGATGAAGGGGCAGGGGGCTCGCTGCTGAGCATATCTGCCTGTCCGTTGTAGCGATCGGCAGGGGTCTCAGCACCTGGACCCCCACCAATACACACTGCTGATGTGTCAGAAATTAGTTTCAATGATAGTTCTTTTAGACAAAAGTTAAATAAGTGTCATATATATAATTTTTTTTATATATGCGTCTATGGAGAGAGATCTGCCAGTCAGGGTACAACAACCCATGATTGATGCTGACAAACACATACTGCACCAAATACTGCCATTCCAAACACCTACAGTCAAATACTAGTGACAAACCAACACAACAAAGCATCAATAAATCATTTTCTACCTGATTAAACCAACACTGTAGAAATGTGCACTGCTCCACCTAATAAAAACCAACACTGCATTGCAGAGATACATACTGCTCCACCTAGAGAAAACCAACACTGCATTGCAGAAATACATACTGCTCCACCTAGAGAAAACCAACACTGCATTGCAGAGATACATACTGCTCCACCTAGAGAAAACCAACACTGCACTGCAGAAATACATACTGCTCCACCTAGAGAAAACCAACACTGCATTGCAGAAATACATACTGCTCCACCTAGAGAAAACCAACACTGCATTGCAGAATACATACTGCTCCACTTAGAAAAACAAACAAAACACTGCAGTGGAGTAATGTGTACCGTTTAACCTAAAGAAAACCAACACTGCATTGCAGAAATAAATATTTACCAGAGACAAACCACCATCCCTCTACCCACCTGGCACCTGCTAACTTAACCCCCACAGACTCATAGCAGCTCTGACCCCTCTCCAATTGTAGTTACCCCCCCCCAACTTGTCTTTCCCCCAATCTCCCCCCACACCACCTTCTCCATTCCCAGATCTGTTGTAGAGGAGTGAGGGGCTCCAAGCCGAGGGAATTCTCACATGTGGTCAGGAAAGGGTTATTTTCCTGCAAATATAAAGGCACAACCTCTGCTGTAGCTCTTTTGTGCTCTCCACACTCGTCTGTAGTGAACCATTCTCAGAGATGTGTTATGGGCCTCTGAAGATAATTTAATGACTCATTCTGCCCCAATCTATACAGTAAAGCTGACTAGCAAGCTACAGCAGACATGGGATACTCCCATAGAAATACAGGGGGAGGTTTATCAGACATGGTGTAAAGTGAAACTGGTTTAGTTGCCCCTAGCAACCAATCAGATTCCACCTTTCATTCCTCACAGACTCTTTGGAAAATGAAAGGTGGAATCTGATTGGTTGCTAGGGGCAACTGAGCCAGTTTCACTTTACACCATGTTTGATAAATCTCCCCGCTGATGGTTAAAATGTGGATTTTCTCTCTAGATCTGAACATTCCTAATGGGAAACACAAAGTTTGGCGTTTTTTTTTTTTTTCTCTCGACTTCAAGAACTTGATACTAAGCTTCGGAAACACATATTTTTGCTGAAGGTTGGTAAAAACTTGATATGTAGAGGTAACAATACAATGAACCGAACCTTGAAAACTACTTTTCTACTTTCAGATTAATGTCACAGTACAGCGGTTCAAGGACCTGCAGTAAGTCTCCATGTCTGCGCCATCAGCTGTGAAATAAAGTTTGTTGTGGTGAGCGAACTAAAAAAGTACAATGTACAATGATTAACTGAGGATGGTGAGCGCCATAAATCTGCGAGCGGTGTAATTATTATCTATTAGGGACATTTACAGCCAGGCAGCCCGGCCGAGTATTATAATTCCTATATGTAATACAGAATATTAACTGGAATCATCACAAAATAACCAATTACGGTTTTTCCAATTTTTTTTTTTTTTCTGAAATTGCAGGCTAGACGTGTTAATACAAATTATTAAAGGGAATGTGTCATCGTGAATAACCAATTCCTTGGTAATTTTTATGTATTTCAGTCTGAAAGGGACCCAGCAGGCATTATAGGTAAAAACAGGTAGCAGAGACGCTGAGCAATATTTTTATAAAGATTGGAAAAAAAATTGTACACTATAATAAGCCAAAGCAGGAATAAAAATTCCCTGCATAATAACCTCCACACAGAGCACGCCCACAACTCTCTCCCCTATGGAGGACAAGGGAGTTATCACCAAACCCTAAAGGAGTACTCCAGCGAAAATATTTTTCTTTCAAATCACCTGGTTTCATAAACTTATAATTTACTTCTATTTAAAAATCTCCAGTCTTCCACTACTTATCAGCTGCTGTATGTCCTGCAGGAAGTGGTGTATTCCTCCCAGTCTGACACAGTGCTCTCTGCTGCCACTTCTGCCCATGTCAGGGACTGTCCACAGCAGGGTGGGGGTATGGGCATTTGCTGCTCTGGACAGTTCCTAACATGGGCAGAGTTGCCAGCAGAGAGCACTGTTTCAGACTGGGAAGAATACACCACTTCCTGCAGGACATACAGCAGCAGATAAGTATAGAAAGACAAGGTTTTTAAATAGAAGTAAATTACACATCTACATACCTTTTGTGACATCAGATCATTTAAAAGAAAAAGATTTTCGCCTGAGTATCCCTTTAAGGATACAGTCTGACTTTATACACCTTGGGAAAACTATCATTTAGCTGTCACTTTTTGGGGGGATTTTTGGGAAATAAATCTTTCCTCTATAGGTCTTTATTAAAATGTTGCTTACTTTTGTTTCTACAGCCTTTACAGTGTGCTGTATGAGCTCTATTTTCTCTCTATACTTGTACACAGCCTATATGATTCCCCCCAGCAGACTGCCTTGTATCTAATTTCCCCATCAGCCTGTGCTAGATGTCCTCGTAAGGTAGGCATACACTTTCAATAACTATTATTCGACCATTTATTTCTCCTGTCCAGTGACTGTCCTTAGGCTCTGGCTGCAGCTTATCTCTCCCAAAACAAAGGAGTCAGGCAGTGAGTTTCCATGACGTGTGACCCCTATATCCACCAACATCATCTGTTGATGGACAGTCTGGAGTGCCCTATATACTGTACCTTATACTGATGGCTGAACCACGGGCCCCACAAGTAGAAGGTGTATTGGGACCTTAAGGTTTCACTCCCTCCTGTCTGCTTTTTGTGCTGGCCTGTAACCTCCGCCCTACTGTTATCACTATCATTGAGAGAACAACATTTTCTAAGACTCTGACAGGTATCTTTCAGAGCTAAATGGTAGGAAATTTACATTTATATTACTTATTATTGTTGTTGTTGATGTTTTAAACATTATTATGCAGGTAGCAATATTGTCCTAGCTGTTTTTAACAGTTTCTAGAGATATGCTTCACAGCAAGCCCCATGGACATAGGCACATTAGTCTGTAGCCGACCTTACTAATTTGTATGGGAGACGTTTCTTGGCATGCCCTGTGACCTGTGCAGAAGTCATTTTACATAACGGTGGAGCTCTGTGTCTTATCTATACAGCTATGTCTTATCTATAAACTGGTGTTAGGCATGTCAGGACTGTTCACTTGCGGCCTAATATCTCCTGACCCTTGGCAGATACAATTGTCCTCAGATAATCAATGTAATTCACTTGACATGTAAGTGGTTTTAATGTTATGGCTGATCAGTGTAAGCTCTTTATACAGGGTTTAACTTTCCCATCTCAGAGGGCTCTGGAGGACATTTTGCTGCTACAAATAACATGATGCGTTCACTATTTTTGCTAAAATAAAAAATGTTCAAAAAATCGTTGCTAGGTGGCGCTGTAACTCTTTCATTATGTCCACCTTGGTTTTCAACAATGCTCTCCATTCACAAAACCAAGTCAGTCAGCTTTAATCCCTACATCACCCAACAAATGCCGTCCTTCGGATCTGATAATCATGTGGGTCCTTCAGGGTGGATCTGGTCCTACAAAAAAAAAAAAAAAAACCCCAACAACCTGGGATAAGATTGGGTGAGGAGGCCACGCTGTTGGGAAGTAAAGGCTGTTCATCTGCGCATCTTTGAAAGCCTTAAAGAGGCAGTTTACCAAAATCAACTGGTGCTAAAAAGTGCCAAAGATTTGTAATATACTTCTATTAAAAAATCTCAAGTCCCCCAGTACTTATCAGCTGCTGTATGTTCTACAGGAAGTGGTGCATTCTTTCCAGTCTGACACAGTGCTCTCTGCTGCCACCTCTGTCCATGTCATGAACTGTCCACAGCAGGAGCAAACCCCTATAGAAAACCTCTACTGCTTCCCAGACACTGGAAAGAATACCACTTTCTGCAGGACATACAGTAGCAGATAAGTACTGTAAGACTAGAAATTTTTGGAATAGAAGTAATTTACAAATCTATATAAATTTCTGGCACCAGTTGATTTGAATGATTTGAAAAATTGGTGAACAACCCCTTTAATTAATTAAATAAAATAAAAAACTGGTAGTGCAACAGCGCCACCTATCGGCAACTTTTAAACAAGCTATATTCTGTTTAATAGGTAGTGACCGAAACATTTGATTTTTTTTTTTAAAGGAGTGTAGAGGAAGCCTAAAGGAGAAGTCCGGTAAAAATTTTTATTACAGTGTTGTATTGTCCCCCAAAAGTTATACAAATCAACTATATACACTTATTACGGGAAATGCTTATAAAGTGCTTTTTACCCTGCACTTAATTCTGCATCAAGGCTTCACTTCCTGGATAACATGGTGATGTCACTTCCTGGATAACATGGTGATGTCACTTCCTGGATAACATGGTGATGTCACTTCCTGGATAACATGGTGATGTCACTTCCTGAATAACATGGGGATGTCACTTCCTGGATAACATGGTAATGTCACTTCCCGGATAAAATGGTGATGTCACTTTCTGGATAAAATGGTGATGTCACGACCCGACTCCCAGAGCTGTGCGGGCTGTGGCTGCTGGAGAGGATGATGGCAGGGGGACACTGAGGGACACAGGGCACGGGAGGGAGACTGAGCATCCCCCTGCCATCATCCTCTCCAGCAGCCACAGCTCTGGGAGTCGGGTCGTGACATCACCATTTTATCCAGGAAGTGACATCACCATGTTATCCAGGAAGTGACATCACCATGTTATCCAGGAAGTGACATCACCATGTTATCCAGGAAGTGACATCACCATGTTATCCAGGAAGTGACATCACCATGTTATCCAGGAAGTGAAGCCTTGATGCAGTAGTAAGTGTAGGGAAAAAAGCACTTTATGTGTATTTTCCATAATAGGTGTATATTGGTGATTTGTATAACTTTTGGGGGGCAATAAAATACTTTAATAAAAGTTTTCGCTGGACTTTCTCCTTTAATTTTACTTTTCCTGTTGATTTTTATATGAACACCTGGGCATGCACGCATGTTCTCTCTGCTGACATCATAAAGGCGTGTATCACTCGTTTCAATTACAGTATGGGTACATTTTTCTTCTTGTCTTAGAGAATAAAGACTAAATAGCAATGTAGTTCCATAATAGATTATATGCTTGTTGGAGACAGCAGGCAAACAATATCAGTGTAGCTCCTAAGCTCCCCCTAGAGGTGACTACAGGTAGTGACACTTCTATCATTTCGCTCTATATCTATACACTGATTTGCCGCTCTTTGCCAGCCAACTAGACCACAGTGAAGATTGATTAGGAAATGCCGAACCTACAGTAAATACAACCCAGTGTCAAAAGGTGGACATTCCCTTTAAGCCCTCCCAAACCCCTTGTATACGCTCTGTCAGCAAGTTTCCCTGCTCATTGTCTGCGGATAATGTACGTGGCGGAGACACCATGCATTATCATCTCCATCGCTGTGACTTACAGGCCGTATAAATCATACTTCTATTTCTCTAAACCCATTAACAGAATGAAACGGATAAAATGCAACGAATGGGATTTGTGTGTAGGGAACACGAGTGGGGGGGATGGGGCGGCGGCGGCACGGTAGGTGTTACCAGGTGACATATTTCAAGAGAGGCTCGAGTCGCTTGTAATAGATTTACTGCCATTGGCAATGTTCATTGCGTTTACTGGACTGATCAATCCTGGACGCAGTGACAGTCTTTTTAATACCGCCCGCTCTATTAATACACTCCGGTCATAGCTGTGCACTTGGAAGGTCCTTGCAATATATATAATTCTTTTTTAAATTATTATCTTTTTACTAGTGGAACATATATATATACACACACACAGTGGTACCTTGGTTTAAGAGTAACTTTGATTGAGAGCGCTTTGCAAGAAGAGCTCACAGTTTTTCAAAATTGTAACTTGGTGTAAGAGCATTGCTTTGGTGTAAGAGCTCCCTGTACTGGGTGGGAGGGGGAGTGGGGGAGGGGTATGGTCTGCATAGCGGGGTCTACAGCCCTGTACTCTGACCCAGGAAGTCTCCCTCACCTTCATAATCATAGCAGATACACTTCAGGTTGGGGCTTACATCAGGGGACAGGACTGTGGAGGTAATCTCTTCATAGCTCCTGGACAGAGAGAGCTGCATTTATGTGCCCACTTATTCCCTGCTCATTCCTTCATACTCCCTGCAGTCTCTGTCAGTCCTTGTGTTTTCCATCCTCTCCATTCCTGCTATAATGTGCCTGCACTTACACTCAGTTATATACACTGCTCCTATAATGTGCCTGCACTCACACTCAGCTATACACACTGCTGTATATAAAGTTTCTGTCTCTGTCCTCCTGCACAGCTCTTTGATTCTCACTTCCTGATTGGTCCATGCTGAACATCCCCCTTCCCGATTGCTGTCATGTGACCACACAGACCTCTGACAGCAGCCCTGCTTCTCTATTCTAGCCTGTTGTATCCTGTATCTGCAAACTGCTGCTGTTATTTCAGGTTTATGAACTGTACATTACACTCCACATGCTGATTGCTATACTGTACAGTAATTTATAATATCACATATTCTGCTGTTTATCATTGTTTGTTTCATTTGTTTTACATGTTATTCAGAATAAAAAAAATCATTATTTTGGGGTATGGAACCAACTGTCTGCATATCAGTGATTTCTTATGGGAAAATTTGCTTTGGTTTGAGTAATTGAGTGATTTGAATTACAAGCGCGGTCCCGGAACGAATTATGCTCGTAATCCAGGGCACCACTGTTTATTTTTTTTAACCCCTTAGCGACCCATGACGTATCTGATACGTCATGGTGCCGCTCAGGGTGTTCAGAGCGGGGTCCCGCCGGGACCGCGCTCTGAACGGCGCTGATCCCGACTGACACGTGCAGCCGGGCAGTGCCTCTATTAGCCGGCGCGTGTCAAACCTAACAGCTGCACTTAGAGGCACTGCGCCGCACGTCCCTGGTGTCTAGTGGGACGGATCTCTCCCCCGCGATGCGATCGCGGGGGGGAGATCCGTTCTTTTGCCCGTGCCGGGCCTCAGCGTCGGAATGACGCTGATCCCGGCTCGGCAATAGATTGCTATGGCCTGCAGCAGGCCATAGTAATCTATGACCGATCTAATCGATCTTTGCAATGCTGTGTATATACACAGCATTGATCTCTATGAGAGATCAGTGCTATGTATATACAAGCCCCCCAGGGGGGCTTCTAGTTACAGTAAAAAAAAAGTAAAAAAGTGTTTTTATTAATAAAAAATCCCCTCCCCTAATAAAAGTCCAAATCACCCCCCTTTTCCCATTTTATAAATATAAATTCATAAACAAATAAAAAAATAAACATATTTAGTATCGCCGCGCGCGTAATCGCCCGAACTATTAATTAATCACATTCCTGATCTCGCACGGTAAACGGCGTCAGCGCAAAAAAATTCTAAAGTGCAAAATTGCGCATTTTTGGTCGCATCAAATCCAGAAAAAATGTAATAAAAAACGATCAAAAAGTCGTATATGCGCAATCAAGGTACCGATAGAAAGAACACATCATGGCGCAAAAACTGACAACTCACACAGCCCCATAGACCAAAGGATAAAAGCGATATAAGCCTGGGAATGGAGCGATTTTAAGGAACATATATCTGTTAACAATGGTTTGAATTTTTTACCGGCCATCAGATACAATATAAGTTATACATGTTATATATCATAGTAATCGTAACGACTTGAGGAACATGCATAACAAGTCAGTTTTACCATAGGACTGACGGCGTAAATGCGAAACTCCCCGAAATCAAAACAAATTCGTTTTTTTTTTCAATTTGACAGCGCAAATGATTTTTTTCCGGTTTCGCAGCATATGTTATGGAAAAATAATGCCTGTCATTGCAAAGTACAATTGGTTTCGCAAAAAATAAGCGCTCATATACGTCTCTAGGTGAAAAAATGCAAGCGCTATGGACTTTTAAACTTAAAATGGAATAAGCAAAAGCGCAAAATGGAAATAGGCTTTGACCTTAAGGGGTTAAAATTATTATTTTTCTTTTTTTTTTATTATTACTTGTGTGATATACAGGGTGGTCCAAAAGTAGGTGGACAGAAGTGTACTAGGGTTATGAAGGGTGAGATTTATCAAACATGGTGTAAAGTGAAACTGGCTCAGTTGCCCCTAGCAACCAATCAGATTCCACCTTTCATTTTCCAAAGAGTCTGTGAGGAATGAAAGGTGGAATCTGATTGGTTACTAGGGGCGACTGGGCCAGTTTCACTTTACACCATGTTTGATAAATCTCCCCCTTCATAACCCTAGTACACTTCTGTCCACCTACTTTTGGACCATCTATATCAGGGGTGGGGAACCTTTTCCATGTCGAGGGCCGGTCGGGCATTTATAAAATCATTCGAGGGCCGCATACCGTGCGCAGCAGGGTAGCGTGGGTTTGCAGCACCCGGGGCAAGGCAAAGTATTGTTCCCCTAATGCCCCTGCTATTGTAGTTAACCCTCTGTGATGCCCCTTGTACCTGATGTGAATCCTTAGTGATACCCTGTAGCCTGAGTTAACCCCCCAGTCATGTCCCTGGTAGCCTAATTACCCCCCACACCCACACCCAATGATGCTTCTGGTAGGCCTAGTTAATCCCCCCAGTCATGTCCCTGCTAGCCTAGTTAATACCCCCAGTCATGTCCCTGCTAGCCTAGTTAATACCCCCAGTCATGTCCCTGGTAGCCTAGTTAAGCCCCTCTGTGATGTCCGTGGTAGCCTAGTTTAGCCCCTCAGTCATGTCCCTGGTAGCCTAGATAACCCCACAGTCATGTCCCTGGTAGCCTAGTCAGCCCCCCGTCATGTCCCTGGTAGCCTAGTTAACCCCCCAGTCATGTCCCTGGTAGCATAGTTAACCCCCCAGTCATGTCCCTGGAAGCCTAGTTAACCCCCAGTCATGTCCCTGGTGGCCTTCTTAACCCCCTCAGTCATGTCCCTGGTGGCCTTCTTAACCCCCTCAGTCATGTCCCTGGTGGCCTAGTTAACCCCCCAGTCAGGTCCCTGGTGGCCTTCTTAACCCCCCAGTCAGGTCCCCGGTGGCCTTCTTAACCCCCCAGTCATGTCCCCGGTGGCCTTCTTAACCCCCCAGTCATGTCCCCGGTGGCCTTCTTAACCCCCTCAGTCATGTCCCTGGTGGCCTTCTTAACCCCCTCAGTCATGTCCCTGGTGGCCTTCTTAACCCCCTCAGTCATGTCCCTGGTGGCCTTCTTAACCCCCTCAGTCATGTCCCTGGTGGCCTTCTTAACCCCCTCAGTCATGTCCCTGGTGGCCTTCCTAACCCCCTCAGTCATGTCCCTGGTGGCCTAGTTAACCCCCCAGTCAGGTCCCCGGTGGCCTTCTTAACCCCCCAGTCAGGTCCCCGGTGGCCTTCTTAACCCCCCAGTCAGGTCCCTGGTGGCCTTCTTAACCCTCCCCCCCCCCCAGTCATGTCCCTGGTGGCCTAGTTAATCCCCAGTGCCTGCCCCAAATAAAAAAAAAAATAAACATCCCACTCACCTTTCCTCTGCTCCCACGCTATCCAGGTCCTCTTCTCCCTCCTCTCTTCTGTGCCGGTCTTCTCCTGCAGGCGTGCGCCGCTCTGTTGGGGAAGGAGCCGGCACAGACACAGGAAGATGCTGTGTATGCCGGCTCCTGCCTCACCACCACGGCGCATATGACAGGAGAGCCGCAAACCGCAGAAGACGTGTGCCGCTCTGGAGGAGAAGGAGCCGGCATACACAGCGTCCTCCTGTGTCTGGTAACTGTCACAGACACAGGAGGAAGCTGTGAATGCCGGCTCCTTCTCCTCCAGAGCGGCGCATGTCACAGGGGTGCCGCGGGCCGCATCCGGAGGTGTTAGGGGCCGGACGCGGCCCGCGGGCCGGAGGTTCCCCACCCCTGATCTATATCATAAAAATGAAAGTCTGTCCCATATAGACTTCCAAACGCCTGAACCGTTTGACCCCAAATTTGGCACACAGATACATTGGGTGCCCGGGAAGGTTTTAGCGAAGGTCCGTCCTCGCTAGATGTACAGGAGGGGAGGGGGAGCGGAAAGAGCGGCACACTCCTCACTGCACACAGGAGATATAATCAGTTGCAGCTGCCCAGAGAAAGCGGCAGTTGGAGCCTTAGCAACCAATAGGATTACTACTTTCATTTTCACAGGGAGTTGTGGTTGCTAAGGAAGCTGCCTCACAACATCCACAGTAATAACTGGTAGACCCCCTACTCCATCTATACAGTACATGTATACAGGACCCCCTACTCCATCTATACAGTACATGTATATACAGGACCCCCTACTCCATCTATACAGTACATGTATATACAGGACCCCCTACTCCATCTATACAGTACATGTATATACAGGACCCCCTACTCCATCTATACAGTACATGTATACAGGACCCCCTACTCCATCTATACAGTACATGTATATACAGGACTCCCTACTCCATCTATACAGTACATGTATATACAGGACCCCCTACTCCATCTATACAGTACATGTATACAGGACCCCCTACTCCATCTATACAGTACATGTATATACAGGACCCCCTACTCCATCTATACAGTACATGTATATACAGGACCCCCTACTCCATCTATACAGTACATGTATACACAGGGCACCCTACTCCATCTATACAGTAAATGTATACAGGACCCCCTACTCCATCTATACAGTACATGTATACAGGACCCCCTACTCCATCTATACAGGTATACAGGGCAGTATTACCAGCTGCTGCTGCCTTAAGCACTAAACCTGAGGACGCCCCATCCTCACTCACCAATTAGCATCAGGACTGGTAGGTAATAGCTCCACACGTCACATTTAACACCGCCACAACAGACCTGACCAAAACCACCACACCAGACCTGACCAATACCGCCATACTGTGACTGGATAACAACTCCATACCAGACCTGACCAATACCGCCATACTGTGACTGGATAACACTGCCAGACCTCACCAATACCACCATACTGTGACTGGATAACAACTCCATACCAGACCTGACCAATACCACCATACTGTGACTGGATAACACCGCCACACCAGACCTGACCAATACCGCCACACTGTGACTGGATAACAACTCCATACCAGACCTGACCAATACCACCATACTGTGATTGGATAACACTGCCATACCAGACCTGACCAATACCACGTATCAGGACGTGACTTCCATACAATTGGATGCTTTGTGTTTTTAACTAACTTTTTGCTCACTTACACTCAGACCATGATTAAGCGCAGTCGCGTGAAACGCGTTGGTCCGTCTAGTGACATCCTTTTTTAATGCATATTTATTAAACGCTAAGTTTTAACCTCACGTCTGGAGTGCCGGTATCCACCACTTTTTTCTTTCATCTACGCTCAGTAATCAGTGCCTAGCCAGCACCGGACATCCGTGCACCCTCCACACTCTGTGATTGCTGCAAGGAAGACAACGCCTAGGTGAGCTGAATCCCCTTTTTAATCTTTTTTCTCTGTTAATTTACAAGGCCTTTGTGGGATTCGTGTCTCCCTTTGGAATTTTCGGGGTGCATAATATGAACTTTTCTCATTCATTCTTTCTATTTTGCTTTTTGCACCCCGTTTTCTAATACTGCAACAAAGTTTATGCAACAATCATTCTTTCAAACAAAAACATATACCTGGTAGCTTCCCCTTTTTCACCCTCATATGTGATAAACCATGTCACAAGAACTTGCACTAACCCTAGAACCTGCTCAGGCGACTGTACCAGCTGAATCCGAAATTGCTAATTTTGACCTGAATGGATTAATGGAGGAAAGGAAACGCAAAATAACCGCTGTGTTTGACTTAACAAGCACCGGTAATCCCGAGTGCAAAAACTTGTTCCATAAATGGGAGAAACTCCGATCACAGGAATTGCGCCTGTGGTGGGATCTGAATACCCTCAATACGTATGCAGAGAAAAATATGATCCCCAGAGGCTTACGAATATACAAAAGCCCCAGTGCAAACATATCGGAGGACTTCCAAAAAGAGTGGATGGAGGCCATTAATGATTTTTCATTCCGACTAATAAAAATTATCACAAAACATGAACAAATTAAATTGGAAGATCTAAAAACGCAGCTTGAAACCACCAAAATTGAACTACAGACTTTTTCCAACAAATCGGAATATGACCAGCTCAATAAAACAACTAAAAACCGCATTCAGGAACTAGAGGAATACATCCTAAGCGTCAAAAAACGCAAATTCCAGAGAGACAATGATGACTATACCTATGACCAGGTTTACACCTGGAAAAACAACAGACGACAAACACCAAAATCTATTTTAAAAAAAGTCAACAAAGAGCAAACATACCAAGACAACACAGCACATGTTAGTTTTTCCTCTATAGACCTGGACACAACGGATTATACAGACTCTGAATCAGGACTGGAATCCAACCAAGAACAACACAATAAACCTAAGAAAAATCAAAAATACACTACTAATAAAAAAAACAAACAGGAGGGTGCACGTGGAACTACAACAACTAACAAACAACCTTCAAAAAACGGATACGACGTGCGGGACGAAAACACAGAAAAAGAAAACCGATATCCCGCACGGAACAGACGACACAACAAAAAATATTAACGCATCAACTGGAAAATGTGGAAAAGTCTACAACCAACGAGTCTACAGCATCAGAAAGCATAATCAATCTATCCTCTTTTCCTTTAAAACCTAACCATATAAGAATACTATCCAAAGGACTTACGTTTGTTCCATCACAAAAATTTGAAATTTTTAAAACCTTAATGGATGTGAACAAGTTTGCAAGGTTGCTCACACTGAAGCGTCATTTTTATGACTCATGTCAAGGGCATACCAACACTCTCAACCCTAACTCTCATGCCTCATATGAAAATGAATTTGTCAACTTATTATTTTCAGAACAAGTCAACTTAACCGAGTTATTGGATTTGGAATATGAAGGCAGGTTAGAGAAAGAAAAAGAACTGCACAGTGTACACATACATACGTGTAACCCCACATATTATCCTCTCAAGTCCAGGGTAACTGCGCTAGATGAATTTCAACACGCCATGGAGAGAGATCTCAAAAAAACCTGCATCTTAAATCCTGTGTGAATAGCTATCAATCAAACACTACTTGGTCAGATAGGCAGGCCATTAAAGAACTACAAGCAACTAAAAATATAGTGATTAAAATGGCGGACAAGGGGGGAAAGATCGTGGTCATGAACTCTCAAACATATGAAGAAACAACATATACAATTCTGAATGATATGTCCACGTATAAAAGACTCACCCATGACCCAACGCTTGAATTTGTGGCCATCCTCAAAAATCTTGTACAAGAGGGCGTCGCCCTAGGCATTCTGGATGAGAAACAAGCGGACTATCTTATACCATCTCACCCCACTTTGTCCATATTTTATGGACTTCCAAAGATTCACAAGGGACTACACCCTCCACCATTGCGTCCCATAATATCGGGGGTAGGCTCGCTCAATGAGCGAATATGCGAATGGGTTGACAAGCTATTACAACCCCTGGTGACACGTGTGCCGGGCTATTTGAAGGATTCAGGGTCTGTACTTACAGCTTTTGATAATTTTACATGGTCTCGGAGTTTCACTTGGCTGACCTGTGATGTGACAGCCCTGTATCCTTCGATCCCCCATGATCTTGCTATCACTGCCCTGGCTTATCATCTATATAGGTATAGCAATTACTCCAACGAATTGAAAGAATACATTGTTGATGTTACGGTATACCTATTGAAACATAACTTTTTTGTGTTTAATGAAGAATTTTTCTTACAGATTAGGGGAGCCCCTATGGGGGCGCGTTTCTCACCAACTCTTGCCGGTCTTTACATGGCATGGTGGGAAGCCACATACATTTTTTGCCCCATCAATCCATTCCTCCAATGCATAAAATGGTATGGTCGTTTCATAGACGATCTCTTGCTGGTTTGGGAGGGAGATCCCATAAACATTGAAAATTTCATTGTATACATTAACAATAACGACTTAAATCTTTCCTTCACCCATCATTATCATCCCACCAATATGGCATTTCTGGACATCAATCTTACCATGTCCCCATCAGGCACTAGGGTATGCACATCAATATACAGGAAACCCACAGCTGGCAACACCATACTGCACGCATCTAGTCAACACCCCCAACATACCATCAGAGCTATACCAGTCGGTGAACTCACCCGTGTAAAACGCACCTGCTCTGATGCAGCTGAGTATAACATCCAGTGTGAACTGGCATCAGAGCGCTTGCGTGCCCGAGGCTGCACTGGCCACCACCTCAAAAGAGCCAGGAGAATTGTAAATAACAAACACAGGGGTACCTTGCTACAGGGCCGTGTGAACAAAAACCCTGCCAATATGGATAACAAGGAGCCCCATCCTCTTACTTTTTCTACCACCTATTCTCCGGAGTATCCTGATATCATAAAGATATTAAACAAAAATTTATCTATTTTAAGACAGGACGACACTCTGGCAGAAATTTTAGAGCAAGGCCACAGATGTGTAGCACGTAAAGGCAAATCCCTGGGAGATATTTTATCCCCCGGGAGATATTTTATCCCCCAGCATGTATCATGCTCCCAATACAAGCAATGCTGATAACATTAAGGGGAATTTCAGGTGTGGTCACAGCCGCTGCCAGGTATGTGTTCACACTAACACCAGGAAACGTTACACTGACAGCACTAACACCAAATCTTATGAAATTACCAATTTCATTAATTGTGAAAGCAACCATGTTATCTATATTATTGAGTGCAACCAGTGTAAGCTCAAATATGTCGGTTGTACTATCAGAAAATTGAAAAACCGCATCAGTGAGCACATCGCCGGCATAAGAAAGGGCAACACCGTGAACTCTTCTGGTGCGGTAAAACATTTTCTTGAAGTACATGGTGGCAGCTTAGAGACATTTGGTTTCTATGGTATAATTAAAGTCAGCAAACCACATAGAGGAGGGGATTGGCACAAGACTTTGCTTCATAGAGAAGCTGAAACTATCTTCCGCCTAGATACACGTAGACCTAGGGGGATGAACTATAAAAATGACCTCTTATTTCATTATTTATGATTTTCTAATAACCCCCACACATAGTGTTTCTGCCCTTCCTAAGCACATCAGGTATTCTGGATCCAAAAGGGTTAACATATGTTCATTGCCCCAGGATCCGCCCCCACGTATCAGGACGTGACTTCCATACAATTGGATGCTTTGTGTTTTTAACTAACTTTTTGCTCACTTACACTCAGACCATGATTAAGCGCAGTCGCGTGAAACGCGTTGGTCCGTCTAGTGACATCCTTTTTTAATGCATATTTATTAAACGCTAAGTTTTAACCTCACGTCTGGAGTGCCGGTATCCACCACTTTTTTCTTTCATCTACGCTCAATACCACCATACTGTTACTGGATAACACTGCCACACCAGACCTTACCAATACTGCCATACTGTGACTGGATAACACTGTCATATCAGACCTGACCAATACTGCCATACTGTGACTGGATAACACTGTCATATAAGACCTGACCAATACTGCCATACTGTGACTGGATGAATCTGCCATACCAGACCTGACCAATACCGCCATACTGTGACTGGATAACATCGCCACACCAGACCTGACCAATACCACCATACTGTGACTGGATAACACTGCCACACCAGACCTGACCAATACCACCATACTGTGACTGGATAACACTGCCAGACCTGACCAATACTGCCATACTGTGACTGGATAACACTGTCATATCAGACCTGACCAATACCGCCATACTGTGACTGGATAACACCGCCACACCAGACCTGACCAATACCACCATACTGTGACTGGATAACACTGCCATACCAGACCTGACCAATACCACCATACTGTGACTGGATAACACTGCCATACCAGACCTGACCAATACCACCATACTGTGACTGGATAACACTGCCACACCAGACCTTACCAATACTGCCATACTGTGACTGGATAACACTGTCATATCAGACCTGACCAATACTGCCATACTGTGACTGGATAACACTGTCATATAAGACCTGACCAATACTGCCATACTGTGACTGGATGAATCTGCCATACCAGACCTGACCAATACCGCCATACTGTGACTGGATAACACTGCCACACCAGACCTGACCAATACCACCATACTGTGACTGGATAACACTGCCAGACCTGACCAATACTGCCATACTGTGACTGGATAACAACTCCATACCAGACCTGACCAATACCGCCATACTGTGACTGGATAACACTGCCAGACCTCACCAATACCACCATACTGTGACTGGATAACAACTCCATACCAGACCTGACCAATACCACCATACTGTGACTGGATAACACCGCCACACCAGACCTGACCAATACCGCCACACTGTGACTGGATAACAACTCCATACCAGACCTGACCAATACCACCATACTGTGATTGGATAACACTGCCATACCAGACCTGACCAATACCACGTATCAGGACGTGACTTCCATACAATTGGATGCTTTGTGTTTTTAACTAACTTTTTGCTCACTTACACTCAGACCATGATTAAGCGCAGTCGCGTGAAACGCGTTGGTCCGTCTAGTGACATCCTTTTTTAATGCATATTTATTAAACGCTAAGTTTTAACCTCACGTCTGGAGTGCCGGTATCCACCACTTTTTTCTTTCATCTACGCTCAGTAATCAGTGCCTAGCCAGCACCGGACATCCGTGCACCCTCCACACTCTGTGATTGCTGCAAGGAAGACAACGCCTAGGTGAGCTGAATCCCCTTTTTAATCTTTTTTCTCTGTTAATTTACAAGGCCTTTGTGGGATTCGTGTCTCCCTTTGGAATTTTCGGGGTGCATAATATGAACTTTTCTCATTCATTCTTTCTATTTTGCTTTTTGCACCCCGTTTTCTAATACTGCAACAAAGTTTATGCAACAATCATTCTTTCAAACAAAAACATATACCTGGTAGCTTCCCCTTTTTCACCCTCATATGTGATAAACCATGTCACAAGAACTTGCACTAACCCTAGAACCTGCTCAGGCGACTGTACCAGCTGAATCCGAAATTGCTAATTTTGACCTGAATGGATTAATGGAGGAAAGGAAACGCAAAATAACCGCTGTGTTTGACTTAACAAGCACCGGTAATCCCGAGTGCAAAAACTTGTTCCATAAATGGGAGAAACTCCGATCACAGGAATTGCGCCTGTGGTGGGATCTGAATACCCTCAATACGTATGCAGAGAAAAATATGATCCCCAGAGGCTTACGAATATACAAAAGCCCCAGTGCAAACATATCGGAGGACTTCCAAAAAGAGTGGATGGAGGCCATTAATGATTTTTCATTCCGACTAATAAAAATTATCACAAAACATGAACAAATTAAATTGGAAGATCTAAAAACGCAGCTTGAAACCACCAAAATTGAACTACAGACTTTTTCCAACACATCGGAATATGACCAGCTCAATAAAACAACTAAAAACCGCATTCAGGAACTAGAGGAATACATCCTAAGCGTCAAAAAACGCAAATTCCAGAGAGACAATGATGACTATACCTATGACCAGGTTTACACCTGGAAAAACAACAGACGACAAACACCAAAATCTATTTTAAAAAAAGTCAACAAAGAGCAAACATACCAAGACAACACAGCACATGTTAGTTTTTCCTCTATAGACCTGGACACAACGGATTATACAGACTCTGAATCAGGACTGGAATCCAACCAAGAACAACACAATAAACCTAAGAAAAATCAAAAATACACTACTAATAAAAAAAACAAACAGGAGGGTGCACGTGGAACTACAACAACTAACAAACAACCTTCAAAAAACGGATACGACGTGCGGGACGAAAACACAGAAAAAGAAAACCGATATCCCGCACGGAACAGACGACACAACAAAAAATATTAACGCATCAACTGGAAAATGTGGAAAAGTCTACAACCAACGAGTCTACAGCATCAGAAAGCATAATCAATCTATCCTCTTTTCCTTTAAAACCTAACCATATAAGAATACTATCCAAAGGACTTACGTTTGTTCCATCACAAAAATTTGAAATTTTTAAAACCTTAATGGATGTGAACAAGTTTGCAAGGTTGCTCACACTGAAGCGTCATTTTTATGACTCATGTCAAGGGCATACCAACACTCTCAACCCTAACTCTCATGCCTCATATGAAAATGAATTTGTCAACTTATTATTTTCAGAACAAGTCAACTTAACCGAGTTATTGGATTTGGAATATGAAGGCAGGTTAGAGAAAGAAAAAGAACTGCACAGTGTACACATACATACGTGTAACCCCACATATTATCCTCTCAAGTCCAGGGTAACTGCGCTAGATGAATTTCAACACGCCATGGAGAGAGATCTCAAAAAAACCTGCATCTTAAATCCTGTGTGAATAGCTATCAATCAAACACTACTTGGTCAGATAGGCAGGCCATTAAAGAACTACAAGCAACTAAAAATATAGTGATTAAAATGGCGGACAAGGGGGGAAAGATCGTGGTCATGAACTCTCAAACATATGAAGAAACAACATATACAATTCTGAATGATATGTCCACGTATAAAAGACTCACCCATGACCCAACGCTTGAATTTGTGGCCATCCTCAAAAATCTTGTACAAGAGGGCGTCGCCCTAGGCATTCTGGATGAGAAACAAGCGGACTATCTTATACCATCTCACCCCACTTTGTCCATATTTTATGGACTTCCAAAGATTCACAAGGGACTACACCCTCCACCATTGCGTCCCATAATATCGGGGGTAGGCTCGCTCAATGAGCGAATATGCGAATGGGTTGACAAGCTATTACAACCCCTGGTGACACGTGTGCCGGGCTATTTGAAGGATTCAGGGTCTGTACTTACAGCTTTTGATAATTTTACATGGTCTCGGAGTTTCACTTGGCTGACCTGTGATGTGACAGCCCTGTATCCTTCGATCCCCCATGATCTTGCTATCACTGCCCTGGCTTATCATCTATATAGGTATAGCAATTACTCCAATGAATTGAAAGAATACATTATTGATGTTACGGTATACCTATTGAAACATAACTTTTTTGTGTTTAATGAAGAATTTTTCTTACAGATTAGGGGAGCCCCTATGGGGGCGCGTTTCTCACCAACTCTTGCCGGTCTTTACATGGCATGGTGGGAAGCCACATACATTTTTTGCCCCATCAATCCATTCCTCCAATGCATAAAATGGTATGGTCGTTTCATAGACGATCTCTTGCTGGTTTGGGAGGGAGATCCCATAAACATTGAAAATTTCATTGTATACATTAACAATAACGACTTAAATCTTTCCTTCACCCATCATTATCATCCCACCAATATGGCATTTCTGGACATCAATCTTACCATGTCCCCATCAGGCACTAGGGTATGCACATCAATATACAGGAAACCCACAGCTGGCAACACCATACTGCACGCATCTAGTCAACACCCCCAACATACCATCAGAGCTATACCAGTCGGTGAACTCACCCGTGTAAAACGCACCTGCTCTGATGCAGCTGAGTATAACATCCAGTGTGAACTGGCATCAGAGCGCTTGCGTGCCCGAGGCTACACTGGCCACCACCTCAAAAGAGCCAGGAGAATTGTAAATAACAAACACAGGGGTACCTTGCTACAGGGCCGTGTGAACAAAAACCCTGCCAATATGGATAACAAGGAGCCCCATCCTCTTACTTTTTCTACCACCTATTCTCCGGAGTATCCTGATATCATAAAGATATTAAACAAAAATTTATCTATTTTAAGACAGGACGACACTCTGGCAGAAATTTTAGAGCAAGGCCACAGATGTGTAGCACGTAAAGGCAAATCCCTGGGAGATATTTTATCCCCCAGCATGTATCATGCTCCCAATACAAACAATGCTGATAACATTAAGGGGAATTTCAGGTGTGGTCACAGCCGCTGCCAGGTATGTGTTCACACTAACACCTGGAAACGTTACACTGACAGCACTAACACCAAATCTTATGAAATTACCAATTTCATTAATTGTGAAAGCAACCATGTTATCTATATTATTGAGTGCAACCAGTGTAAGCTCAAATATGTCGGTTGTACTATCAGAAAATTGAAAAACCGCATCAGTGAGCACATCGCCGGCATAAGAAAGGGCAACACCGTGAACTCTTCTGGTGCGGTAAAACATTTTCTTGAAGTACATGGTGGCAGCTTAGAGACATTTGGTTTCTATGGTATAATTAAAGTCAGCAAACCACATAGAGGAGGGGATTGGCACAAGATTTTGCTTCATAGAGAAGCTGAAACTATCTTCCGCCTAGATACACGTAGACCTAGGGGGATGAACTATAAAAATGACCTCTTATTTCATTATTTATGATTTTCTAATAACCCCCACACATAGTGTTTCTGCCCTTCCTAAGCACATCAGGTATTCTGGATCCAAAAGGGTTAACATATGTTCATTGCCCCAGGATCCGCCCCCACGTATCAGGACGTGACTTCCATACAATTGGATGCTTTGTGTTTTTAACTAACTTTTTGCTCACTTACACTCAGACCATGATTAAGCGCAGTCGCGTGAAACGCGTTGGTCCGTCTAGTGACATCCTTTTTTAATGCATATTTATTAAACGCTAAGTTTTAACCTCACGTCTGGAGTGCCGGTATCCACCACTTTTTTCTTTCATCTACGCTCAATACCACCATACTGTTACTGGATAACACTGCCACACCAGACCTTACCAATACTGCCATACTGTGACTGGATAACACTGTCATATCAGACCTGACCAATACTGCCATACTGTGACTGGATAACACTGTCATATAAGACCTGACCAATACTGCCATACTGTGACTGGATGAATCTGCCATACCAGACCTGACCAATACCGCCATACTGTGACTGGATAACATCGCCACACCAGACCTGACCAATACCACCATACTGTGACTGGATAACACTGCCACACCAGACCTGACCAATACCACCATACTGTGACTGGATAACACTGCCAGACCTGACCAATACTGCCATACTGTGACTGGATAACACTGTCATATCAGACCTGACCAATACCGCCATACTGTGACTGGATAACACCGCCACACCAGACCTGACCAATACCACCATACTGTGACTGGATAACACTGCCATACCAGACCTGACCAATACCACCATACTGTGACTGGATAACACCGCCATACCAGACCTGACCAATACCACCATACTGTGACTGGATAACACTGCCAGACCTGACCAATACTGCCATACTGTGACTGGATAACACTGTCATATCAGACCTGACCAATACCGCCATACTGTGACTGGATAACACCGCCACACCAGACCTGACCAATACCACCATACTGTGACTGGATAACACTGCCATACCAGACCTGACCAATACCACCATACTGTGATTGGATAACACTGCCATACCAGACCTGACCAATACCACCATACTGTGACTGGATAACACTGCCACACCAGACCTTACCAATACTGCCATACTGTGACTGGATAACACTGTCATATCAGACCTGACCAATACTGCCATACTGTGACTGGATAACACTGTCATATAAGACCTGACCAATACTGCCATACTGTGACTGGATGAATCTGCCATACCAGACCTGACCAATACCGCCATACTGTGACTGGATAACATCGCCACACCAGACCTGACCAATACCACCATACTGTGACTGGATAACACTGCCACACCAGACCTGACCAATACCACCATACTGTGACTGGATAACACTGCCAGACCTGACCAATACTGCCATACTGTGACTGGATAACACTGTCATATCAGACCTGACCAATACCGCCATACTGTGACTGGATAACACCGCCACACCAGACCTGACCAATACCACCATACTGTGACTGGATAACACTGCCATACCAGACCTGACCAATACCACCATACTGTGACTGGATAACACCGCCATACCAGACCTGACCAATACCACCATACTGTGACTGGATAACACTGCCAGACCTGACCAATACTGCCATACTGTGACTGGATAACACTGTCATATCAGACCTGACCAATACCGCCATACTGTGACTGGATAACACCGCCACACCAGACCTGACCAATACCACCATACTGTGACTGGATAACACTGCCATACCAGACCTGACCAATACCACCATACTGTGATTGGATAACACTGCCATACCAGACCTGACCAATACCACCATACTGTGACTGGATAACACTGCCACACCAGACCTTACCAATACTGCCATACTGTGACTGGATAACACTGTCATATCAGACCTGACCAATACTGCCATACTGTGACTGGATAACACTGTCATATAAGACCTGACCAATACTGCCATACTGTGACTGGATGAATCTGCCATACCAGACCTGACCAATACCACCATACTGTGACTGGATAACACTGCCACACCAGACCTGACCAATACCACCATACTGTGACTGGATAACACTGCCAGACCTGACCAATACTGCCATACTGTGACTGGATAACACTGTCATATCAGACCTGACCAATACCGCCATACTGTGACTGGATAACACCGCCACACCAGACCTGACTAATACCACCATACTGTGACTGGATAACACTGCCATACCAGACCTGACCAATACCACCATACTGTGACTGGATAGCACCGCCATACCAGACCTGACAATACCACCAAACTGTGACTGGATAATTCTGCCATACCAGACCTGACCAATATGGCCACACTGTGACTGGATAACACTGCCATACCATACCTGACCAATACGGCCACACTGTGACTGGATAACACTGCTATATCAGACCTGACCAATACCGCCATGCTGTGACTGGATAACACCGCCACACCAGACCTGACCAATACCGCCATACTGTGACTGGATAACACCGCCATACCAGACCTGACCAATACGACACACTGTGACTGAATAACACTGCCATACCAGACCTGAACAATACCGCCATACAGTGACTGGATAACACCGCTATACCAGACCTTACCAATACTGCCATACTGTGACTGGATGAATCTGCCATACCAGACCTGACCAATACCACCATACTGTGACTGGATAACACCGCCATACCAGACCTGACCAATACCGCCATACTGTGACTGGATAACATCGCCACACCAGACCTGACCAATACCACCATACTGTGACTGGATAACACTGTCACACCAGACCTGACCAATACCAACATACTGTGATTGGATAACACTGCCATACCAGACCTGACCAATACCACCATACTGTGACTGGATGAATCTGCCATACCAGACCTGACCAATACCGCCATACTGTGACTGAATAACAGCGCCCCACCAGATCTGACCAATACCACCATACTGTGACTGGATAATACTGCCATACCAGACCTGACCAATACCGCCACACTGTGACTGGATAACACTGCCACAGCACCTCCACCAACTCTATACTACAGGTATACAGAACCCCAAACTATACACTACAGGTATATAGGACCCCCGAACTATATACTTTAGGTATACAAGACCTCCTCCAACTCTATACTACAGGTATACAGCAGCTCCACCAACTCTATACTACAGGTATACAGGACCCTCTTTACACACTGACACTTTATACCCGGGCAGCGCCGGGTACATTTTTTAGTATATATATATATATATATATATATATATATATATATATATACATATATCTATTTATATACATATCTATCTATCTATTATATTTAATTTGTATAATTATTATTTTTTTTACTAGTGTAAAAGGGGTTAATAAGATGGGGATTTTCATGCTTGTCAGAGCTGTCGGCTTCTCGTGCACTTGTTTAATGCTCTCTGTGCTCGGCTGCGTCCTGGAGAGAGCCGCCAGCCAGTTACAAGGATACATCTTCTGCACCGGCTCAGTGTTAAATAAGAGATACTATTATTTGTAGACAGTGTAAAATAGTGCGGGATGATCTCCGGGGTAATTTACACAGTGTTCCCCACATTGATTCAAGCTAATTGAGTTATAATTCTCGCCGTTAGCGGATAGAAATCCCACCATGTATTTATCTGCCTGTCATAGCCCGGCGCAAACTGCATATATTGTGGGTAAATGTCAGGGCTGTCTGTTTGCCTTACTGCAGGGAGAGCTGTAAATCATGGCTTCTTATTGGCTCCGTGCTTATCCTTAAAGGGGTAGTTCAAAAATGTTTTTCTTTCAAATCAACTGTTTTCAGAAAGTTATCCAGATTTGTAATTTACTTTTATTTAAAAATCTCCAGTCTTCTAGTACTTATCAGCTTCTGTATGTCCTGCAGGAAGTGGTGTATTCTTTCTAGTATGACACAGTGCTCTGGACAGTTCCTGACATGGACAGAGGTGGCAGCAGAGAGCACTGTCACAGACTGGAAATAATACACCATTTACTGCAGGACATACAGCAGCTGATAAGTATGGGAAGACTGGAGATTTTTAAATAGAAGTAAATTACAAATCTATATAACTTTCCGAAACCAGTTGATTTGAAAGAAAAAGATTTTCGCTGGAGTTTCCCTTTAATTCACCGACATTCTGAATCTTTGCTTTCGAGCATTGGACCTGTGTGATTTAGCGTGTATTATTTTATTACTAGATGTACTATATATACCGCTATTTAATTTTCATCAGAAATAAGCAAATTTACAGTACAGTTAAGTTAGCAATCTGCTTATCAGCCTGCTGCCTTTGAAGTCTGTGCAACTCCGTCACTGTCGTTTTTTTTTGTTTTTTTTTTGCAGAAATCAATAGTCCAGGCGATTTTAAAAAACTTTGTATTTGGGTTTATTAGGCAAATATACCATTATCTGTATTCAAAAAGACTTTCCCCAGGCCCCTCTCTCTCATCCACTGCTCATTATCAGGAAATCTCGACTCTTTTACATCAGTCAGGCCCTGTGTAACCTATGGAGAGGGGAGGGGGGAGGAGGGAGGATGGAGATTAGTCGTCAACAGAGAACAAAGGATTACACAGTGGGAGCTTTATGAAAGCCGGTATTCAGAGGTCAGAGAGGTCAGTGCTGACTTCAGAGGAGATAGCCAACACCAACTGATTCCACAGCACTTTCCATAGTTTCTGCCAATTTTGGCCCCTGTCCCCATTAGGGCTCTAATCTATATGTTTGGGAGGAAACCTGAGTACTCCCACACAAACACAGAGAGAACATACAAACTCTTTGCAAATGTTGCTGTTGGTGGGATCTGAACCCAGGACCCCGGTTCCGCAAGGCTACATGATAACCACTGAGCCGCCATGCTCCCCTGGATCCAGTTTTATTGAATGCTGGATCCATTTTTTTCTTCCTTGATTGTATGCGTCTGGATGCGGATCTGGGCACGCATAGGAGGCAGAGGCTACTTAGTGCGCACACTAATGGGATCTATGTGCCCTCTAAAGCCCCTATTACACTGGGCGACTGTGAGGAGCAAACGAGTGATGTCAGTGCTCGTTTGTTCTTTGTTCCCCGCTCGCTGTCGCTGATATTACACCCAGCAGCGAGCGGGTAAGAGCCGGGGGCCGCAGAGAGGTGCGGGGGGGGGGGGGGGGCTGCCCAGGTGATCGCTTGATCGTTCATGTCGGTTGATCATTGTGTTCTATTACACAGGACGATTAACGGCCGTAGCGGCCTATACCGGCCGATAATCGTTTAATGTAATAGGACCTTAAGGGTGCCTTCACACCTACCGCAGCGGATCTCACTTCTGCGGATTCGCAGTGAGATCAGCTGCGGATCCAATATCAATTCACCCCTATGATAGCACATACTCGCAGCGGGATTGACATCCCGCTGTGAATATGTGCTTTAACCCCCCGCTGTCCGCAGCCCTGCCGCCGCATCCCCCATCCCCGGCCGCATCCAGCAGCCCGCATCCCTCATCCCCCATCCTGCAGCCCGCCGCCTAGAGCATACAGTACCTGCTCAGCGGCGCGGCTGCAGTGAGGCTGCTGGGAGCCTCAATGCAGCCGCGTTGCCGAGCAGGTAATGTATGCTCTCGGCGGCGGGCTGCAGGATGCGGCCGGGGATGGGGGGATTCGGCCAGGGATGGGGGGATGCTCCGGGGATGGGGGGATGGGCTGATGTGGCCGGGGATGGGGGATGCGGCGGCGGGGCTGCGGACAGCGGGGGGTTAAAGCACATATTCACAGCGGATGTCAATCATAGTATGTGCTATCATAGGGGTGAATGGTACCGGATCCACAGCGGTTCTCGCTACGAATCCGCAGAAGTGAGACCCGCGGTGGATCCGATAGGTGTGAAGGCACCCTAAGACAAGTCCAGGCATACAACAAGTCTCATTATCACCGGCATCCTAAGGCTTCAGTCTATTTGATGGGGCAGTAATGTGAATTAATTGCTGTATTCTAATAACCTAAATATGTGCCGGCAGATGACAACGCAAATCCATCAGCGTATCTGGTACAGGACTGGTCGGGGTCAGCGTTAACTTGGGGTCCGGGATGTTCCTGACAGCAAGAAATATGATGAGAGCAAATAATTCCTGCCATTGTATCCAAAGGAATCAGTCACAATTAATCCACTCCAGTCTGATGTATCTAAGTATCCATCACCAGCTATTGGACGTGTCTCGATAAAAGCCCCAACGCTTCTATGTGTGGCCAAACTTAGATCCACCAACTATTCCAGAGATGGGGATCCTTTGCCTTCCAGCTGTTGCAAAACTACAATTCCCATCATGCCTGGACAGCCAAAGCTAACGCTTTGGCTGTCCAGGCATGATGGGAATTGTAGTTTTGCAACAGCTGGAAAGCCGCAGGTTCCCCATCCTATTATAGAGTATGTCACCTTGCTTTGCCCTGTAAAACTTTTCCAAATGCTAAGCTAACGCCTACCTTTACCAACAAGCGTTATATAAACCGTAATAGCAATCTTCTTACATCTTATAACATTTAAAGTGCTCAAAATGATCAAAAACAGACCTCCGAATATTTGTTTAGAGCGTCTAGGTAGTATCACTAATACAGGCAATAGAAATATATATCTAGTGCGGAGAGACGGGTTATTACTGACCAGACAGGAAGAATAAGCAGCTTTCATGGTTGAAAACATTAAAGGGGTTGTCCAGCGAAAATCTTTTACTTTGGAATCAACTGGTTTCAGAAAGTTATATAGATTTGTAATTTACTTTTTTTTTTTTTTTTTTACAAATCTTAAATCTTCCCATACTTATCAGCTGCTGTATGTCCTGTAGGAAGTGGTGCATTCTTTCTAGTCTGACACAGTGCTCTCTGCCGCCACCTCTGTCCATGTCAGGAACTGTCCAGAGCAGTAGCAAATCCCCATAGAAAACCTCTCCTGCTTTGGACAGTTCCTGACAGTACCCCTCCCCTTCCCATAGAGAACTCAGGAACATTTAGCTGTGCCAAGTGTTCATGGGGAGGTCAGGAGAGATAATTGTGGGCAAATGATCATTCGGCTCCTTAAGGTCTATGGCGACCTCCTGAATCTCTCCCGACAGATGTGTTGGGGAAGAGTCAGATGTGATGGACTTTCATTGCCCGACCCTCCTATCTGACTGCAGCTTACCCTTCCCACCCCATACAGGAAACATGAACATTCGGCTCAGCCATGCTGAACATTCATGTGTATGAGAAGGTCGAGAAAATGTATGGTCACCTTTAGCCATAGCTGAATGGATAGAGTAAGGTCCTGGTCATGTTAAGCAAGTGGTCAAGGTCGAAGGACACGCAAGCATAATTTAAACAGATTAGCTTTCCCTGGACCCCCATCTCTAGTATGGGATCCATCGCTGTAGCATGTAATATAATTCTCATGTGCTTCATGTTATACTGGAGGCAGGCGCTTAGGAGACCAAAACCACTGAATTGGCAATGCAAGCGATTTGGAAAAATGATTATTGTGCACATTCCTGCACTATAATCATTTTTATGTATAAATGGGGGTACGGTACATTCAAGATTGAATATGAATATCAACCCATTGTGTTAGGTGCGAGTGCCAAAATAGCACATCATTTATAGTTTAGATCTCAACCTAATGTCCTTAGATTTAGACTTAGGTGCAATATACATAAAAAGGAAACTTGTTATTGAACCTAAGCATATTGTGGCCATGCCTGGTATAAATCTCCTTGTGTACGCTGTTGTCAGACACTCATCCATTACCTCGGGTCTCTGTATTATCTATATAGTTTCAAGGTATATAAACCTGCTGTGCCCCAATAAATAATCTTACATTAGATGTTACCGTGATATATAGGATCTACATATAAACCTTATTAAGAATTTTCAGCACTGGAATGAGTGGGCTCTGTAAAAAGACGAGACGCCGAGAGCGCAACGTAATGGAGTACAGTAAATGCAGGTTTATTGGTAGAGCGCCACATAATCTCATCACCGGGAGAGGGAGATTGAAATTCTAAATTGATCTCATGGGAGCCCTTTATGATTTAATCTGATGCCATTAGATACTGAGCTTTCAATGGCTATTGATCAGATGTCTCTATTATAAATCTATGGGTAATGAAGGCTCTTGTTACCAGGCCACTGTTCGGTTTTGTTGCCTTTCACTGCTCCTTGCTGTCTTCTTGCTTCATGTCGATATCTAGAGGAATTATGGTTAAAAAAAAAAAAAGAAGAGATTTTCTGTTATTTTAGGAGCTCAGTTGTATACATTGAATTATGACCCATTGGCAATGAATTAGCCGCTACAGGGCAACAGAACATTATGTTAAAATCACAGTCTTGATAAGATTTTATATGTTCCCTATGGAGATAAAGCAACCTTGTGACTATTGCAAATGTACGGATATGTTTGGAACAATTACAGTAGTTTACAGGTCACTGGTTACTTCTCCATAGGGAACAATTGCATCGTGACTGCGATTTCCACTTCCGTGTAGCTCTAGTCTGGTCCAAAAGGCTAACTCAATAGACAGCTGTCTATGTATAAATGGGATGGATGCAAACTAGTGTTGGAAGAGAGAAGAGCACTTCTTATTATCATGAGGCACAGAGGGGCTACCAGGAGCCGGCCCCGGTCGGCATATGTGGTTCCTGACACTGCCAGAGCACGCTGCCGGCTTCCTGGACGTGCCAGTGGCGTCCCGGTTGTTAGGGGCACATCGGAAGTATCCCTAGTATCTCTTGCCGCAGCCGAATGGCCCAGGTGCTCTGCATTACTATTATGGAGACTGGCGTCCGGCACCGCCAGTCAGCTCTGTGTACCAGAGCTGTGTCAGGAGCCTAATACTATATGGGGGCTGCACACAGGGGCCTAATACTGTATGTTGGATTTGCACAGGGACTAAATAGTAAACAGGGGCTGCACAGAGAGGCTTTATATTATATGGGGGTTGCAAAAGGTAGTCTTATACTGTATAGGAGCACAAAAAGAGCTATCTACTGTATGGGGGCTGCACAGAATGTCCCACAGTATATCAGGCTGCACAGGGGGTGGGGGATTTAAAGCTTTATAAAGGCTCGAAAGTGGCCTAATACAATATACATGCACAGAAAGAGAAGTACATAGCTATGTACTATATGAGGGTGGCTCAGTTGGCCTAATATTGGGCTTCACGTAGGGTGCCTTATACTATATAGGGGCTGCATAGAGGGGACTGAAAATATGGAGATGCACAGAGGCAGCTTTATACTATAACAGGGCTATGTAGTGGGGGCCTAATATGGTGGCTGCACAGAGATTGGTCTAATATTATATAAGGGAACAGACTGAGCCTAATACTATATTAGGGGCACAGAGGAAACCTAATACTATATTAGGGGCACAGCCTAATACTACAGTATATTAGGGGCACACAGGAAGCCTTATTCTATATAAGGGGCACAGAGGGATATCACTATATGGGTGCACAGGTGGGGCCTAAGTACTCTATGGGAGCAGGCGCAGGGGGGCCTAACTACTATATGGGGCACAGAAGAAACATATTACTAATATTAGACAATACTAATACACAGAATTGTGCAAGTTATTTATTTATTTATTCTTTTTAATTTTGCCCCACAGATTTCCTCTAGTTCCATAATATATAAAATGTATTGGTAAAACTACAACTTGTCGTGCACAAAATAAGGAGAGAGCACCTAAAAGTCGGAGGACACAGTACATAGAGGAGCAGGACATTTTGTCGGACATTTTTCTAGTGCATTATATCCAGACTGTATAGTACATCAATCCTAGGTCTGTCCACCTAACCTGTCAGATATTTCTTTAGAGTGTCTTTTATCTTATATAGTATAGAGTATTCCATGTTTCCTACATAACAGATAGCAAGCAATGTCCTGACGACTGACAGGTGTCACTGTCAGCATTCCAGCCCTTCTCTCCTGGATCCTTATTGTTCTTTTTAACATAGATAACCTGACAGGTCTTCCTGCAAGGACTAGAATATGACAGGGAAAGCCATGAAAAGATTAGTTCCTACAACAGGATAAAGAGCAGAACGTTTCTTCTACAAAGTTAAATTAGTCAGACCCCAGACTAGACAATACAAATCATTCAGACCCCAAATCCGACACTAAGATACCTTGATCCCAAGCTTCTCTATAGGTCCACACCGGGTCCTGCATCAGGACATTGCCACACAATACATCCTGACTTTTAAAGGCGTCTGGACCCAGTGTAATAGCGTTTGGGCCAGAAGAGGAGTTTGGGATTAAGAAAGGTAAGTGTCATTTATAATATAAAATAGTAGATTAAAATGGTGCTGTGGCGGAATAAATGTCAGGAGCTTTGTGTGGCGGTAGGTTAGTAGATGGTGGAAAAGCATTTCAGATATTCAGTAGAAAAGATGTGAGAGACGGTATTGACTATATAAAGAGAAGACAGGATCCAGGACTGATCCCTGAGGTACAAAGGACCAATGACTGAGAGCCAGAGGTAGAGGGGTAAATAGCTGAACCTACAGGAACCTGAAGTAGTAGTAGTAAGGAGTAGAACCTGCAGGAACCGGAAGTAGTAGAACCTGCAGGAACCTAAAGTAGTAGTGGTAGTAAGTAGTAGAACCTGCGGAAACCTGAAGTAGTAGTGTGGTGGCCGCGCCGGGCCAGGTAGGGTTGCAGGGGGAGTTGGTGATATTTTTCCTGCCAGGTCAGCTGGTATGGTGGTGTGGTAGCTGAGTGGGCCTAGGGTCACTTGGGCAATTGTCATAGTAGCCTGGAGTGGTATCGGACCCACACAGTAAGAAAGGGTAACCCAAGTGTGTAGGTGCAGGTGCGCAATGAGGAAGACAGAGTCTAGTGCGTTGGCAAAAATAGAACAGTTTACTGGAGGTACCTGTAGTGCAATACAAGGAAACTGAGATCTGCATACAGTCCAGGGCAATACGATTGTTACAGTTGACAATAACTTAAGTGCTTACAGTTGAGGTAGAGAACAGGTGCTTGTAGTAGTAGGTGCTTTGCAGTAGAGAGAGGAGAGGAGTTGCCAGATGGGCCCTGTTTAGAGATGAGTGAACCAGGTTCGGGTTCGAGTCCATCCGAACCCGAATGATCGGCATTTGATTAGCTGGGGCTGCTGAACTTGGATAAAGCTCTAAGGTTGTCTGGAAAACATGGATACAGCCAATGACTATATCCATGTTTTCCACATAGCCTTAGGGCTTTATCCAACTTCAGCAGCCACCGCTAATCAAATGCCGAAAGTTCGGGTTCGGATGGACTCGAGCATGCTCGAGGTTCGCTCATCTCTAGCTCTGTTCAATGTAGTAGTGTGCTCTGCCGGAACAGTTGGAGTGAATAGAAGAAGTGAAAGAGAATACTCGTACTCACAGATGACTTGTTAGTCCCTGACCGCCTTATGCCCCCTAGTTGCGGGCTACCCATTCTAGGTGGGTAGTACGAGCCCCTTTTTTTGGTTATCTGGGCTAGGCACACTCCCGGGCCTTCCCAGTTGTCTTGCACTGCGCAGTTGGATACGTAGACTTTTTGTAGCTTTGTCCCACTGGGGTCTGTTCCTATAGCTGCCATATAACTGCCCTGCACATTTTAGAGAGGTTCCTGGCGTGGGCAAGGTGTATCCCTGTTTGGCTTCTCTCCCCTGGTGGAAGCTTAGCACTGCATAGTCATGGTTATTTGCACAAGAAGACTTGTGTCCCTGACAGGGGACCTAGCCAAAGCCAGGCCCTGGCTTAACTTCAGCAGAGACTCGTAGGTTTGCTTCTTCTCACACTGAGAACTAGGCTAGAACTGAATACTGCCTTCCACCAAGGACTAACTACTCCTACAGGGGCTAACTAAAACCTCCTGTGAGTGGTGGGGGCTGTGTGTGTGTGGAGAAAGAGAAGATAGGATGAAAAAGACAAACATGTGACATATAATATAGTTAACCCTTTGTACCTTCAGCTGGCTCTTTACATACACAATACACATAGCAAATACAAGTAGTGACACCTAGTTGGGAAAACACAATAGTACAGTTGCACTATTGAACCTGAGGAAGATAGAGCACTCTGTGCTGGGACACTACAGTAGTAGTAGGAAGTAGAACCTGCGGAAACCTGAAGTAGTGGTAGTAGGAAGTAGTAGAATCTACAGGAACCTAAGACAACAGAGGCCATAAGACCAGTAGAGCAGAGCATATGAGGAGTTGATAATCTAGTGTCAAACAATGCAGAGATATCCAGAGGAATCAGTTGAGAATAGCTGCTGTTAGATGTTGATATTAGAAAAATACTTGACAATTTAGCAAAATTAGCACTTGAACAGGCTTTGATGTGCTGAAAACAGATTGTAAGAGGGCGAGAAGAGAGTTACACTGACCATATATTTCATATTAGGAGGAATGTGTCAGCTTCATACCATGTGCAAAGCTCAAGTGTCAAGGAGGAGGTGCCGAGCCAAAGCATGCTCGCCTCCTCCTTCTCCCATTGCTCCCTGCTTTGATTGATGTACATGGATCCTTGCTGGAAGCCAAACCCTGTAAATCAATCATACATAGCGGGAAGAGGTGGGAGGAGTAGGAAGTGTGGTTCTGCGGCTCAGCACCGCCTCCTTGACACTTGACTTCTGAGCATGATAGATAGCTGACAGATTCCCTTTAATATTGTCCAAATCTGGATGATTATTTCAAGGAGTATTCTGCTCAAACTAAACATTTCAATATGTTGCAGCCCTTGGGGAAAACATAACAAACTGCTTATTCTTATCTTTCTGCGCTTCCCCACTGTCCTCCCCCGTCATCTTCAGGTCTCCGGCTGAACGATCCTCCCTTCACTTCCAAAATGGACTTGTCGGGCAGTGACAGCCAATAACTGGCCACAGGCTGTCCCATCTCAGTCAATGATTGACTGAGCAGGCTGTCACTGCCAGACTAGTCCATTTTGGAAGAGGGGGGAAGGGGATTTTTCAGTCACAGACCTGAAAATGATGGGTTAGGACACTGGGGAAGTGCAGAAAGGTAAGAATACACCCAGATAACTAGTTGCCGCCCCTCTCTGATCGGTTACCTTATTGCAATAATATATATATAAATGTGTGTATATATATATATATATATATATATATATATATATATACAGTAATACCTCGGTTTTCGAACGCTTTGGAACTCGAACTGCTTGGTATTCGAACGAAAATTTACCCAGAAGTAGTGTTTGGAATTCGAACTTTGCTCGGTTTCCGAACGTTTTTGCGAGCGTGGATGGTGGGTTGTACCTGTCGAGATAAGCAGTGGTGAGGCTTCACATACAGTACAGTGCTGTATAAGACTGCTGGAGTGCATGTACAGTGCAGTAGTAGTACAGGCAGTGCACCACCATCTCCCATCCATTACAGTGCTTGGATGGGGGGGACGCAGTGGCGGATTAAATGTACCCTGGGCCCCGGGCTGTCCACCCAACCTGGGCCCCCCCCCCCCCCCAGCCACCCCAGCAGGCTGTGTGGGGTATATAAGAATACAGAGGTCTGAGGGGGATCAGTATATAGAAGTGACCCCAGAACATCACTAATAGGGGATAGGGGGGATGTTTTTATTCTATCCCCTATTAGTGATGTTCTGGGGTCACTTCCCTACACTGAGCCCCACAGATCTATGTATTCTTATATGCTACAAAGCATCCAGTGTATAATGCACCTAGGACCCAACTACAACAGCTGCAGGCACTACAACTCCCAGCATGTACTGACAGTCTGCAGCCCTCATAATATGCTGGGAGTTGTAGTGCCTGCAGTTGTAGTTGGGTTCTAGTTTAAAAGTTTTCGCTAGTGTACTGTAGTGACCCCGGGGCTGTGTCAGTACACTACCGCAAACAAAACACTGACCCATTTAGACCCCAATGGTACACAGGCTCTGTACACTATAGGGCTGGGTTCACACACAGTATATTTCAGTTAGTATTGTGGTCCTCATAGCAACCAAAACCAGGAGTGGATGGAAAACACAGAAAGGATCTGTTGACACAATGTTGTAATTGAGTGGATGGCCGTCATATAACATTAAATAACGGCCATTATTTCAATATAACAGCCGTTGTTTTAAAATAACAGCAAATATATGCCATTAAATGGCGGCCATCCACTCAACTACAACATTGTGTGAACAGATCCTTTCTGTGTTTTCCATCCACTCCTGGTTTTGGTTGCTATGAGGACCACAATACTGACTGAAATATACTGTGTGTGAACCCAGCCTATAAGTGATTACAGTGCAGTTACTAATGACTCACAGGTGACGTCTTCTCCAATTGCCGTCGCTCACTTTTTCCTTTCTTCTCTATTTGGCGCAGCATCATGAAGACTTCTCCAACCCCAACTCAACTGCAGGCGGGGAGCTGGGGGTGACTGGAGAAGGGAGGCAGCTGGGGCGACAGGGGGAGAAGCTGGGGCAACAGAGGCCGGGGAGGGGGGGGGGGGGAAACTGGGAAGGCAGGGAAGCAGCAGGGGGTGAACATGATGGGGGTATCAGCAGGGGGAGAAGATGATGGGGGTATCAGCAGGGGGAGAAGATGATGGGGGTGGCAGCAGGGGGAGAAGATGATGAAGGGTAGCAGCAGGGGGAGAAGATGATGGGGGTATCAGCAGGGGGAGAAGATGATGGGGGTGGCAGCAGGAGGAGAAGATGATGAAGGGTAGCAGCAGGGGGAGAAGATGATGGGGGTGGCAGCAGGGGGAGAAGATGATGGGGGTGGCAGCAGGGGGAGAAGATGATGGGGGTATCAGCAGGGGGAGAAGATGATGGGGGTAGCAGCAGGGGGAGAAGATGATGGGGGTAGCAGCAGGGGGAGAAGATGATGGGGGTGGCAGCAGGGGGAGAAGATGATGAAGGGTAGCAGCAGGGGGAGAAGATGATGGGGGTGGCAGCAGGGGGAGAAGATGATGAAGGGTAGCAGCAGGGGGAGAAGATGATGGGGGTATCAGCAGGGGGAGAAGATGATGGGGGTATCAGCAGGGGGAGAAGATGATGGGGTATCAGCAGGGGGAGAAGATGATGGGGGTCGCAGCAGGGGGAGAAGATGATGGGGGTAGCAGCAGGGGGAGAAGATGATGGGGGTATCAGCAAGGGGAGAAGATGATGGGGGTATCAGCAGGGGGAGAAGATGATGGGGGTATCAGCAGGGGGAGAAGATGATGGGGGTATCAGCAGGGGGAGAAGATGATGGGGGTATCAGCAGGGGGAGAAGATGATGGGGGTATCAGCAGGGGGAGAAGATGATGGGGGTATCAGCAGGGGGAGAAGATGATGGGGGTATCAGCAGGGGGAGAAGATGATGGGGGTATCAGCAGGGGGAGAAGATGATGGGGGTATCAGCAGGGGGAGAAGATGATGGGGGTATCAGCAGGGGGAGAAGATGATGGGGGTATCAGCAGGGGGAGAAGATGATGGGGGTATCAGCAGGGGGAGAAGATGATGGGGGTATCAGCAGGGGGAGAAGATGATGGGGGTATCAGCAGGGGGAGAAGATGATGGGGGTATCAGCAGGGGGAGAAGATGATGGGGGTATCAGCAGGGGGAGAAGATGATGGGGGTATCAGCAGGGGGAGAAGATGATGGGGGTGGCAGCAGGGGGAGATGATGGGGGTATCATCAGGGGGAGAAGATGATGGGGGTAGCAGCAGGGGGAGAAGATGATGGGGGTAGCAGCAGGGGGAGAAGATGATGGGGGTAGCAGCAGGGGGAGAAGATGATGGGGGTGGCAGCAGGGGGAGAAGATGATGAAGGGTAGCAGCAGGGGGAGAAGATGATGGGGGTATCAGCAGGGGGAGAAGATGATGGGGGTATCAGCAGGGGGAGAAGATGATGGGGTATCAGCAGGGGGAGAAGATGATGGGGGTCGCAGCAGGGGGAGAAGATGATGGGGGTAGCAGCAGGGGGAGAAGATGATGGGGGTATCAGCAGGGGGAGAAGATGATGGGGGTATCAGCAGGGGGAGAAGATGATGGGGGTATCAGCAGGGGGAGAAGATGATGGGGGTATCAGCAGGGGGAGAAGATGATGGGGGTATCAGCAGGGGGAGAAGATGATGGGGGTATCAGCAGGGGGAGAAGATGATGGGGGTGGCAGCAGGGGGAGATGATGGGGGTATCAGCAGGGGGAGAAGATGATGGGGGTAGCAGCAGGGGGAGAAGATGATGGGGGTAGCAGCAGGGGGAGAAGATGATGGGGGTAGCAGCAGGGGGAGAAGATGATGGGGGTGGCAGCAGGGGGAGAAGATGATGAAGGGTAGCAGCAGGGGGAGAAGATGATGGGGGTATCAGCAGGGGGAGAAGATGATGGGGGTATCAGCAGGGGGAGAAGATGATGGGGTATCAGCAGGGGGAGAAGATGATGGGGGTCGCAGCAGGGGGAGAAGATGATGGGGGTAGCAGCAGGGGGAGAAGATGATGGGGGTATCAGCAGGGGGAGAAGATGATGGGGGTATCAGCAGGGGGAGAAGATGATGGGGGTATCAGCAGGGGGAGAAGATGATGGGGGTATCAGCAGGGGGAGAAGATGATGGGGGTATCAGCAGGGGGAGAAGATGATGGGGGTATCAGCAGGGGGAGAAGATGATGGGGGTATCAGCAGGGGGAGAAGATGATGGGGGTGGCAGCAGGGGGAGATGATGGGGGTATCAGCAGGGGGAGAAGATGATGGGGGTAGCAGCAGGGGGAGAAGATGGGGCGGCATGGAGAGCAGCTAAGGGGCAAGGGGTACAGCCGGGTGGCAGGGGTTATAGTCGGGCGGCAGGGAGCCAGGGTGAGCTTCCGGCAGAGAGAGCAGGCTGGAAGCTCACAGTGCAGCCCAGCGGTGCCCGAACTTCTCTGCTTGGCGGCGCGCAGGATGTGACGTCATCACGCCGCCAGGAGAGAAGTACGGGCACCGCAAAGACGGCAAGGAGAGAGGGGGCGGTGCCGCGGCGGACTCCGACAACAGCGCGCCACAGCAGAACATCACTCGGGGGCCCATTGGGCCCCGAAAGTGATGTGCTGCTGGCGCTGCTATGTAAGATCTTAATGTGGGCGGCGCGGGCCCCCCCGGAGCCTTGGGCCCCGGGCGGCCGCCCAAACCGCCCACATTATAATCCGCCACTGGGGCGGTAAAAGATGGGTGAGGAGTTGGTGACTACTGTACTATAATTGCTGGTTCTGATGAACATTTCTTATGTTTAATGTCCTGCACAGTATAGTACTGTACTGTAGTGATTATACTGAGCACTTATCAGTGTAATAAATGAGTATTGTAGGTAATTATTGGTGGCTGCTGGAACCAATTAATCACATTTACATTATTTCCTATGGAAAGACACTGCTCGGTTTTCAAACTGCTTGGTTCTCAAACTGCCTTCCGGAACCAATTAAGTTCGAGAACCAAGGTGCCACTGTACATGTATAAATAAATATATATATATATATATATATATATATATATATATATATATATACACACATGCATATTCTGATGACTTGTCTTAGTTCTGACAGCAATGGATTATTTCTTGTCATACGTCACATTGGATATCCTTCCCCTTTCCATCTTTAATCACAATAAGATCACTTCTTAATATATTGAGATGCGGATTTTACGCCTGTGGATGTAAGTGACGCCTGTGGATTTTACGCAACTGGATGTAAGTGACGCCTCACAAGACGTCTTATACGGTGACTTTAATTGGAATGATTCTTTATGAAGTCATTATGAATGTGACATCTTGGAGATTAGATATGGCCCCGGGATTACACCGGGTGATCTGCTATCTGTGGTCTGTTTCCAATGAGCACATTATATAGATGGATGCTTGAACCGCTTCTCCTTTTCTCCATTATTTCATTTAAATAAACACCCTGAGCAGTGTTTGTATGTTTGTTATGTGCAGCGTGGAGGTCTACTGCCCCCTGGGGACTATAGTGCGGTACTGACACTCCTTAGAAATGAATCCTTGTATCTGCAGATCACATATTCATGAGATTTTACTGTAACCGTCGCAGGGTCCTGGATACATCTGTGATTGGGAACAATCCAATATGTCACACTTACATTGTGGACGGCATGTCAGAGCACTGGGATAGCAGAACAGATGCATTATGGGGTTGTATTAGACAAGCTAGCTTTTACTGGTGCATTCATGCAATACTAATATTTTTTTTTACACTCTGACTAATAATGGTGCTGTCATATATTTAATTTTATTCCTGGATAAAATACAGCAGCAGACTGTGCCAGAAATCTGGATGGAAGCAACCAATACAAGTGTGAACAGGGCTGTAGATAGGGAACTACAAGTCCCAGTATAATATACAAGCCTAGGGGCAAATACTTCCCCAGCAGCTAAGTCCTGGTGGATCATCCTACTCTGTATTGAGACAAAAGGATCCGACATGCCCAATCATTTGTTTTCGGGGAGATAAGCCACTGCCAAAGGAGTCTGGCAGTAGCATACTGCTGCTCTCTCTATTCAAAATGCATGGATAGTCAGCAGAGTGTTCATGTCTAGGAGGGGATTGAGAGAGAATGAAATGTGCATCCATATAGTAGTTAATCCCGCCTCCCCCATTTTATTGTAGTTAGGTTCTTCTGTGTCCCTATATAGTAGTTAGGTGGATAATCCCCCTGTAGGTAACACCCCCCCCCCCTGTGGGTATTCCCCCTATGTAGACTAGACATCCCCCTCTCTGTAATAAAATAAAAAAATAGCACCCATACTCACCAGGAGGCAGTGTAGTCCACTGTGTCTCTTCTTCCTCCCCGCTCTACAAGTGACCTTTGATTGACTTCATAAATATAGGACATCATACATATATAGTAAACCAGAGTGTTCATGTTCAGGAGGGGATTGAGAGAGAATGAACTGTGCATCCATATAGTAGTTAGGCCCCCCCATCCCATTATATTGTAGTTAGGTCCTTCTGTGTCCCCATATAGTAGTTAGGTAGGTAATCCCCCTGTAGGTAACACCTCCCGCCATGGGTATTCCCCCCATGTAGGCACCCGGATGCAGTGCAGTCCACTGTGTCTCTTCTTCTTCCCCGCTCAGCAAGTGGCCTTTTATTGACCTCACTCAAGCTCTGGGACTCTGGGAGCAGCTTGTTGTGTCTGCAGGCATAATGATTGACAGAAAGGTTGACAGGACGGGGAGCTAATGGCTCCTTGCTCTGTCATTATTGAAACATTGAAGAGTATAAAGTATATCATAAAGTTGTTAAAGTTTTCATCTATACAATGAAAGTTCTCAATGTTGGTTATAGCTTATAGCGCTCTTATGGAATAAAATTCATGTGCGGACTTCAATGTAACACATGGTCAAGAAATTGTTCCTGCATATTCCAGTGTATGACCCAAGGTAAAACTCATGAATGTATTTCTTTACCGATGGCCTTATATGATCAGCAGAAAGGTGTGATACTTCAGGACTGAGCATCTACAAGGAGTGTAGATTACAGAAGCAGTTACACGCAATGAGAGCGAGGAGGGAAGGTGTATATGAGGAATCCGCAGGATGAGAGAGGTGTCATATTCTATCACATTCTATCTCTATCCCTCTCAAAATTAATCTCTTCCTAAATGGCTCTACAGATATCTCCTGTGATAGAAAGATCGGAATCTAATAACAACCCTAAAGCTACTTCCCATAGAAACCAATATTAAAAGCATCAGAACACTACAAATACTGCCGAAAATAACCACACACCGGAGAACAGAGATAAACGGCAACATCGTAACACTCGACACCGCAACGAAAACGATTGACCTCCTGCATCAAAAAAGGGCACATAATAAATGGAGAAAACCATTCAGAAGATGGAGAAGTGGGTCACACAACCGTTCATATTATACAGTGAGTCCAAGAAGTATTTGATCCCTTGCTGATTTTCTTTGTTTGCCCACTAATAAAGACATGATCATTCTATACTTTTAATGGTAGATGTATTCTTACATGGAGAGACAGAATATTAAAAAGAAAATCCAGAAAATAAATCTAAGGAATATATATTAATTGATTTGTATTTCATGGAGTGAAATAAGTATTTGATCCCTTAGTATTCATTAGCAGTTCTGGCTTTTACAGACCAGTTAGACACTCCCAATCAACTTGTTACCTGACCTGAAGCCGCCTGTTCTCACTAATGACTTGTGTGAAAAACAACTGTCCACAGAATCAGACAGATCACACAGATTTCAAGTCTCCAACATGGGTAAAACCAAAGAGCTGTCACAGGACCTCAGAGTCAGAATTGTTGACCTTCACAAAGCTGGAATGGGCTACAAAAAGATTAGTAAGGTGTTGGATGTGAAAGTAACAACTATTGGTGCAATTATCAGAAAGTTTAAAGAGTATAACATGACAATCAACAGACCTCGGCCCGGTGCTCCAAAGAAGATTTCGCCTCGTGGGGTGGCAATGATGCTGAGAACAGTCAGAAATCGTCCTGCAACCACTCGGCAGGAGTTAGCAAATGACCTGAAGGCAGCTGGGACCACAGTTTGCAAGGAAACAATTGGCAACACTTTGCGCAACGATGGATTCACATCCTGCAGTGCCCGAAAGGTACCCCTGCTGAAGAGAGCACATGTGGAGGCGCGCCTCAAGTATGCCAATGATCATTTGAAAGATGAACCAAGTTATTGGAGAAGGTTTTGTGGTCAGATGAGACCAAAATTTTATTTTTTGGCCTCAACTCCACCCGCCATGTGTGGAGGAAGAAAAATGCTGCCTATGACCCCAAGAACACTGTGCCCACCGTCAAGCATGGAGGTGGAAGCATAATGTTTTGGGAGTGTTTCTCTGCCAAGGGTACAGGGTTACTTCACCGCATCACTGGAAAAATGGATGGAGCCATGTACCGCACAATCCTGAGGGACAACCTCCTCCCCTCTGCCAGGGTTCTGAAAATGGGCCGTGGTTGGGTCTTCCAACATGATAACGACCCTAAACATACAGCAAAGGCAACAAAGGATTGGCTCAAGAAAAATCACATTAAGGTCATGGAGTGGCCCAGCCAGTCGCCAGACCTCAATCCGATCGAAAATCTATGGAGGGAGCTGAAGGTCAGAGTTGCCAAGCGACAGCCCACCAACCTTCATGATTTAGAGAGAATCTGCAAAGAAGAGTGGGCCAAAATTCCCCCTGGTGTGTGTGCTAAACTTGTGGTTAACTACAACAAACCTCTCACCGCTGTGCTTGCAAACAAAGGCTTTACCACTAAGTATTGAGTGTGTTTGGCAAGAGGGATCAAATACTTATTTTCCTCATTGAAATACAAATTAATTAAAATATTTTCTTTAAAATTATATTCTGGATTTTTTTCTTGATATTCTGTCTCTCCATGTTAGAATATATCTACCATTAAAAGTGCTGAAGGATAGTGTCTTTATTAGTGGGCAAACAAAGAAAATCAGCAAGGGATCAAATACTTCTTGGACTCACTGTATAAGAGGCAATACATGTCTGGTGAACTTTGATTCTCAGAGGATTCAGACCAGTCGCCAATAGGTACATATATGAAAGCTTTGAGTATATAGAGACGATCATCAGAAGGGAAATGAGCCATTGACTTTCTAAATGGTACCTCAGGGGTGGGGCAAAGACGAGGCAAAGTAGGCGTGTGTTTAGGAAGCCAATAGGATGGCTGCATTTAATAAGTTGCAGAAAAGAAGTAAGTGATGAGACTGGGGAAAAGCTTCAGAGGGTGGACTGGGGAAGGGTTGTTAGGAGGAGTATGGAGGGATTAAGGAAATTAAGGAAATGACTATCCATCTGACATCATACTGAATTTCAGGGGTGGGGGTGGGGGGTGCATTTGAAAATCTCTATGACATGTCGAAAGTTTTCCCAAATGACAGTGACACTTTAACGATCTCTTATGTGTTGGAAACACTGATGGACAGTGAAGTCTCCTGCCTTTTAGTTGTTGTGCACCAGTCTCTACTCTGGATCAACTTGGTCTCTCCTTAAAGTGAACCTGTCACTAGCTGACCGCCTACCAAGCTGACAGCACCACTGAATAGATATCAATAAAATCAGAACATACTTATGAAATGGGTCTCTTTTTTTTATTCTCATAAAAAAAGCCTTTATTTAGCTGTAAATAGTGTCAAGGAGGCGGGGTCTATGATTTCCTGAGCCATAGCACAGCTACATCTCACAGTGCTGTATATCCGCCCTTAGCATAATCAGCTACACACACTGTGCATAAAGCCTAGCGAGACATAGCGGTGCTAAGGCCCTAGCAACCATAGGCCCTGCCTCTTTGACACTATTCACAACCCCGAATGAAGGCTATTTTTTTAATTATAAAAGACAAAAGTAACAAAGGTTTATTCTTAATGCTTTTACTGATCTCTATACAGCGATTCTGCCAGCTCACTAGGCAGTCAGGTGGTCACAGGCAGGGCCGGCGTTAGGCACAGGGCTTACCTGGGCAAGTGCCGGGGCCCAATGAAGTGAGGGAGGACACTGAGACAGTGACAGCTGCTGATCACTGTCTCCCTCCGACACTGTGTGGCCCCCAACACTATTTCCCCCCTCCTTCTCACCCGCGACACCTCAGCTCTGCTATCTGCTGCCTCAACACTGCTATTCCGCTGTCTCAACTCCGCTGTCTCAACTCTGCTATTCCGTTGCCTCAACTATGCTACCTCAACTCTGCTACTCCGCTGCCTCAACTCTGCTATTCCGCTACTTCAGCTCTGCTATTCCGCTGCCTCAACCCTGCTAGCTCAACTCTGCTGTTCCGCTGCCTCAACTCTGCTATTCTGCTGTCTCAACCCTGCTACCTCAACTCTGCTATTCCGCTGCCTCACCTCAACTCTGCTACCTCAACTCTGTATTCCGCTGCCTCACCTCAACTCTGCTACCTCAACTCTGCTATTCTGCTGCCTCAACTCTGCTGCCTCAACTCTGCTACCTCAATTCTGCTATTCCGCTGCCTCAACTCTGCTACTCCGCTGCCTCAACTCTGCTACCTCAACTCTGCTACTCCGCTGCCTCAACTCTGCTACTCCGCTGCCTCAACTCTGCTATTCCACTGCCTCAACTCTGCTGTTCCGCTGCCTCACCTCAACTCTGCTACTCCGCTGCCTCAACTCCTCTATATCTTGTGGATATCAGCTCTGCTACATCATGGACCAATCAGGCATAAGCATTCTTGGATATAAACAGGCTTTTCAAAAAACTTGTAACTATCAAACCGAAGCAGCTAGAAAGACAAGAGACGGCTCAAAATACGGGGGGCTTGGTGAGTAAGTCCAGCTAGGTTTGGGAGCATTTTATTTTTTTAGCTCTTGGGGGGAATACCCCAATGATGAAAATATGTAAATTTAGGAAATGGACTAAGCATAGTCATTATAAGATTGTATTTGGTCCATTAAAGGGCGACTCTAGAGGGAAAAAATGTTTTGAAATCAGCTAGTGTCAGAAAGTTATACAGATTTGTAAATTATTTCTATTAGGAAAACTCAACCCTTTCAGTACCTATCAGCTGCTGTATGTCCTGCAGTAAGTAGTATATTATTTCCAGTCTGACACAGTGCTCTCTGCTGCCACCTCTGTCTGTGTCAGGAACTGTCCAGAGCAGGAGTAATTTTCTATGGGGATTTGTTGCTGCTCTGGACAGAGATGGCAGCAGAGAGCGCTGTGTCAGACTGGAAGTAATACACCACTTCCTGCAGGACATACAGTAGCTGATATGTGCTGGAAGACTGGAGATTTTTAAATAGAAATAATTTACAAATCTGTATAACTTTCTGACATTAGTTTTTTTTCCGTGGAGTACCCCATTAAAGCCAAGGGGCCCATTGGTTAGTTGTCAACCTGAAACGTGCAGGAATCCTGATGTGAATTGGGCCTCATACAGAAGCTGAGATGTCATATTATCATATTATTTGGTGCCACAGCTGCTCTATATTTTCCGCCTCTAATTTCCCACAATCCTCGCCACCTACTGTGCTGTTTTGTGACTGAGTGCATTTCATCAGTCTAAGTAACGAGAACAAGGCTTTAATTATTTTTGCTCGAGAAACTTTCAGCCTTTATCCGCTATGTAATTTCCCTCATTACCGTTTTACAATATTATTGAGTTTCTTTTATTTTATTTATTATTTTTTTTTTGTTACGGTCACGGTGCCCTAACCTCAAAGTGGGAATTTATCAAAATCACGTTCTGTTTGACATGTGCCTAGATGTATCGTTCCGCCACGGCGGCGAAAAAAAAAAATAAAAAAATGGAAAAGCATGATTAATACCGCCTACGTTTACCGCGCGGCCCATGATGCACTTTGAAGCTTTGATGGAAATAAATTAAGCGAATGCACGGGACGGAAACTAAATCAATGCTCTCAGAGCGAATTAAACGGGAATGAAAAATGCGCGGGGCAGATTATGGACAGGGTCGCCGTCTTTTTTTTTTTTTTAAATGATGATCTATTATTTATTATTTTCGGTATAATAAGCGCTCGGCGGGTGACAAAATATTATAGCAAACATTTACTTCTACAGTTTAATAAAAGTCGACTGCTGAGAAATTAATTGAATCCGTTTGCTTAAATTCCGGCGCGGTTTATAGAGTAATCCAATTTAATATGGACAAACTTGTTTCAGGGAAATCCATATCTCTTAACTTCATGTGACTCGCAGGTTACAGTCTGCTGCCTGGGTAGGCTTAATATAAATGAATTTGCAATTCATAGCTGGATTCGATGGACGGCATGCTAAGAGCCGGAGAGGAGGGAAAAAAAGGTGGGTAGGTGAACGTCGGAAATCAATGTAATAGAGACGCGACGGAGAAGAGGAGAAAGAATTTACAGCTAGGATGATGGATATAATGGGTTTCAATGTGTTGGATGAATGTGTAATGTTAATATTGGTTCAAGACGCCATGAGTGACATTAGCTGGAAGGGGGATTTTCTTTAAAGGGGGATCTGTTACCACTCCTGACTTGTATTACCCAGGAAATAACCCAATTCAAGCATTATCTGTTTTGTTTCCTTCCACTATTAAAGGGGCACTCTGCAGAAAAAAAAGGTTTTTAAATCAGCTGGTGTCAGGAAGTTATACAGATTTGTAATTTATTTAGATGGAAAAATCTAAAGTGTTCCTATACTTATCAACTGCTGTAGGTCCTGCAGGAAGTGGTGTATTCTTTTCAGTCTGACGCAGTACTCTCTGCTGCCACCTCTGTCCATGGTAGGAACTGTCCGGAGAAGGAGATGTTTTCTGTAGGGACAAGGCGGGCTTTACGTTTTTACGGGCCCCTGGGTGACAGAGCCTCAGCGGGCCTCTGATTCATCCACTATGCACAATCACTTGAGACACCACTAGCATACATCACTGAAACACACACTTACTGATAGAGATGAGCGAACCTGCCGGATTTCTGGTTCTTACGAACCAGAAATCTCAGCATTTGACTCCCGCTGTCTGCCGGCTCCGTGCAGCGGGTGGATACAGCGTAAGGAACGCCTAAAAAACTGGGATACAGGACACACACACACACTCCCAGAACACGCTGTCTGTTTCTAACTGTCAGTTTATTTTTGCTGCTACAGCCATGCCTGTTCTGGAAACTATTTGCACTGCAACTGTGACTATGTAGTCCCTATTACTCTCAGGTTCATGTATATTGTAAATGTGTTTAACTCTGTGCAGTGGTATGCAAAGGCTGAGGATCACGTGACCGTGCCCTGTAACCATGGTTCCTCAAATGGCCATCGAGCTTTGGCCAGGGGTACCATGTGACTTCCTGTTCTACCTCAGTCTTGTCCTCCACCTTCAGGAGACAAGTTCTGTGTCTATTCCCTGCCACAAAGGGGATAGGTTGTCCCTGTGAGTCCCGGCCCCTGCTTCCAAGCAAAGAGGTCGTGTGTGTGTGTCTCTCTTCACCTTCAGAAGAGTGGACCTGGTGCTCTGCTGTAACAGATCCTGGCTGTCCATCTGCTCAAGTGCCTGGAGTATCTTCTCATCTGGGTGTCGTTCCTGTTATTCATCTCCTTATCAAGTCAAGATTAATACCGCAAGTACTCTAAGTCCACCCAGCTCCTCCATTCCTCTCTCACTACTACTCCTATCATCCGGCACATTTCACCTCAGCCTATGCAGCACCACCTTAGCTCTGTCTTTACAAGTCTGCTATATACCCGGTTGCATCCGGACGAGACTGTTGCTACCAGTTACCTCAGTTACAATAAAAGTGTAAACACCGCTGTTACTATACCCTGGCATTGGTGTCCGTTTACTGGTGCCCTGACTAGGTACAGCGAAGAATCGCATGCCCAGTAGCAGTTCTACCGCAGTATCCGCAGACCGGTCCCTCAGCTGTGCCACCCTCAGACCCTATACTATGACAATCCTATACCCTGCAGCTGCCCCGGTTCCTGCCCGCTCACAACACCTGCACTGCGAAGTGACCCTCACGGGTCAGGGCATCGCACACACGCACACACACATACATACATACATACAGACACACACACACACACAGCACTTACAGCTCAGTCGTATTCCTCTTCCTCTCTGCTAGCCGATCTCCACACTGTAGTATTGAGGACCTGCGGGTCGGTTCATGTGATCTGATCCTTCATGCCTCAGGTCCTGCTCTCTTATAGATGCCCCCATTCTCTTCCCCCTTACAGATGTCCCCCTCTCCCCTCCCCCTTATAAATGGCCCCTTCTCCTCTTCTCCCCCCCTTATAGATGGCCCCTTCTCCCCCCCTTATAGATGGCCCCTTCTCCCCCCCCCTTATAGATGGCCGCTCCCCCCCCTTTTAGATGGCGCCTTGTTCTCCTCTCCCCCGCTTATAGATGGCCCCTTCTTCTCCTCCTCCCCCCTATAGATTGCCCCTTCTCCTCTCCCCCCCATTATAGATAGCCCCTTCTCCTCTTCTCCCCCCCCCCCTTATAGATGGCCCCTTCTCCTCTTCCCCCCCACCCCCTGTGCAAAGCTGATTAAAAAAAAAAACTTACTAACAACGCACTCCCCCGTCAAGCCTTTCATCTCCTGCAGCCTCCATCTGACGTGCGGCTGCCGGGGGGTGTCACGTCCTATCCCCGGCAGCGCGCGAATCATAGAGCTCTTTGTGGGCCTATGGCCGCGACTTCCGGCACAGCTCCTGTACAGGAAGTTGCGGTCACAGGCCAACAGAGAGCTCTATGATACGCGCGCTGCTGGCGGATAGGACGCGACACCCCCGACAGCCGCACGTCAGACGAGGGCTGATAGAAGCGCTGTGGGCCGGTCTCGAGCTCCTTCTGGTCCAGTGACTCCTTTTCCCTATGGCCAGTCCGTCCCTGCATTTAGCCCCTCACCCTGCACTTTCGTGAGGGGGCTGAACAGCAGAACACTGGGCCTCTCTCGCTCTCTGGGCCCCTTGGCACTTGCCCATGTAAGCCCTGTGCTGATGCTGGCTCTGTATTGGGATTTCCTACTGCTCTGGACAGTTCCTGACATGGACAAAGGTGGCAGCAGAGAGCGGTGTGTCAGACTGGAAAGAATACATGACTTTCTGCAGGACATACTGGAAGAGGAGATTGGTAAATAGGAGTAAATGACAAATCTCTGGCACTTTCTGGCACTGTTGAATTGACAGAATAATTTTTTTTCTGGGTGAACTACCCCTTTAAATGACAAGCGCTGTTACTAAGTGCACATGGAATACACAGTACAGTATATAGTCACACAGAAGCCAAGGAGAACATTTTTATAACATTTCCAGAAAGTATCAAGGACATCCACTATCTCACCATTATATGGAGGCACATAATAGACAATTTACAGGCTCACAGATATGTGGAGAAGAGAAAATTACGCCAGACTGGCGAGGGAGAGATTTTATTAAAAGAATGTCCGGAGCAGAGAGCAAGCAGATATCCTATAGATCTTTAATAATGAAATTGAATTATTTGCATTTTAATGAAAATATATATAGGTAATCTTCCCTTATGGGGGCAGAGTGACAGTGTATTTTACTGACTGTTAAATAAAAGAATTATATTAAAGGGGTACTCCAGGGGAAAATAATTGTTTTCAAATCATTTAGTGTCAGAAATTTACTTCTATTTAAAAATCTCCAGTCTTCCAGTACTTATCAGCTGCTGTATGTCCTGCAGGAAGTGGTATATTATTTCCATTCTGACACAGTGCTCTCTGCTGCCACCTCTGTCCATGTCAGGAACTGTCCAAAGCAGCAGCAAATCCTCATAGAAAACCTCTCCTGCTCTGGACAATATATAATTGAATTGAATTATATTGTAGTCATGTCCAGCAGTCGGTTGTATGGATACTTTATAACACAGGGATGGGGAACCTTCGGCCTTCCAGCTGTTTCAAAACTACAATTCCCATCATGCCTGGGCAGCCAAAGCTATATGCTTGTTGTGTAGTGTTCTATGTTTAGAGTATAATTAAAGGGAAACTCTGGCAAAAAATGTTTTCTTTCAAATCATCTGGTTTCAGAAAGTTATATAGCTTTTTAATTTACTTCTATTTAAAACTCTCCAGCCTTCCCGTACTTTTCAGCTGCTGTATGTCCTGCAGAAAGTGGTGTATTCTTTCCTGTCTGACACAGTGCTCTCTGCTGACATCTCTGTCCATGTCAGGAACTGTCCAGAGCAGGAGAGGTTTTCTATGGAGATTTCCTACTGCTCTGGAAGTTCCTGACATGGACAGAGGTGGCAGCAGAGAGCACTGTGTCAGACTGGAAAGAATACATCACTTCCTGCAGGACACACAGCAGATGATAAGTACTGGAATAGATACATTTTTTAAATAGGGCCGTGTTAAACATGTAGAGACTAGTAGTCCCAATGTTGCTTTCAAGCAAGGAGTATAAAAAAGGGCAACTTTATAACGAGAAGACGTCGTGGTGTTATCTGTATAATTGTCCTTAATGTTTAAAGCAAATCTCGATTTGCCCGAACAGCTCCCTAAACTCTTTTGATGTCCTCATCAAGGTACGTCTGGTCCCGGGGTCTGCCTGTCTCTTGGGGCTGGTATTTGGGGTGTAATCAACTTTAATTTGGGCGGCGGGCGGGCTGTCAATGAGGCTTGGCCTAGACCATCGTCTGTGCCCAGGGGTGTTCCAAAAGAAGCAGGCCTAGGACATGGATGCTGTAGGCTCCACCTCAATGACACCACACCGTGACACCTGAATAAAAATAGATTTTACCAGCCCTAGGGAGTCCTGGAAAACTTGGATGCAGCCATAGGCCATAGGGCCCGATTCCACCGGACAATTATCGTTCAGATAATCGTTAAATCGTTAGAATCTAAACGATAATCGTTCGGTTGAAATGCAGTTAACGATTAACGACCGAACAAGAAATCGTTGATCGTTTTATAAGACCTGGACCTATTTTTATCGTTCGCATTGAATAAGACGTCGTTCGGTTGTTCGCAGTAGATACGAACGCAATAGCGAAGAAAAAACGATCGCAAATACGATCATAAGTAACGATTATCGTTCCATGGAAATGAGTGAACGTTTTCATGTCTTTCGCAATAGCGGTCGTTTGAGATTGTTAATCGTTAACGATTATGCGAACGATAATCGTCTGTTGGAATAGGGCCTATAAGCTGTATCCATGTTTTCCTGGACTCCCTATGGCGGCCTCAAACTTCTTCAGCCACCGACTATCAAATTACAAACGATCGGACTCAAGCATGTCCTAGTTGCTCTCATTTTCTTTGTATACACTACTAGTTGTTTATATGTTGAAAAACATAAAAAAAAAAAAAAATACATTGGCCAAGCGTAGCCTACTGTGTCACATGGAAATTGCCTCTAATCAAACAAAAATAACACATACGGATTTGTAAGCGGATTCACATAATCACCTTTAATGTATAGGAAAACACTGTATGTATGATTTTCTGTGTCATCACGGCAATCACGGTAGAGGAACGGTAATCGTCTATCGAGCGTCAGTCCCATCTGCCTTCATACCTCCTCCTCATCACCTTCATACTTTCATGGAACCTCTCCTCTCCGGAATCACCGTGATTACCTGGAAATCTGTGTAAGTCACTATGGAGAAAATTATAATTTACCCAAATCAAATTCTTTTGAAAAAATTTTTGCGCTAATTGTTTATTATAGCCTGTTTTGGGATTACCGGAGAAGTCCGTGATAACTTAGATATAACTGGACCAGGTCGAAGATTCAAAACTGTGAAATTTGAAATTAACCCCTTGCCGCAATATGACGTTATGGGAATGACATGATGTCCAGGGGCTGTATGAAGTGAGATGAGGAGCTGAACTCGCTTGAGCGTTAGGCCGGCTGCTATCAGTAACTGGGCCTTCACGGTTAATGACTGGTGGCTGCGATTGTGTGGCAGTGCCATTTACCCCTTAAATGCCGCAATTGCGCTCCTGTCACTGTCCGATTGGGACCCCATCAGTCTGTTTTGGGGGTCCCGATCGGTTAAAGTTTAGCAAGCTGGAAGAGCGATGTACTCGGCTCTCTCTGGCATCTCCATAGGAATTAAAAGAATCGCGGGTCACATGCCGTACCCACAGCTCTATTCATAACACAGAACCCGATGCAGAGATCGGTTGGGGTACAGAGGTTGGACACTCCGCTTTCTCATACTTTTTCTCTATCCTATGGGTAGGGGAAAAGTTCATTTTGCCCAGACAACCTCTTTAATCTCCAACTCTTTCCTCTTTCTCATTTTTTGCATACCCTCTCAATGTATACAATGGGCACAGATATAGGGGGAGATTTATCAAACATGGTGTAAAGTGAAACTGGCTCTGTTTCCCCTAGCAACCAATCAGATTCCACCTTTCATTTTCCAAAGAGTCTGTGAGGAATGAAAGGTGGAATCTGATTGGTTGCTAGGGGCAACAGAGCCAGTTTCACTTTACACCATGTTTGATAAATCTCCTCCATAGTTTTTAATTATTGCTGACTGTACTTCTTTTAGTTCTTTTTTTTTTTTTAATTTTGATTGAGATTGAACAGGCTGTTGCTTATTAAAGAGGAGCGAGCATGCTCTATTGAGTATTGTATTCACGCGAGTATTGGGCTAATCTAAAGTACTTGATAGAAAGTCGATATTTGCATGCTGCTCGGGTGCTCTTATACAAAAAAGCTTGTTGAGAGGCTGCTGAGCATAATGCATTTCCACAGCCTTAACCCCTTAAGGACCGGGCCAATTTTCGTTTTTGCGTTTTCGTTTTTTCCTCCTTGTGCTTAAAAGGCCATAGCACTTGCATTTTTCCACCTAGAAACCCACATGAGCCCTTAGTTTTTGCGTCACTAATTGTACTTTGCAATTACAGGCTCAATTTTTTCTTAAAGTACACTGCAAAACCAGAAAAAATTCAAAGTGTGGTGAAATTGAACAAAAAAAACGCATTTTTTTATTTAGGGGTTTTTTGTTTTTACGCCATTCGCCCTGGGGTAAAACTGACATGTTATATATGTTCCTCAAGTCGTTACGATTACAACGGTATGTAACATGTATAACTTTTCTTGTATCTGATGGCCTGTAAAAAATTCAAACCATTGTTAACAAATATATGTTCCTTAAAATCGCTCCATTCCCAGGCCTATAGCGCTTTTAGGCCCCGTTCCCACTCAGGAAAGGTAGCGGAATTCCGTTAGCCTCCCGCTCATAATGGGAGTCTATGGGAGGCGCGCGCTCCTGCTCTGTACGCGCTGAAGAATGAACATGTCCCAGGGGGGCTTCTAGTATAAGTGTAAAAAAAAAAAAAAAAAAAAGTGTTGTTTACAGTAAAAAGCCCCCTCCCCTAATAAAAGACCCCCCTTTTCCCAGGTTTTAAATAAAAGTAAACAAATAAATAAATAAATAAACAAACATGTTTGGTATCGCTGCGTGCGTAATCGCCCGAACTATTAAATTATCACATTCCTGATCTTGCATGGTAAACGGCGTCAGCGCAAAAAAATCCCAAAGTGCAAAATTGCGCATTTTTGGTTGCATCAAATCCAGAAAAAATGTAATAAAAAGCGATTAAAAAGTCGTATATGCGCAAACAATGGTTTGAATTTTTTACAGCCCATCAGATACAATATAATACATTATACATGTCATACAATATAATACATTATACATGTTATATATCGTTTTAATTGTAACGACTTGAGGATCATATATAACAAGTCAGTTTTACCCCAGGGCGAATGGCGTAAAAACACGTTTCCCCCAAATAAAGAAAATGCGTTTTTTTTTTCAATTTCACCACACTTTGAATTTTTTTCTGGTTTCGTAGTGTACCAAATGCAAAAATTCAACCCGTCATTGCAAAGTACAATTAGTGACACAAAAAATAAGGGCTCAAATGGGTTTCTAGGTGGAAAAATGCAAGTGCTATGGCCTTTTAAACACAAGGAGGAAAAACCGAAAACGCAAAAAACTAAAATGGGCCCCGTCCTTAAGGGGTTAAAGGGGATGTCCAGCAAAAATCTTTTTCTTTCAAATAAACTGGTGTCAGAAAGTTATATAGATTTGTAAATGACTTCTATTAAAAAAATCTCAAGTCTTCCCATACTTATCAGCTGCTGTATGTCCTGCAGGAAATGTTTTATTTTCAGTCTGACACAGCGCTCTCTGCTGACATCTCTGGCCGAGACAGGAACTGTCCAAAGCTGGAGAGGTTTTCTATGGGGATTCATAGAAAACCAAGACAAAGTTCCTGTCTCGGCCAGAGATGTCAGCAGAGAGCACTGTGTCAGACTGAAAATAAAACATTTCCTGCAGGACATACAGCACCTGATAAGTATGGGAAGACTTGAGATTTTTTTAATAGAAGTAAATTACAAATCTGTATAACTTTCTGACACCAGTTCATTCAAACAAAAAAGATTTTTGCTGGACAACCCCTTTAATAAAGCGTACCAGTGACAATCGGACCTTCTGGATCAGTGGAGAAATCCTCTACTAATCCAGAGCGTTGGGTCTCCATGGATAATCAGCTGATAATGCCTTATCATTTAACTGCATCTACATATCCATGGAAAACTTGGCCTTCCGGATTAGGAGAGAATCTCACGGTTGATCCGGAGGGTCCAATCAGTGGCTGCAGAGGTGTCCCACTTGGCCGAGCAGCAATGGTGAAGACAGATGGAAGATTGGAGCAATAAGTATAATCCCCCCCCCTCCCCACCAACAGAGAACAGTGTGCCAAACAATGGGCACCTAGTTGAATACTTTAATCTCCCATTGATTTTAATAGGGTAAGTTACTCAAAACAAGCTCTTGAGCATTGTAAAATACTCGACTCACGTAACAAACTTTCAGGTATTTAGGCGCTCACTCTTCTCCATTGCTTCTAATCTTTGTTATACTTTGAGGTCTCTGCATTTTTAGTCCCAGGGGACGACTAAGGGCCCTATTCCACCGGACGATTATCGTTCAGATTATCGTTAAATCGTTCGAATCTAAACGATAATCGTTCGGTTGAAATGCAGTTAACAATTAACGACTGAACGAGAAATCGTTGATCGCTTTATAAGACCTGGACCTATTTTTATTTCGCAAAACTTCGCATTGAATAAGACATCGTTCGTTTGTTCGCAATAGATATGAACGCAATAGCGAAGAAAAAACGATCGCAATTACGATCATAAGTAACGATTATCCTTCCATGGAAATGAGTGAACGTTTTCAGGTCTTTCGCCATAGCGGTCGTTTGAGATCGTTAATCGTTAACGATTATGCAAACGATAATCGTCCGGTGGAATAGGGCCCTAACTCTAAAAACCAGTAACCACAACCATTCCCAGTAAAAGCAACAAATATTCCCACCCACAATTATTCCTGCAGGAATTACAGGCAGCGAGTAACACCAGCTATTCTGGAAGATACCACAAACCAATGGACAGCTACAGTACATCTGCAGGAAAATAACTCTATCGGTGACTCATTTCTTTCGGCGGCTGATAAGAGTCGATGATATTATTTATAAATTCCCGTTAGCACAATGCAGCGGCAGCCGTTCCTGGATATAACGAGAGATGTGCATGGAGATAGTGACCGCTGCTATCGTAGTGCCATCACTTCTGTGGATAGTTGAACTTAGCAGTAATTTGTTCACATGGTTGTTAGTAAGAGTCCATCAAACTATAACCTTTTCCATGTAACAGCAATTGTTCATGGACTAGAGAAAGCTGGGTAGGTGGAATAAAGGATCATTTAAATCGAATGTACCATTAGGATAACTGGATAGTTAGGATACTTTTTTTTCCCACTACCTTGGCAGCGCTAGCAGGGGGATCCCGATGGCGCAGATTTTTTTTTAAAACGCGTCACCCAGTTCCTGTGCTCGGTGCCAGTTTCTTCCTGTGCATTGGAGGCAAGCCTGGCGCCCCCGTGGTGACTATATCCCCTCCCCTCGGTGAGGCGGCCCTATTTGATTCTAAGGGGAGGGGATATTGTCACGCTGGGGGCGCCAGGCCTGCCTTTAGTGCATAGAGTGGACAAGAAAAAAATGGCTCAGAGTGTGGGAACTGAGTGGCGTTTTGGAAAGAGGGCCACTCCAGCGGGACAGCATGCCGGCACTATCAAGGTAGTGAAATTTTTTTTTTAGTTATCCTAATGGTACATTCGCTTTCTGTTTTGATTGGTGGGGTTTTAGGTGCTGATACCCAAACCACTTACTGAAATAAAAAAAATTAATCAGCTGGGGGCAAAAAGTTACATAGATTTGTAAATTTATTCTATGAAGTAAACTGAAGTATTTCAGTACTTATCAGCTGCTGTATGTCCTGCAGGAAGTGGTGTATTCTTTCCAGTCTGACATGGTGCTCTCTGCTGCCACCTCTGTCCATGTCAGGAACTGTCCAGACTAGCAAAAAATCCCAATAGGAAACCTCTCCTGCTCTGGACAGTTCCTGACATGGACAGAGGTGGCAGCAGAGAGCACTGCGTCAGACTGGAAAGAATACACCACTTCCTGCAGGACATCCAGCAGCTGATAAGTACTGGAAAACATCATTTTATTTAATAGAAGTAATTTACAAATCTGTATAACTTTCTGCCATCAGTTCATTTAAAAATATATTTTTTTCTCCAGAGTACCACTTTAAGGAGCAGAAGCTCCCGGTCAATGGCTGTGCACCATCATTTCTGATTAGTGTTTCTCAGGATGCTGAGTGTACTATGTACAGATTCACAGAATGCCTAAGTCTTCCTATAAATCTGTGCACTGTGTGCTTGGATAATGTTTCTGTATTTTATTAATGACTGGCATCCTAGCACCAAGTCCTCCATCAATCAAAACAGCTGACATGTCAGAACTTTATAAAATTTATAGGTCTCCTTTAAAGGGGTTATCCAGGGAGGGAAATGTTTTTATATATTGTTGCAAGTATACATAAAACAATGAAGAACCTATGCTTAACTCTCCGCACTCTTCTGGTGTCCTTCTAGGGGTCTTCGGTAACACCTGCTAAACAATGGCGTCTCCACTTCCAAGACTGTTCCGCTTCAGTCACTGATACCCTGAGCGGGCTGTCACCATTGAGTCAGATGTGGAGGTGGGATCATTCAGTACACAGGAGATTCTGTAGGAGGATAGAACGCCGAGAGGTAAGTATAGCTTCTACATACTTGCAACAATATATAAAAACATTTTCTTCGAAGAATAACCCCTTAAAGGGGAACTCCGGGTAGAGGTAAAAAAAATATGAAATTTCTGCAGAAGCATAAAGCATTACTTACCTATCTATCCCAGTTATGAAATTACCAAAAATCCATTTGTTTTGGGGGGTTTTGTTCTGTTTTGTGTTTCTGTATTTCCTGGTTGAGCAGTTGTACTCAGTACTACAGGTTCCAGAATGCAATGCTTTCCCTCAGCTGTTCATCACAGACCCCCACCCTGCCCATTCCCCGCCAAAAACTGTTGCAGAACATCTAGGCTGTGTTCACACATTGCAGTTACATTGTGTTACTGAATTATTTGCAGTAATTTATGATTTCATTGTGGTCCCACCCACACAGCACACTGTATTCTCTACCTGTAACACCACACAGCATGCTGTATTCTTTACCTGTAACACCACACAGCACGCTGTATTCTCTTCCTATAACACCACACAGCATGCTGTATTCTCTACCTGTAACACCACACAGCATGCTGTATTCTCTACCTGTAACACCACACAGCACGCTGTATTCTCTTCCTATAACACCACACAGCATGCTGTATTCTCTACCTGTAACACCACACAGCATGCTGTTTTCTCTACCTGTAACACCACACAGCATGCTGTATTCTCTACCTGTAACACCACACAGCACGCTGTATTCTCTACCTGTAACACCACACAGCACACTGTATTCTCTACCTGTAACATCACACAGCACGCTGTATTCTCTACCTGTAACACCACACAGCACTGTATTCTCTACCTGTAACACCACACAGCACGCTGTATTCTCTACCTGTAACACCACACAGCACGCTGTATTCTCTACCTGTAACACCACACAGCACGCTGTATTCTCTACCTGTAACACCACACAGCACGCTGTATGCTCTACCTGTAACACCACACAGCACACTGTATTCTCTACCAGTAACACCACACAGCATGCTGTATTCTCTACCTGTAACACCACACAGCACACTGTATTCTCTACCTGTAACACCACACAGCACGCTGTATTCTCTACCTGTAACGCCACACAGCACACTGTATTGTCTACCAGTAACACCACACAGCACACAGTTACTACCTGTAACACCACACAGCACGCTGTATTCTCTACCTGTAACACCACACAGCACACTGTATTCTCTACCTGTAACACCACACAGCACTGTATTCTCTACTTGTAATACCACACAGTGCGCTGTATTCTCTACCTGTAACACCACACAGCGCGCTGTATTCTCTACCTGTAACACCACACAGCACGCTGTATTCTCTACCTGTAACACCACACAACACATGTAACCTGTAACACCACACAGCACACTGTATTCTCTACCTGTAACGCTGATATTGGAATAAAGCAAAGAACTTTTTAAATTATATTTTTCTTTTTCTTTTTTCTTTTCATCTCCACGCACATATTATGATCAAGCATCTTTTATCTTTGAAGTTGATTCCCACAAAACAGACTTTATTCGATACTATCTTACATGGGATATACTGTTTATGCCTTGTTTCTTGTGCAGGTGGGATTGGCAGTGCCTTATCCCACCGTATCTTATCCTCTCTGCTGTTTAGCATTATCTAATTGTGTTACTGCATCATTTTTGTGCAGATGCTGCAGTACTGCAATGACATTCCAACATGTGTGAACACAGCCCTAATTTCTGTGTAGACTTTTGCACAATCAGCGAAGCTGAAACACCTGCTTCTGGCCGGTCAGAGATGGTATATCACGCCCTGCCCCCTGTCTGCATCATCAGCCTGTGTCTAGCAAACACACACAATGTGAGACAGAGGCATGGAAGATTTGTCTCCTAAGGTGGGAGAGCGGTAGGAGCAGGAGACAATGTGGATTGGCACAGAGGCCATATTTCTTCACTTCCTCGATTTCTATCAGCTACCAGTGTGGCAGAACTTTTAATGTACTTTTAACAGAAAAAAAGTTTTTCTTATCCGGAGTTCCCCTTTAAAGGGAATGTGTCACCTAAATTTTCTTTTACTGATTAGAGTCAGATATCAAAATTTGGTCTTTTATTCTAATCCATTTATATTTTCTCACTGTAATTTTTGCCATGGCTGTTTCTAACAGCATTTTGTGACATGCTTTACAGCCAGACTCATGGACATAGACAACAGGGTCTGTTCCATTACAACATTACTGAGCATACTGTTACCTGTGAAGAGATCATTCCACAGGGAGCTGCTATTGTCTCCTCTATCTACTGGTGTCACATGACGTTGCAATGCTATACAGATCACTTTACAGCAGCCTCTCACCACAGCCACAACAGGAAGTCTCAGCTTAGTTTTAGTCCTAGTGGTGAGAATGAAAATGGCAAGATATCAGGATTATTTTAAAATATTCAGGCTTTCCAGGCATGATGGGGATTGTAGTTTGGCAACAGCTGGAGGGCCGGATGTTTCCCATTCCTGTCTTAGAAGATGATGAGGAAATAAGTATAAATTTGCAGGGTCGGGAAGGACATAAGGAAATCTAGATAGTTTCGTCAGGTTATTCTCCTTCTGGAGAGGGGCAGCTTTTCATACCCTGTTCCCAGTATGGGAGTCATGAGGTTCGTACTTATCTAGAGAAAGGTCAAGGCTCAAGAGGGTTTATTGGCCATAACCATGTCTTCTTATGAGGACAAGGAGCTATAGACATGAGCCGCCACTGACTGGAGGCGGTTATTAAGTCAATGTTAAAGACATTGACCTTGATCGATAAAAGGTCAGCAACCTACGACAAGGTCTAGACCGGCTCATGTTCTGCAATATACAGCTCTGTAAATCCTCACATTATCACCCAGCGTAATAACTGGGGATTTACACCCTTGGTTGGTTTGTCAAACGCCATAGTTCATCACTATTGAACCAAGTGCCGACCTGTTGTCTGCCAGAAGACAAGGGAAAGACTGATGAAAATGCTTTAGGTTCACATAGGGATTGGACTAAATCACTCAAACACCCCTATTTCCACATTAAAGTTGAGCTCTTCCTGACACACCTGATGGCAGGAGTGTCAGGAAGAGTTTAACTTTAATGTGGAAATAGGGGTGTTCGAGTAATATTGTCAAATCAATAAACTCTATTACTTGTGCTGTTCTAATAATCTCTTTATTTGTTTAGGAGACGTGATACATGAAACCTGACAGAGTTCCCAAAGGGAGTGTTTTTTGGCCTGGCCAGGTAGGAGCCAATGGGTATGTCAAGGTCTACTTCATTACATCTCAGTATACAAAGACCGGCAAAACATCTGCAGAAAGAAGTAGCTGTGGTCGAAAGTCAAAGCATGTAGAATTCAGACCAGGGGGGTTGAAGTCTATTTAAAAAGAAAAAAAAAGGCCATGGGCAGAATAACCCTTTAATACTGAATAAGTAGATATGTTTTGAATTTCCTATTTTTTTCTCATTTGCATCATTAAAGGGGAACTGTGGAGAATTAGTTTTTCTTTAAAATCAACTGGTTTCAGAAAGTTATATAGATTTGTAATTTACTCCTATTTACCAATCTCATCTTCCAGTACTTCCAGCTGCTGTATGTCCTGCAGGGAGTGGTGTATTCTTTCCAGTCTGACACAGTGCTCTCTGCTGCCACCTCTGTCCATGTTAGGAACTGTTCAGAGCAGAGGAGGTTTTCTATGGGGATTTTCTGCTGCTCTGGACAGTTACAGACATGGACAGAGGTGGCAGCAGAGAGCACTGTGTCAGACTGGAAAGAATCCACCACTTTCGGTAGGACACACAGCAGCTGATAAGTACTGGAAGACTGGAGATTGTTAAATAGAAGTAAATCACAAATCTATATAACTTTATGACACCAGTTGATATGAAAGAAAAAAAAGTCACCAGAGTTCCCCTTTAACATGTCTATTAATCCTGTGATTTCCATAACTCAACAGCTTCTCTTTCTTAGTATTACTACTGTATTTCAATGTTGAGGATTGTATAATTCCTAATCTCGTTTCGCCTCCTATATGATGGCCGGGCACTGACCCAGGACGTATAGTTACCACCAAGATGGCGAAATACACAACACTGAAAACCTAAGTGAAAAGTTTTTGAGCGGAGTGGTTTAGAACTTGCCATTCGTTTTTCAATTTAGGTATTATATATTGATTTAATAAAATCTATCATGTAGACTGTCTAGTCATCCTCCTAGACCCGCGGCTTTTGTTATTGCTTTTCACAGCACATGGCCGGGGCAATAAAATACAGCTGACAATAATAAGCTGGGTGTCGACTGACCTCCCCTAGAGTGGCAGAACGGCAGCGGCTTTCTTCCCACAGAGTTTAGATTTTCTAGTTTACAATAAATTACATGAAGCGCTAATCTCTCCGCACATGATTCATCCCCGGAAAATCGTTACCACAACCAGAGCGATCAGACGTGAAAGATGCTGCTCTGTGTGAGGAGAAACGTGGAATGAGGCCGGAGTTGTCAGGGAGCAGGTTGTGCGTATAGATGTGAGGGGCCATGGTTACGGTTACAGAACGCAGGGAATTAAAGGAGAACACTCCAAACCCTGGGCAGGAAACGGAGGATAAAAAGAAAATTCTGATGGTTTTATGTAAAAAATGGGGAAGATTTATCAAACATGGTGTAAAGTGAAACTGGCTCAGTTGTTCCTAGCAACCAATCAGATTCCACCTTTCATTTTCTAAAGAGTCTGTGAGGAATGAAAGGTGGAATCTGATTGGTTGCTAGGGGCAACTGAGCCAGTTTCACTTTACACCATGTTTGATAAATCTCCCCCATGGTGTAAAGTGACACTGGCTCAGTCGCCCCTAGCAACCAATCAGATTCTACTTCTCATTCCTCACAGACTCTTTGGAAAATCAAAAGTGGAATCTGATTGGTTGCTAGGTTCAACTGAGCCAGTTTCACTTTACACCATAAGGGTATATTCACACGGGCGGGCTCGCAGCGAGATTCTCGCTGCGAGCCCGGCAGGTCCTGGCAGTTCCCATACACTACATACTTGCTGCAGTCTAAACGACCGCAGCGAGTATGTAATTATACCGCCCTTAACCCCTTCTGCTCCCCCGCTGTGTATATACTTTACCTGTCCTCGATGCACGGGTCCGGCGTCCTGCTCTCCCGCCCGGCCAATCAGTGGCTGCGGCTGGGCAACACACTGATTGGCCGGACAAGAGAGCAGGACGCCGGACCCGTGCAGCGAGGACAGGTAAAGTATATACACAGCGGGGGAGCAGAAGGGGTTAAGGGCGGTATAATTACATACTCGCTGCGGTCGTTTAGACCGCAGCAAGTATGTAGTGTATGGGAACTGCCAGGACCTGCCGGGCTCGCAGCGAGAATCTCGCTGCGAGCCCGCCCGTGTGAATATACCCTAAATCTCCAATATGTCTACAATCCATGTATAGAGAGTATAATAGAGTTATATTATGGTCTTATCTAGTGGTTGGGTCATATTGGGGTTAAAGTGTTTGTGTCCAGTTACCAAGTCATGTGGCGTTCTATATAATAGAATTGTAATGTGGGGATTTTAGAATTCTATATATACAGTATAACAGATTTGTATTGTAATCATGTCCAGCGGTCTATTGTAGTTTTCTATGTATATCATATAACAGGATTCTATAAAGGTTGGGGGGGGGGGGGGGTAGTGTTCTATGTATAGTAAATAATTAAAGGGGTACCCCAGCAAAAAGAAATGTTTTCTTTCAAATCACCTGGTGTCAGAAAGTTATACAGATTTATAATTTACTGCTATTTAAAAATAGAAAGTATTCCAGCTGCTGTATGTCCTACAGGAAGTGGTGTGTTGATTCCAGTCTGACACAGTGCTCTCTGCTGCCACCTCTGTCCATGTCAAGAACTGTCCAGAGTAGGAGCAAATCCCCATAGAAAACCTCTCCTGCTCTGGACAGTTTCTGTCATGGACAGAGGTGGCAGCAGAGAGCACTGTGTCAGACTGGGAAGAATACACCACTTCCTGCAGGACATACAGCAGCTGATAAGTACTGGAAGACTTGATATATAATTTTATTTATTTATTTTTTTAAAAGAAGTACATTACAAATCTATATTATTTTCTGACACAAGTTGATTTTAAAGAAAAAAAATGTTCGTCAGACTTTCCCTTTAAATTGTATTATAGTCATTCCCTGCAGTTAGGTCATGTTGGAGGTTATAAGAGTCTATGTATAGCGTATAATAGAATAGTATTATGGTCATGTTCAGTAGATGGGTCATGTTGGGGGTATTCTTGATGTATTCTATGTATACAATATAATAGAATTGTTTTATGGTCTTGTCCAATCATCAGGATTTTAGTTTTCTATGTATACCATATACCAGAATTCTATTATGGTTGGGGGGTGTGGTGTTCTATGTATAAAGAATAGTATTATAGTCATATCCTATGGCCAGGTCATATTGGGGATTGTAGTTTCTATGTGCATAGTATAGATGACGTTTATTATGGTCATGTATAGTTGTTGGGTCATATTGGGAGAAGAGGGTAATACTCAGTGGCGGCATCTTGTGGCCAAAAGAGAATATAGCAGATATGAAAATATATAGAAAGACATAGGCAACCCATACAAATGATACTTTCAGGGGCCAAATGGAGTAGGAAAAGAAGTTACCAGTGGAACATACATATTATGCTTATGTCCAGTGGTATTTCCAGAACTTATATTAATCTCCTATAGTTATGTAGATTCCTATTCCCTAAGCACTTACTGTTTCCTTTTTTTGTCAGTATAAATGAACACATCATTCCGCCACACCGTGTCCATTTACCCCCTATAAGCATGGCCTTATTAGATGACATAGTTAATTGACCAGCCCATTACTACAATCCAGATGACCCTATATAAATCATAGGCTCCTCATTAGCAGCTCCTATACACAGTACTCAGCGCTCGTAGTGAAGACTCGGCTATCCCTGATACATTTATTTCGTATTGGATTTTAATAACATGTTTCGCTGACCGAGAACAACAGATAAGGGAATGAAGTCAATGACTTTACTGAACATAAAACACAAATGTGACATCAACAAGTCTATAATGATATCAGCCATAGGGACATTAAACAGCCCGGCGCTCCGGATCCTCATTAGTAGGGATATTACGTACCCCGCTATTGATGGGACTGTAAACCATAGTCCTGGAGCTGGACGGGAGGATAATGGCCACCACTAATCATATAGATGGGATTAGTCCTGTGTGACCTTGTAAAAAGAAGATGACAAGGTCAACAGGAGCATGAGGGATTCTTACTGTAACCGGCCGAAGGGGTTGTCACATTTTCGTAGGCAAAGCATTGTGGGTATTTATTTTTTGCTTTTAGGTGATATGGTGTATTCTATAAACCCATTTCTGTGTTCGGAAAGAGTTTACCAATATATTGGGATTCCAGGAGATCGCCATATGTACTGTAGAGATAGTCCTAATGCCAGGGGGCCCTGTGTGGGAACATCTGGGACAGGGCTTCCCTCCATGTGACTTACTACCAATAATAAGTCATTACCAAAGAAAAAAGTCTTGGCCACTTGGTGTCTCACTTCTCTGCAATCTGCTGTCCTCTGCCTGTTGTTAGGTCCAGTCTGTCTCCAGTATTAGAAAAACCAAGACGGAACACAGGAAGTGGGGCTGGGGTTTAGCTGGAGCTGTGTGCAGGAGTAGGAGAGCCTGGCTTGTGTACCTGGGAGTGCTGTCTGTACGTTACATGCCTGGCCATAAACACTAAGCAGGTAATGCAGTATTTTCTCTGCAGATACTGTTTTGCCAGTGGTAACTCCACAGAGTTGGGGTATCTATATGCCAATCAGGAAGAAAAATTTTGTTTCTCCCCCAGGAAAAAAACATGGGTGCCTGCTAAAGCTTAAAGGAGAAGTCTGTCCATTTGCATTAGAGATGAGCGTGACTCGAACATGATCAAGGTGTATTTTTTCCAATCTGAAAAGCAAGGAGAGGTTTTCTATGGGGATTTGCTGCTTTTGACAGTTCCTGACATGGACAGAGGTAGCAGCAGAGAGCGCTGTGTCAGACTGGAAAGAATACACCACTTCCTGCAGGACATACAGCAGCTTATAAGTACTGGAAGACCGTAGATTTTTAAACAGAAGTAAATTACAAATCTCTGGCATTTTTTCACACTAGTTGATTTGAAATAATTTTTTTTCCGCCTTTAAAGGGGTTATACAGGATTAGAAAAACATGGCCACTTTCCTTCAGAAACAGAGCTACTCCTGTCCTCTCTCTGCGGTGGTTCTGCAGCTCAGTTCCATTGAAGTAAATGAAGCTGAATGGTAATACCACACACAACCTGAGGACAGGGGTGGTGCTGTTTATTTTTTTTTTTTTTATTTTTAAATCTAAACAACCCCTTGAATTCTTCAGAATCAGACATTGAAGCTGCTGGTTGTGGATACAATCCGTCTATCCCATCCCATAACATCCCCAGCATCTGCCATCTTTCCTGTATTTCCCCCGGATGGCGGCACTATTTATTATGTATATGTAGATGTGATGAGGCGTGCTGTGTCATGTACTGTATATATGTAATCACTCAGCAATGATCCCTCAGAGCGGCGGTGGCTAATGACAGAGTGCGGCTCGGCTCTCCGTCCGGACAGAGCAGCCATCTCTCCTCTCGGCACTGTTGTCAGATGCAATCCTTCCAGCGCTCCGTCTGGGCCGCCCCATTTATCAGTCCATGTTACAGTATCTGACAGGCTGAGATATTGTAACTGTCCCGGCTCTCCTGATTTTACTATAACTCAGACATCTTCAAAGCTTATTGCCAGTCCCTGTCAGGGTCCCCGTCAATCTCAATCTCCAGGAGTTCGCTCTGTTCTATCTCTCAGTCGTTCTGCGCCCGACTCTCTCTGTCCTATAGATCTGTGAGTCAGGAGGTTCCTGTTACTATTTGTATCAGTGTTAAAGTTGCTTTATCCTCCGCAAATACTGAGATGGTACCAGCATGAGACAAGGCTATCTCTAATGCTGCGGAGATGATGATTACCTTACTCTAGAGAAAAAAAATTCTTTGAAATCATAAAGTTATATAGATTTGTAATTTACTTCTATGTAAAAAATCTCCAGTCTTCCCATACTTATCAGCTGCTGTATGTCCTGCAGGAAGTGGTGTATTCTTTTCAGTCTGACACAGTGCTCTCTGCTGCCACCTCTGTCCATGTCAGGAACTGTAGCAAATCCACATAGAAAACCGCTCCTGCTCTCCAGACTGGAAAGAATACACCACTTCCTGCAGGACATACAGCAGATGATAAGTACTGGACGACTTGCGATTTTTTTTTTTTTTTTTTTTTTTTTTTTCAGGAGTGAATTTCAAATCTGTATAACTTTCTGACATCAGTTGATTTTGAATTTTTTTGCTGGAGTTCACCTTTAGAGGACCTGTCTGATTAAGAAAACCTGTTTTCAAATAACATACTAGCAATGGTTGTAAGGAGAGTGTTGCTGTACAAGACCCCTATCTTATATTCAGAGAGCAGCTAAAATTAACATGTCCGTGCATTAAAGGGGAACTCCAGTGATTTTTTCTTTCAAATTAACTGGTGTCAGACAGTTATACAGATTTGTCCCAGTCTGCCACTACTTATCAGCTGCTGTATGTCCTGCAGGAAGTGGTGAATTCTTTCCAGTGTGACACAGTGCACTCTGCTGCCACCTCTGTCTGTGTCAGGAACTGTCCAGAGCAGGAGAGGTTTTCTATGGGGAATTGCTTCTGCTCTGGACAGTTCCTGACATGGACAGAGGTGGTAGCAGAGAGAACTGTGTCAAAATACACCACTTCCTGCAGGACATACAGCAGCTGATAACTTCTGGAAGAGCTGAAGTTATTACATAGAAGTAATTTATAAATCTATAAAAAAAAAGCATATGCCTAGGCTTGTAGTATATTACTGGTGCTGTGTATATTTATTTCTAGGAAAGGCCCCATTATACCAGTATGCCTGTATTCCATGCTATCCTAGAAGTATCATCCATTACAACTCTATAGACAAATAAAAGAAAACTGTTACAGGATTCTAATGGAGTCACGTCATGGAGAGGCCGGCCTCCAGTGCTTCACCCCTGGCCCGGTAACTATGACTAGAACGGCTCTGTGCGCAGGAATCGGGCCGCGGTTCAAAAAAAGGACTGGCTTTCCCGTGCTGGCGCTGTTCGATTCATGTGTAGTTTTAAAGAGAGTGTACCTGATGGTAAATCCTATTTATCAACTGTATTTTCCTTTCCTGACAGTGATCGCGGATTCGGGGAAAGGGGGAGGGGGGTCTAAGATCTAGATTCTGAATGGTGGTACCTTTTAAATGTTTTAGTAGAATACTGGCTGCTTTTTATGGCGGCCTGTATTGTGTGTATGTAGCCTATCATAGCATATGCTGATGCTGATGTCTTCCCTCTTGCATTGCAGATGTTCCTGAGTTTATTCCAATACCAGAGGACCAACCTGGAGTGGACACAGAGACCAAGGACAAAGAAGAAATTCCAATACATGTTGAAGTCATCACTTACCTGAAAAAGATGATGGAGAAAGCTGTGAAAGACATCAAAAACGTGGCTAAGAAACCTAAAGTGGTTGATGTCCATGGAAGGGTTAGGGACACTGCGGCCATAACTCTGCAGGAAAAAAGAAAGAAATATTAAAAAAAAAATAAAAAAAAGGATTCAAAAGGTTCCGCTCCTTATTCAAAGTAAGGAAAGAAAAATCCAGGACCAGGAGTGAAATACGCAGAGAAAGGGACAAAATAAAATCAAACAAGTTGGTCTGTGGCTAGAGAGGAGAAGGGAAAGGATCAGGAAAAGACAGGAAAAACAACTAAAAGTAACAGGAAGAGGTGCTGTCTGTGCTGACGGTGAGGCCAGGATACACACCAGCCATGGGCCGAGCCTTATCACCTGTACATGTAGTTATACCATCTATAATAAATGTCATACATGTAAATCCTCAGGACTTCTTGCCATTTCCTTCCCAGTCACACTCTTTGGGGGACATTTATTAAGTCTGGCGTTTTTTTTTTACACCGAGCTTAACCCTTGGAGGACCAAGCCCAAAATGACCCAGTGGATCTAAATACTATTTTCTCCTGCTTCCCCACCCCTATCTGGCCTATAGTTGTCTGTCCCTGCATCCCCCACCCCCACCTGCTCTCTAGCTAACAATTCTACATTAACCCCTTAGCGACCCATGACGTATGTGAGACGTCATGGTGCCGCCGGGACCCTGCTCTGAACGACATCGCTCCCGGCATCGCTTCTGGCGGCAGTGCCTCTATTAGCCGGCGCGGGTCCCGTTGCCGCGCTGGCTAATTAAGCGCTTCAATGCAGCTGTCAAACCTTCCTGGATAGGAAGTTAGTCCCTTGGGTGAAGGAGGAGTCTTAGTCGAGATTCTGTGGAGGAAGGACCCAGACAAACTAGCTCTCCACACTGGTCCTACCTGGGCCCTGGCCCTCTACCAGATCCCACTAAAGAAGAATCGTTGTAGTCTTAGTGCCCTGCATGGGTAGGACGCAGTACAGTACTCTCTTACAAACTTCTTTCTTCAAGTGCCTAAACGATGCAGTGTTAAACCCCTCAGGAGAGGACTAGCCAACAGATAATCTCAACCCACGCCGTGGACTAGGAGCTAAAGACAAAGAGCTAGAAACTGATCCAGTTGGAGCAAAGTTAATGTACAGTCTAGGAACTTTATCTCACAGCGCGAGTGTCAGCCAGGAAACCCTCAGCACTCTGCTCATCCCAGGTAACTAGATCTGGGTCCTGTGTCACCCATTAGTACGGTTCAGCCAACACTAGTGGGCATAAGGTGGTGTGAAGACTATAGAAAGGTCAATACACAGGCACAGCTTTTTCTCATTCTTCTTCTAAAAGTATTCTTTTATACACTCCAACATCCCCGCAGAGCACATTACTACTTGGGTTGGGTCTCTCACGGCACCCTCCTCTCTACTACGCTACCTCAGTACAGCTCTACCAACACTGCTACATCCTACTCAGCACTTATCACACAGATCTGGTGGTTCTATGTTCAAGTATGTATTGGAACTTTATCAAGTGTATATCTGAGCTCATCTGTATTACCTGTTGCACATTTGCCGATAGTAAAAGCAAGTCAACATTATCCACGGAGTCTGTGATTATTCACTACCGCCTACTCAGCATATACACTGCAACCTTGGGACATCTCCCCTTTCTGTGGGTGGCAGGTCCTACTATTATCCGGGAGGGTCATTATACCGCTCTGGCCACCTGTGACTACATCACCCGTGACTATACTATCCCAAGGGACCCGGTAACATCCCGACAGGACACCGACCACAGGGGAAAAAGGTACAACTGGCCTTACACTTTAAAATCAGGCGAGTCATTACACGTGACCTGTGTGCCCACCAGGCACTGGCGTCATGTGACAAAACCTTAAGTGGTGTGCACCTGTGAGGCCATTCGACCTGTCACTTGCCAGGTGGTGCTGTGTGACACCACTACTGTGGTGGTTGGTCGGAATATAGCTCAGCCTATAGCTGTACTGTCGTGACGCCAGTGCCAGTGGGTCACACAGGTATGGGGGCATACCTGCTTTTATTTTAGAGAGGCTGGCTATATCCTTTCCCCTGTGGTTGATGACCTGCCAGGCTGTGAGGGTGTCCCTTGGGTACTTATCACAGTGATCAGGAGTGGAGTTGTAACCCACCCGGACTATCGGTACTGCCACCCACAGAAAGGGGAGATGACCCAAGGATGTGGTAACTGCTGTGTAGGTACTGGAACAATAAATCCTGTTACTATAAATAGATCTTCTTTACTAAGAGAATACTTTGTACAATAGCTGATAGCAGACTGTAAACGTGACAGAACGGAATCTGTGCTGAGAACATTTAGGGTGGAAGAGCTGAGAGCAATAGGGAGGAGTTTTGTAGTGAAAGTCCAGAAAAGTGGAGAGGAGTTTGTGCTGAGAGTCCCAACCCAGGGTAGAAGTGTGCTCTGCCAGAACTTGAGAAGAAGAAGTAGAATACTGAAGACTTGAAAGTAGAAGTATACTTGTGCCCATGTTTTGACCTTAGCTGTCGTTATACACCTGTTGCCCTACAGTGTCGGATGACCCATCCTGTGAGGGTGACACAAGCTGCAGACCTTGTTACCTAAGTTGAGCAGAGTGGCCAAGATTTCCTGGTTACACCCGCGCTGCAAGATAAAGTACGTAGGCTTCTAGCAACTTTGCTCTATCCGGATCAGTTCCTCTTATTATCAGGATACTATCCTGCGCTTTTACAAATTTTCACAGTGTGGGTTGGGGTGATCTCTGACTTGTCCTCTCCTAAGTAGCTTAACACTGCATAGTGAGTAAAAGTGCTGCTTACAAGAAACTGGTGTCTGTGTCACCCACGTGCGTCTGTTCACTACCACACTTCAGACTACACTGGATACTGACTAGGTGTTGGGACCTGGCAGAGCCAGGGCCTAGCCGGACTACAGCAGGGACCATCCTATCTTGCGTCCTCTCTCCACCAAGACTTAGGTAAGACTCCCTAAGTGTGGGTGTGCACTTCCTCTCCCCATGTGACAACTTCCTTCAGGAGGTGTAATGTCCCCTGTGAGTGGTGGAGAAGAAAGCATGAAGAGAAATGCCCATGGAGATAGGTGAAGAGAAAAGAGTGCTCTCATTGGTGCACAGATTATAACAAACAACTAGATTTGCATTACCAGAAAAATACATAGTGCTTAAAAAGAGCACTCCTTTTAACAGTGACTTTCCTTTAAAGGGGAACTGACCCCCACCCCCCCGTGCCGGGGTGACAGGCTCCCGACCCCCCCGCCAAAACCCCCTTATACTTACCTGATCGCGCGGGGTCCTGCTTCTTGATCCGGTCCGGTGGCGGAGATTTCAGCGCCCGAAGCCCGGCGCGCGTGCTCCTGAGATCATTCCAACGCTCATAGAGAATGAATAGAGCGTCGGACTCACCATTTATTCTCTATGGGCATCGGACTCATTTCAGGAGTGCACGGGCCGGGCTTCGGGCGCTGAAATCTCCGTCACCGGACCGGATCAAGAAGCGGGACCCAACGCGATCAGGTAAGTATAGGGGGCTCTAGCGGGGGGTCTGGAGCCTGTCACCCCGGCATGCTGTGTCATGCGGGTATCAGCTCTGCTAGATCAAGGGCTTAGCTCAGCTGTGCCATGCAGGTATCAGCTCTGCTACATCACTGGTTCAGCTATGTGTCATGTGGGTATCGGTTTCTGCTAGATCAATGGCTTAGCTCTGCTGTATGATGTGGGTATCAGCTCTGCTAGATCACTGGCTCGGCTCTGCTGTGTCATGCGGGTATTGGTTCTGCTACATCACTGGCTTAGCTCTGCTGTGTCATGCGGGTATCGGCTTTGCTAGAACACTGACTCGGCTCTGGTCTGTCATGCGGGTATCAGCTCTGCTAGATCACTGGCTCGGTTCTGCTGTGTCATGCGGGTATCGGCTCTGCTAGATCACTGGCTCAGCTCTGCTGTGTCATGCAGGAATTGGCTCTACTACATCACTTGCTCAGCTCTACTGTGTCATGCAGGTATTGGCTCTGCTATATCAGTGGCTCTGCTCTGCTGTGTCATGCGGGTATCGGTTCTGCTAGATCACTGGCTCAGCTCTGCTGTGCCATGCAGGTATCGGCTCTGCTACATCACTGGCTCGGCTCTGCTGTGCCATGCGGGTATGGGCTCTGCTATATCACTGGCTCTGCTCTGCTGTGTCAAGCTCTGCTACATCATGAGGTTATCGGATCTGCTACATCATTGGCTCTGCTCTGCTTTGTCATGCGGTTATCGGCACTGCTGCATTACTGGCTCAGCTCTGCTGTGTCATGCGGGTATTGGTTGGCTCTGCTACATCACTGACTCAGCTCTGCTATGTCATGCGGTTATCGGCTTTGTGAGATCAATGGATCATCTCTGCTGTGTCATGCGGGTATCGGTTCTGGTACCTCACTTTCTCAGCTCTGCTGTGTCATGCGGGTATCGGCTCTGCTAGATCACTGGCTCAGCTCTGCTGTATCATGCGGGTATCGGCTCTGCTACATCATGGCTCATCTCTGCTGTGTCATGTGGGTATCGGCTCTGCTAGATCATTGGCTCAGCTCTGCTGTGTCATTCCGGTATTGGCTCTGCTACATCACTGGCTCAGCTCCGCTGTGTCATGCGAGTATTGGCTCTGCTAGATCACTGAATCAGCTCTGCTGTGTCATGTTGGTTTCGGCTCTGCTAGTCACTGGCTCATCTCTGCTGTGTCATGCGGGTATCAGCTCTGCTACATCACTGGCTTGGCTTTGCTGTGTCATGTGGGTATTAGCTCTGCTATGTCACTGGCTCATCTCTGCTGTATCATGCAGGTTTTGGCTCTGCTAGATCACTGGCTCAGCTCTGCTATGTCATGTGAGTATCGGCTCTGCTAGATCACTGGTTCAGCTCTGCTGGGTCATGCGGGTATTGGCTCTGCTAGATCACTGGCTCAGCTCTGCTGTGTCATGCAGGTATTGGCTCTCCTACACATCACTGGCTCAGCTCTTCTGTGTTATGCTGTTATCGGCTCTGCTACATTACTGGCTTAGCTCTGCTGTGTCATGCGTATGCGACACCTTAGCAGTGGTAAGGGGTGTGGCTTATTGTGGGTGTGGTCTTTGTGGGGGTGCTGCCTACAATGGGTGTGGTCTGTGTGGGGTGTGGTTTGCGGGGTGTGGCTTGTCACCTGTAGTATATTATGATGTTCTGAAGCAGCTATATGCTGGAATTTGTAGTACGAAAATTACAGCTAAAAGATAATGTCTGGTTCTTTACAAAGTAAGAGGCTGTACTTATGATGTCAGTATCGCACCATTCACCTTTATAATACACATAGAATGTCATAATACACACCTCAGCTGCTGCAGCACATCACATTACACACCTCAGCTGCTGCAGAACCTCATAACAAATCGCAGCTGCTGCAGAACTTTATAACAGACCCCAGCTGCTGCAGAACCTCATATACTCCAGCTGCTAAAGAACCTCATATACTCCAGCTACTGAAGAACCTCACAACATACCCCAGCTGCTGCAGAACCTTAAAACACACCCCAGCTGCTGCAGAACCTCATATACTCCAGCTGCTAAAGAACCTCATATACTCCAGCTACTGAAGAACCTCACAACATACCCCAGCTGCTGCAGAACCTATGATAGAGGGTCTGAGAGAAATGACGAGGCTGTGTCCACAATCATCCACCTCAGTCCCCACCCCTACTTCCCCTAGTTAAAATAATTACTCATGCTGGTCTGGGGCAGAGGAGGAAACAGACTGTGCTGCTGCTGAAGCATAAGGGGCAATGGGACAGTGGTAAAAAAACAAGAAAAACAAACCCTTTTTAACCCTTAGAGCAGTGATTTTCAACCAGCTAGTGTGCCGCGACACATGGTTGGGTGTGCCGCGGGGAAAGTTCCCCAAACTATGGTGCCCCTGCTGCTGTCCGCCTCACCTACTAGCCGCCTGTAGCGCCCGGACGTGCTCCTCCTATGCAATCAGCGGAGACTGGGAGCGTGGTGCGCTGCGGCAGGCCGTGATGCACGCATCCAATCAATGTGTGCGCTACGGCCAGCCGCAGCGCACCACGCTCCCGGTCTCCGCTGATTGGGGGAGCACGTCCGAGCGCTACGGGCAGCCAGTAGGTGAGGCGGACAGCAGCGGCGACCATCTTGGAGGAGGTGAGGAGGAAGGGGGGGGAGAAAACCTAGGGATGGGGGAGAGAAACAGGAGAAAACAATGGAGGAGAGAAACCTTGGGATGGGGGAGAGAAACCTGGGGATGGGGGAGAGAAGCATGAGGGAGAAACAGGGGGGGGGGGGGGGAGAGACATGGAGAGAAGCATGGGGGAGAGAAACCTGGGGATGGGGGAGAGAAACATGGGGATGGTGGAGAAACAGGGGAGAGAAGCAGGGGGGGGAGAAACATGGGGATGGGGGAGAGAAACAGCGGAGAGAAGCAAGGGGGAGAGAAGTTTGGTGGAGAGAAGCACAGGAGAGAAGCATGGGGGAGAGAAGCACAGGAGAGAAGCAGGGGGGAGAAGTATGGTGGAGAGAAGCACAGGAGAGAAGCAGGGGGGAGAAGTATGGTGGAGAGAAGCACAGGAGAGAAGCAGGGGGGAGAAGTATGGTGGAGAGAAGCACAGGAGAGAAGTATGGTGGAGAGAAGCACAGGAGAGAAGCAGGGGGTAGAAGTATGGTGGAGACAAGCACAGGGGGGAGAAGAAAACAGGCCAAGGTTTCACACTGTGAGAGTGAGTATTAATACATTTAGAATCTATATTATTAACTATATGTATAATATGTACTGTTTTAGTGTCATTTTGTGCCATTTTGGTTGGTGGTGTGCCCCGGGATTTTTTAAGTATAAAAAGTGTGCCGCGGCTCAAAAAAGGTTGAAAATCACTGCCTTAGAGGACGGGGCCAATTTTAATTTTTGCGTTTTCGTTTTTCCCTTCTTGTGCTTAAAAGGCCATAGCACTTGCATTTTTTCACCTACAGACCCACATAAGCCCTTATTTTTTGCGTCACTAATTGTACTTTGCAATGACAGGCTGAATTTTTGCATAAAGTACACTGCAAAACCAGAAAAAAATTCAAAGTGTGGTGAAATTTTCTTTTTTGTTTTTTTGTTTTTACGTCATTTACCCTGGGGTAAAACTGACTTGTTATATATGTTCCTCAAGTCGTTACGATTACAACGATATGTAACATGTATAACTTTTATTGTATCTGATGACCTGTAAAAAATTCAAACCATTGTTAACAAATATATGTTCCTTAAAATTGCTCCATTCCCAGGCTTATAGCGCTTTTATCCTTTGGTCTATAGGGCTGTGTCAGGTGTCATTTTTTGCGCCATGATGTGTTCTTTCTATCGGTACCTTGATTGCGCATATATGACTTTTTGATCGCTTTTTATTACAATTTTTCTGGATTTGATGCGACCAAAAATGTGCAATTTTGCACTTTGGGATTTTTTGGCGCTTACGCCGTTTACCGTGCGAGATCAGGGATGTGATTAATTAATAGTTCGGGCGATTACGCACACGGTGATACCAAACATGTTTGTTTATTTATTTTTATTTATAAAATGGGAAAAGGGGTGATTCAAACTTTTATTAGGGGAGGGGGCTTTTTATTAATAACAACACTTTTATTTTTACTTTTACACTTATTCTAGAAGCCCCCCTGGGGTTAGGGTTATTTCCCCTGGGGTTAGGGTTATTCCCCCTGGGGTTAGGGTTATTCCCCCTGGGGTTAGGGTTATTCCTCCTGGGGTTAGGGTTATTCCCCCTGGGGTTAGGGTTATTCCCCCTGGGGGACTTCTAGTATAAGTACTCTGATCTCTCATTGAGATCTATGCTGCATGGATATACAGCATAGATTGATGACATAGGCACTTTAATTGCTTCCGGCTGCTGCAGCCGGAAGCAATCGAGTGCCAAGCCGGGATCAGCGGACGGACGGGGCAAGATGTGTGGATCGCTCCTCCGGGACAACGTCCCAGAGGAGCGATTCACCCCACTAGACACAAGGGAACGGCTGCATCAAGTAATCAGATCTTTGACAGCTGCAACCAATTACTTTATTAGCGGCACGTCGATCGGACCATGCCGGTTAATAGCCGCGGCCCCGTTCTGAACACATGGAGACGGCCCTGGACATACGGGTGTGTCCAGGGTCGCTTAGGGGTTAAAGTGTTACTGTCGTTTAAATTTTTTTTGCAGAAGTCAATAGTACAGGCGATTTAAAGAAACTTTGTAATTGGGTTTATTAGCCGAAAAATGCATTTTTATAATAAAAAAGCAGTCTGAAGCTCTCCCTACTGTCTTCATGGTTCTCTTATGGAGAGGGGAGGGGTAGAGGGAGATGAGGCACCAAAACAGGACAACAGAGAGATAACTTACAGCTACATCACCGGGCTATCTCCTCTGAAGTCAGCACTTACCTCTCTGACCTCTGAATACCAGCTTTCAGCAGCTCCCTGCTGTGTAATCCTTTGTTCTCTGCTCTCTGCTGCCAACTAATCTCCCTTCTCCCCCCTCCCCTCTCCATAGCACAGACAGGGTCTGACTGATGTAAAAGAATCGAGATTTCCTGATAATGAGCAGTGGGTCACAGAAAAGAGAGGAGGGAGGGGATGGGGAGGGGGAGGGGGGACCTGGGGAAAGTCTTTTTAAATGCAGATAATGGCATATTTGCCTAATAAACCCAATTACAAAGTTTCTTAAAATCACCTGTACTATTGATTTCTGGGGAAAATAAAAATAAAAAATGAACGACAGTGACACTTTAAGACTCAATAAGCTGAGATGAGCTGCTCTGAGGGACTAATGGCCCTATTCCACGGAACGATTATCGTTCGTTTTCGGACGATATCGACCGCTACGGACGATAATCTTTCCGTGGAATAGAGTGCAACGATCAGCCGACATCGTTCATGTCGGCTGATCGTTGCAGTCGCTTGTTTTTCAACATGTTGAAAAACAAGCGACTGATATAGCAGCGATCTGCTGCCGTCTCTCCGTTGAATAGGAGCATCGGCAGCAGACGCTGCTATATCCTATGGGCTGCCCGGACGATTAGCGATCCCCCGGGCAGCCCCCCCGCAGCTCCCCGCCGCCCCTCCCGCACTCACCCGCTCGCTGCAGCCGCGTTGAATAGCGGCGGCAGCGAGCGGCGAACGAGGAGCAAACGAGCGCTAATAGCGCTCGTTTGCTCCTCTAAAACGACCCGTGGAATAGGGCCATTAGGGCCCTATTCCACCGGACGATTATCGTTCAGATTATCGTTAAATCGTTCAAATCTAAACGATAATCGTTCGGTTGAAATGCAGTAACGATTAACGACCGAACGAGAAATCGTTGATCGCTTTATAAGACCTGGACCTATTTTTATCGTTGCTCGTTCGCAAAACGTTCGCAAATCGTTCGCATTGAATAAGACATCGTTCGCCCTTATGGCCCTATTCCACGGGTCGTGGAAGTGATCTTTAATTATAACCTAGACGGCTATTGGAACTTATAGGTTGGCCTGTTTCAATGGCCACTGAGGGGTGTGGCCTATGCGACGATGACGCCACGGGGACGGGGCCAATTGTGGCAGTGGGCAGGACTAAGTGGCGCTTCACCCGTGAAGTCCCGCCCAAATAGCACAATCCACAGATAATTAAAGATCACTAATTACTGGAACAAGCATCATGATGATATAAAATAATGTATGAAAACTGCGAAATTTACCCTTTACACCTGAGTAGAGAAGTCAGAATGCAAAAAGGGGGTGACAGTGTCACTTTATCACTACTAACTACAAATACAAGTACAGTTACATACAGTAGCAACATCTAGTGGTAAAACTTAGGTACAACTTCATTACCACAGTTACTCGAAGTACAGACTTTTTGGAGGGGTGTATAAATCAACAACACCCATGGCGGGACACCACACCGGCAGCAGTGCTGGGGGATTATATGTTGTTCTGGAGCTGCTAAAGAGGGAGGCTCATCTCCTGCTCAGAGGCCCACCGGGGAATTCCCCTGCTCCCCTCTGGGCCAGTCCTAGCATGGGGACAAATATGAGATTGGAGGGAGTCCGACCTCCATGCCTTCCCCGAGGATCTCTCTATTGGCGACGTGACCAACAGCTTTTTTCATTCTCTACGCAGCTGCCAGAGAGAGACAAGTACAGCAACCAGGTCCAGTAGCTCCATATTGAATGAAAGGAGTTGTGGGTTACGTCGCCAATAGCTAAAAGGGAAGCACCGCTCACTGCAGCCAGCCGCCAGCTCTGCGGCTCAAAAGTTTGTAAAGTAAGTGGCAATGCGTACTATGGACAGTCAAGGAGGAGGCAAATCCCTGCTCCTGTATGTACATTTCGTAGTTTACTAGCTTACCCCCTGCTCTTGTACAGAAGAATGGCTCACGTCCCCTCCTGCGGGCCGTGCATGATGACGTCATTTTGTCACACGCCGCCTGTAGGTGAAGACCTGCAAGCCGCGCAGACTACAGGAGAATGAGGCCGAGCAGTGTTGGAACGGAGGACAGGGGAGTGGGATTTTTTTTTTAAACTTGGACTTTGCACAGACAAGGGGCATTAATGTGAGGACCGAGGGGTTAATGCAAGGGGTCCCTGGGGGGGTTCGTTTAATATGCATTCAAGGGGGAGGGGAAGTTATACTGGAGGCATCCAAGGGGGAGGGGAAGTTATACTGGGGGCATCCAAGGGGAGGGGAGAGAGTTATACTGGGGGCATCCAAGGGGGAGGGGGAGTTATACTGGGGGCATCCAAGGGGAGGGGGGAGAGTTATACTGGGGGCATCCAAGGGGGAGGGGGAGTTATACTGGGGGCATCCAAGGGGAGGGGGAAGAGTTATACTGGGGGCATCCAAGGGGACAGGGGAGAGTTATACTGGGGGCATCCAAGGGGGAGGGGGAGTTATACTGGGGGCATCCAAGGGGAGGGGGGAGAGTTATACTGGGGGCATCCAAGGGGGAGGGGGAGTTATACTGGGGGCATCCAAGGGGAGGGGGAAGAGTTATACTGGGGGCATCCAAGGGGACAGGGGAGAGTTATACTGGGGGCATCCAAGGGGGAGGGGGAGTTATACTGGGGGCATCCAAGGGGAGGGGGGAGAGTTATACTGGGGGCATCCAAGGGGACAGGGGAGAGTTATACTGGGGCAACCAAGGGGACAGGGGAGAGTTATACTGGGGCAACCAAGGGGAGGGGGAAGAGTTATACTGGGGGCATCCAAGGGGACAGGGGAGAGTTATACTGGGGAAACCAAGGGGACAGGGGAGAGTTATACTGGGGCAACCAAGGGGAGGGGGCAGAATTATACTGGGGCAACCAAGGGAGAGAGGGGAGAATTATACTGGGGTAACCAAGGGGAGGGGGGAGAATTATACTGGGGCAACCAAGGGAGAGAGGGGAGAGTTATACTGGTGGCATCCAGGAGGGGACAGAGGTTATATACATTACTAGAGGCTGCATTACAGACGAGCTGCATTGTATATGCACCTGTTGTTATAAGCTGCAGATTTTCTGCACACATGCCCCACTTATTTATGATTTTTAATAGGCCATTTCAGGTTTCACCTCAGGCAGCAGAAAACCTACAATCATCCCTGTATGGACTCTATATCTCATGTAAAAGTACATTGACAAAAAGTTGCCCAAGGGACTACTACTCTCAGCTGCCTTGGACTAGACATGGACCGCACTGACAGCTGCCGGTCCTACCTTCTCTGTAAATACAGTAGAGCTTGTAAAACTACTTACTAACATATTTATAGCACACAGCAGGGGATATGGCAGAACAGATGGGGATCTCATCCCTTGTTTCTAAGCCGCATTGTAATTCCATGTTACATTTCGTTCCCTGGTTCTCTTAGTCCTGTATTTATTTTATATGCTGTATGGGGTACTGTATCTTCCTAGTAAGTAAAGCTTATTTATGGACGTCCCCCAGCGTTGTCTTCTATGTACCAGGGGGATAGCGGTGTAATTTACAGACTCATGCGCTCATTGAGATTCTAAATCTCATTATTCCCTTCTGTTTCTTGAAACCTTATCACATCCCATAAATTCACAGCTGTCAATGATGAAGATTGATGGAATTAAGGTAAGGTATATTATATCTTCATAAAAGCTCCAGCAGCCTGTGCATCCTATGGCTCTGTCATCTGAATAAACAATCACATACTGCAACTACAGTGAACAGACACCGCAAAAGTCTGTGAACCATAAGTGATGCTGTATACAACAACAACCATATATTATAAGGCCATGTCCCCACTACTGATAAGCGCTAACAACGGCCTAAATAAAAGAGCAGTATTATAGCAGTTATCAAAGTAGAATGCGGTCGGCACCACTAGCGCCTAAACAGGTAACGCTGCAACACGTGAATGATTCCAAACAGAGTCCTCTGTGTAGTAGCAAAGGTAGGTGCAATAAAAATTGTAGAAAAAGATACAAGCACTCACCGATAAACTGGAAACTTTATTCGGGTACAGTTCACAGCAGGGACGGGAGGACAGGTGGAGATTTGGGCGCACGCTACCCCAGGGCAGCTGTTTCACACCTGATTGGCGCTAGCTTGAGGAGGCGCCAATCAGGCGTGAAACAGCTGTCCTAGGGTAGCGTGCGCCCGCATCTTCACCTGTCCTCTTTTCCCTGAACTGTACCCGAATAAAGTTTCTAGTTTATCGGTGAGTGCCCAAATCTTTTTCTATGATTTTTATTATAGCAGTTATATTTTTGTATATAGGAGGCAGTATTATAGTAGTTAAATGCACAAGCCTAAAGGACAGAAATGGCTGCACATCGCACCCATGGTTGACACAAAAGCTTGTTCAGCTACATTAAAAACCAATAGAGATGAGCGAATAAGATTCGATCGAGTAGGTATTCGATTGAAAATTGCAGTATTCGAAAGATTCTAATTCAATCGAGTAGTGAGGCGAATACGCGGGAAACATCCGAAAGCCCTCCCATCGCAGTTGGCGTTTTTTTTAATCCAATGACCATGCAGGGAGGCCGTGAGGGACCCTGGGAGTACGCACGCAGCGCGAAAACGGCGTCTACCCTCATTGGATGGCTGAACCACATGACCTTGAATCCTAAATACTTTGCTCCCGCCTCTTGACCGCAGATGAGCTTTCAACCTAGTCAGGGAGAGATCTTGCAGCAGGGAGAGATAGGTTTTAGTAGTGTTGGTTAGGCAGGATTACTACAGAACCCAGAAGTCCTTTTCAGGGCTAAGATCTAGCGAAAAAGTCATCTCTGAATCCAAAGCACTTCTTAGTGCTTAGACATAGATGATATAACTCATGACTCATAGTGTCCCTGGTTAACACCAAGGGCATGTTATACATATTGTTCCAGTAGCCCAGTAAAAGGCACGTGATACATACTGTTCCAGTAGCCCAGTAAAAGGCACGTGATACATACTGTTCCAGTAATGTTTGTACAGCATAACGCGTGATATGTGCGAATAACATGACGCTCTGCGGAGGCACATTGGAATTATGTATGTAACACTGCGCAAGAAATACGAACAAAATGTTTTTCCTTCGCAACTGCGGAGAGTGGCATTATACTGCTATTTTGGGGTGTTAGGTGCACCCAGGCATGCTCTCTCTGATGTCACAGTGTTATTCCGGAGGTGTTTGCATCGTTTAGGGAGGTTTATGGGGGACTTGGTGACCTCCAAGTGGTCGAATTTTGATTTCCAAGTTCCGCCAATTTTTTTTCCCATAGACTATAATGGGATCAAATACTCGTTCGAATAGTCAAATATCGGTGCCTTTTCGATTCGAATTCTCGGCAGTCGAATATTTCACTACTCGTTCATCTTTAAAAATCAACATCAGAAGTTAGTATATAATTTGATCAAATCATATTGCAAGCAGGGAAGGGAGGCCACAGAATAGCCCTGCAGCCCCAGTGTCACAGGACAAAACCCCAAGAGCCCCCCAAACCCAGCAGGCACCGATGGTGGAAAAAGCGGCCACCGGCAGCGCCTGCGGGGTTTGGGGGGGCCCCTGGGGTTTGGTCCTGTGACATTGGAGTTGCAGGGCCATTCTGTGGCCCCCCTTCCCTGCTTGAGCACGCTTTGCGGGGTTGGTGTTCGCTGACCGGCACAGTGTTGTTTGGTTAAGGACTCATTTGTATCAGAGACCTGCAGGTGGTACATGAGGCAATATGGTTTGATCAAATTATATACTAACTTCTGATGTTGGTTTTTAATGTAGCTGAACAAGCTTTCGTGTCAGCCATGGGTGCGATGTGCAGCCATTTCTGTCTCTCCAGGCTTGTGCATTTTATAGTTGTTATATTCTTGTTTATAGGAGCAGTATTATAGTAGTTATATTCTTGTATATAGGATCAGTATTATTGTAGTTATATTCCTGTATATAGGGGCAGTATTATAGTAGTTATATTCTTGTATATAGGATCAGTATTATAGTAGTTATATAATCCAGTAGATAAACCGAGTTAGCACCAAAGTGCATACGTGGCTGAGAAGACTACCCGGGCTAGGACGATAGAGGTAGAGGATATAGAGGCATAAGAATCGGTAGCTCGGTGGTGCATATAGCTAATGAAGACAAATCCAATACGATCCAAAAGCAAAAAAGAGCTTAGCACTCACCGTTTGCTGCCAACATAGTCCACTTTATTCAGATCAATTCAGCATGAATACAGGGGAGGGAGGTGGAAGCAGGAGCGTCAAGGCAAGGCCTTGACGCTCCTGCTTCCACCTCCCTCCCCTGTATTCATGCTGAATTGATCTAAATAAAGTGGACTATGTTGGCAGCAAACGGTGAGTGCTAAGCTCTTTTTTGCTTTTGGATCGTATTATAGTAGTTATATTCTTGTATATAGGAGCAGTATTATAGTAGTTATACTCCTGTATATAGGGGCAGTATTATAGTAGTAATATTCCTGTATATAGGGGCAGTATTATAGTAGTTATGGTTCAGGGAAGAAACAGAGTGCTGCACCTCACACCTATGGCTGATACTAGTGCCGCTTGGCTAAATAAAAAACACATCAGAATTTTGTGTATGAATTGATCAAGCCATACTGCCCCATGTACCTCGTGCCGGTATCTGATACACATGGGTCCCTACACTAAGTCCACACCGTGCCAGTCAGTGGCCACCAACCCCGCAGGCGTGCACAGCCAGGGAACGGGGGCCATGGGACGGCCCTGCGACCCCCATGCCACAGGACCAGACCCAAAAACACCACACCAGAACCCGGCCAGCACCGCCGGCGGAGAAGGTCGCCCCCAAGCAGCACAAGTCTGGATAAGATATTACACTCACCATAGCTGCAGCAAACAGAATGGGGAAAAAACAGGAGGGATTAAAACCATGTGCACTCAGGTGTCTCCTGCTAATTGCGGTCATGTGGGTCTCACCAGGAGGAGTGCAAAACACGGAGAAAAGAGAGAAACAAAATGCGGTTCAGGGAAGAAACAGAGTGCTGCACCTCACACCTATGGCTGATACTAGTGCCCCTAGGCTAAATAAAAAACACATCAGAATTTTGTGTATGAATTGATCAAGCCATACTGCCCCATGTACCTCGTGCCGGTATCTGATACACATGGGTCCCTACACTAAGTCCACACCGTGCCAGTCAGTGGCCACCAACCCCGCAGGCGTGCACAGCCAGGGAACGGGGGCCATGGGACGGCCCTGCGACCCCCATGCCACAGGACCAGACCCAAAAACACCACACCAGAACCCGGCCAGCACCGCCGGCGGAGAAGGTCGCCCCCAAGCAGCACAAGTCTGGATAAGATATTACACTCACCATAGCTGCAGCAAACAGAATGGGAAAAAACAGGAGGGATTAAAACCATGTGCACTCAGGTGTCTCCTGCTAATTATAGTAGTTATATTCTTGTATATAGGAGCAGTATTATAGTAGTTATTCCAAAAAGGGAGACAAAGAAGCTTGCACTCACCAAAAAACTGCTGCGGTATAGATCCGTTTATTTCATCTTCATAGACGAGAATGGGGAGGGGAAGTGAAGGCAGGGGCGTCCGATGGCCATCGGACGCCCCTGCCTTCACTTCCCCTCCCCATTCTCGTCTATGAAGATGAAATAAACGGATCTATACCGCAGCAGTTTTTTGGTGAGTGCAAGCTTCTTTGTCTCCCTTTTTGGAATACTATACACCCTGTTTAAGCACTGCACCCCTACGCTGCACACCGTTAGCCTTACATCCTCCTTGTATACGTCCTAGCTCATGGGCATGTATAATAAGTTACTGGACTTTGGTGCAAACTCAGAATTTCTCTCCCAGTTATTATAGTAGTTATATTCTTGTATATAGGGGGCAGTATTATAGTAGTTATATTCTTGTATATAGGAGCAGTATTATAGTAGTTATATTCCTGTATATAGGAGGACTATTATAGTAGTTATATTCTTGTATATAGGGGCAGTATTATATTAGTTATGGTTCAGAGAAGAAAAAGAGCGCTGCACCTCACACCTATGGCTGACACTAGTGCCACTCGGCTGCATAAAAAACATCAGAATTTTGTGTATGAATTGATCAAGCCACACTGCCCCATGTACCGTGTGCAGGTATCTGATACACATGGGTCCCTACACTAAGTCCACACTGTGCCGGTCAGTGACCACCACCCCCGCAGGCGTGCACAGTCAGGGAAGGGAGGCCATGGAACGGCCCTGCAACCCCCATGCCACAGGACCAGACCCAAAATGCCCCCTCAATAAACTCCCAGCCAACTCCAAGCTGCCCCCAAACAGCACAAGTCTGGATAAGGTATTGCGCTCACCATTGCTACTGCAGATAGAATGGGACAAACAGGAGGGATTAAAGCATGTGCACTCAGGTGTCTCCTGCTGATTGCGGTCATGTGGGTCTTCCAGGAGGAGTGCAATACACTGAGAAAAGAGGGAAACAAAATACGGTTCAGAGAAGAAAAAGAGCGCTACACCTCACACCTATGGCTGACACTAGTGCTGACACATGAGGGTTGCAGGGCCGTCCCATGGCCCCCCTTCCCTGCCCATGCACGCCTGCGGGGGTGGTGGTCACTGACCGGCACAGTGTGGACTTAGTGTAGGGACCCATGTGTATCAGATACCTGCACGCGGTACATGGGGCAGTGTGGCTTGATCAATTCATACACAAAATTCTGATGTTTTTTATGCAGCCGAGAGGCACTAGTGTCAGCCATAGGTGTGAGGTGCAGCACTCCTTTTCTTCCCTGAACCACATTATAGTAGTTATATTCCTGTATATGGGAGCAGTATTATAGTAGCTATATTCCTGTATATAGGAGCAGTATTATAGTAGCTATATTCTTGTATATAGGGACAGTATTATAGTAGTTATATTCTTGTATATAGGAGCAGTATTATAGTGGTTATCTTCTTGTATATAGGGGGCAGTATTATAGTAGCTATATTCTTGTATATAGGGGGCAGTATTATAGTAGTTATATTCTTGTATATAGGAGCAGTATTATAGTAGTTTTATTCCTGTATATAGGAGGCAATTTTTATTGGTATAAAACAAACATAAATACAGAAATACTTTTCCATCAGAAAAAAATAAATAATCATACAGTATAACTTATACTTGTGCATAATAAAATAAAATTATGCTAATTGTAACTTAAGTCCATTTTAACTAAAGGGAAATAAAAAGTAAGTAATAGCCTCCATCACTATATACAATATACAATACATTAGTCCAGATGGACGTTCCTCCATAATCTGATGTTCTCCCCTTTTTTCCTGACCTCTAGTGCCTGGATCCACCTGAGCTCTGACAGAATGAGGGATATGGCTTTGCTGTGATTGAATGGCTCACTATGGACAGAGACTCGCGTTCTTGTGTGCCAGTGGTAATACTTGGTCACAGAGATGATCAGATACAGGGTCCCCCGGTTGATATTATACCCATTAGATGTGACCCCATAGATGATTTCCGGGTATTTCAGGGACTGTAATGTGGGGATCTGTAGCTTGGCTGATATGTCACACCAGATTTTCCGTCCACCCCAGCAATCTGAGATGAAGTGAAGCATAGTCTCCTCCTGCTGACAACCCAAGGGACACATGCGATCTGACACACTGAGGAACTTTAGATTTCCCCTGACAAAAAGCTTCCCCTGTAATGACAGCCAGGCGATATCCCAGAACTTAGGGGGGAGCCGCGGACCATTGAGAAGCCTCAGACTGTCCTGCAGGGTTGTGGTCGGACAGTCTCTAAGTACAGGCTGTACACTGTAGAAGGTCTTACACACTCTGGAGTATAGATCTCTCCTGGTTTTAATCTCAATGAAACACTTATCAATACTCCATTTCTTGAGACATCTTATGCCGTACTCCAGATACTGGGGGAGGAAGCCACGAGTCGATCTCCCCCTCTTGAGACTGCCGCCTCGCATCCAAGATTCTGCAAAAGGCAATATCCAATCCCTGACACTATTTACCCACAGAGGACTGTTATTTGAGTCCAGGCAACCAAAATTAACTTTTAGAAACATGGAGTCAAAGAACACCCTTGGATTTAACATATCTAGCCCACCCTCTCTCCTCTGCAGGTAGGTTATCCCTCTTTTTACTGGGTTCAACCTGTTCCCCCATAAGAGCTGGAAGAACAGGCTAAAGAGCCTAGCCGAGAAAGATTCTGGCAAAGGAAAGACGACAGAGACGTACAAGAAGACGGGGACCAGGTAAGTCTTTAACATCGTAACCCGTTCTCTATAGGTCAGCCTCCAGTTCTTCCATCGCTGAACCTTTACATTTCCGGCTTCCAACTTTTCCTCCCAATTTAGCCTGGAATTATCGTCCCTCCCAAATTTAACCCCAAGGATCTTAATATGGGTGGAGGCCTTGGCAAACTGCGGCAGATCAAAATCTGGGTCTCTACTCAATGTCCAGAAAGCTTGACTCTTCTCAAAGTTGACCAGAGACCCTGAGGCCTCTGAGTAACTTCTGATGGCTGCAGACAACATCTCCACCTCACGAGGCTCAGATATCACTACAGTCACATCATCCGCGTAGGCAACAACATCCAGGGGCAAGCAATGGGGGACTGGTACCCCCTGAAAACCACACCGCTGCAGTGACCTCAGGAACGGATCGATAGCAAACACATACAGCAGTGGACTCAGTGGGCAACCTTGTCGCACCCCTGCCTCTACCCTGAACGTGCCACCCTGCCAACCATTGATCAGAGGAAAGCTCTCAGCCTCACAGTACAAAGTCTTCAACCAATTTATGAATTGTCCCGGAATACCGTACTTTGATAAAGTGGCCCATAGATAAGCATGATCCACTCTGTCAAAGGCTTTAGCCTGGTCAAGACCTACAACATATCTCCCACACCCAAGGGCTTTACATCTCTCAAACATCTCCCGGATAGAGAGCACCGCTCCAGAGATGTTCCGCCCTTGTACCGTGCCATACTGACAGCCTGCCAACAGTGCCGGGGACAAACAAACTAATCTAGAAAACAGAATTTTTGCCAGAATTTTCCTGTCGACATTCAAGAGGGCAATTGGCCTCCAGTTCTTGATGTCGCTAGGGTCTTTACCTTTAGACAGCAGAATTAGCGATGAGACCCTCATGGATGGAGGCATCAGGTGATTTTCAAGACAATTTCTATATACATCCACAAGGATTGGAGCCAAGAGGTCTCTGAATTTCTTATAAAATTCTGCTGTAATACCATCTGGACCTGGTGCCTTCTTCAGATGTAACTTATCAATGGCCTCTTTAACCTCCTCCACCGATAATTCTGCTGTCAAAGGAGAAAAGTCCAAATTGTTAGTATCAGGGAATGGAGTTGCCTCCAAGAATTGGGTCACTTTTTCCTCATCCAAAACCTTCCTCTGAAACAAGTCAGTATAGTAAGATCTCACGACCCCCAGGATACCCTCCCGCGATTCCTGCAAAACACCCTGGGGGTCAGTGAGACCCGAGATTAATTTCTTTGTCACCCGCTCCCGGCAATTCTCAAAGGGACTAGGAGACCCTAAGGACCCATAATCCCGTTCAACCACCAGGGAGGTATACCTACTGTACTGATACTGCCTCATCTCAGATTTCAGCCGGTCAATCCTTTGTTGGTCATCCCCACCCGCCGAATAGAGTGACTCCAATTCTTTACGCAGTCTTAGATACTGGCTATACTTATTCTTCCCTCTCTTAATAGACAGTTTCCTCAAGAGGGAGCGGATCTCCTCTTTGACATCCTCCCACCAGTCAGCCATGTTGTCATAGAAGTCCACTCGCTCTAGCTGGTTCTGAAAGAGGGAGTGAACACAACACTGGACATAAACGTCATCCAGGAGGCTGGAATTAAGTTTCCATAACCCCCTACCAAGATCTGGGCGTTTAGCGACTCCCAGACAGAAACACAAGGCCAGGTGGTCGGAGTATGGGACGGCTTTCTCACTTATCCCGCTTACAGTTTCTGTAGGATTCACAAACGCCAGATCTATTCTACTCCTCCTGTCACCACAGCAGTATGTGAATTTCGGCCTCCTTCCACCCTGTGCAAAGACGTCACTCAGACCAGCCTGCAAAATCATGTTATTAAGGACTGCAGAGTCCCTGACCACAGCTCTGCCGGAGGACCTGTCACCTGATGACCGGGCAACGTTAAAGTCTCCAGCTAATACTACAGGAATAGAAGTGAATAGGTATGGCTTCACCTCATTAAGGACATGGATCCTTTCAGTCACTGTCTGTGGGCCATAGATGTTAATAAACCTCAGTCGTCTGCCGTGGACAGTGACCTCAAGGACCAGACATCTCCCCATAACAACCTCTGTCATCCTATGTACGGTCACGTCAGTGGTGTTAAACAATATGGCTACTCCAGCATAAGGCTCTACAGCCAGTGACCAAAAGGACGGACCAGATGTCCAATCTCTCTGGGCCTCAGACAACAGTCCAGATGACGTTAGACGTGTCTCTTGCAAGAAGATGACATCAGCATTAAGGTGTCTCAGATGGTCGTATACTGCATGTCTTGTTCTTCTTACTTTTATACTGTTGGCATTACTGGAGACGATGTTTAATGAGAACCCAGCCATAAGAAGACAATAAAGGAATACCATATACGTGACTGCCATCATCACATGTCAGAGTCGCTGTCTCTACCTCCAGTCTCCATATCTGACTGTGTCGGAGTCTCTACAGTAGGTGTTTTCTTTTTTGTGCGGGGGAGCCCTGTGTCCTCTTCACACTCTTTATCTATCCTTCCTAGCTCTTTCTCATAGTCACCATCTGATTCTGAGAGGACATCATATCTATTGGATAAGACCATGATTCCATCACCGCTAGTGACTGGTTTCTTGGCCCTCTGGCCTGCACTGGGACTCTCCTCAGGTTTGCGGGAGGACGGGTCTTTTTTCTTCCTCTTATTGCTCTTAATTTCCTCAAAAACAGATGGTGACTTAGAGGAGACTGTCTGTGACTGCTGTTGGTCTGAGGTGGCCTCTATGGGTGCTTGTACCCCCTCTGTGCGTCTCTGTACCCCCTGTGTGTGTGCTTGCACCCCCTCTGATGATGGACCTGGTGTTACATTATCTGACCCCCGCTGGACCTCCTGTCTGGTCAGTACTGTCCCTGATATTAGAGCCTCCTCCTCTAAGACATCTGCCGCCGCCAGCAAGTCCTGGTCAGGGAGGTCTCCACATATATTGTGCCAGGCATCTGGGCATTCCCTGTGCGGGTGGCCAATCCTACCACATAGGTTACAGCGGATGTTCTTACAGATGGAACTGACATGGCCGACCTCCCCACACAGGTTGCACCTCAGCACCGTGCACACACTCGCCACATGACCCAGTTTACCGCACTTGAAGCATTTCCTGGGCTGACCGGGGTAGAAACAGACCCCCTTCTCTCTCCCAATAAAGAAGGAATTGGGGAGATGCAGCGTGATGTTATTATGCTGCCGTAGTTTCACCAGTGCCCGCCACCCTCCAGTCCAGATACCATCATCATCACGGGCTTTGGTGAGGTCAGACATGAGGTCACAGTGTCGCCTGAGCCATACCACTATATCCTGGGGGGGAACAGACTCATTCCAGAAGATGATATTTACAGTGGCTGTATCTGGCTTAGAAATAGGAATGAGGATGAACTGATTCCAGCTCTCTGTGTCCCTAAACCTTGGAAACTGCGCCCAAAACCGATCCAGACTGGACATGAGCTTAAAGCTAACGTCATAGCCCTGTCTGTCTGGAAGGTTTATTACTGCCAGGATGTCGGCTGGTGTAAACCCCATCTGGTGGCACAGGAGTTCCCGGATCACTAGTCTCCTGGCAGGGAGGTCTTCCTTGTTGCCCTTATGCTTGAACCTCACCACGTTCCTCCTCTTAAACGCCTGGCCGGTATAATGGGCACTGGGGGTGAATGATGGAGCACCCCGACTCCAGGCGTTTCTGGGAGGTTCCTGACGGGGGGCACTCTCAGGGGGTTTAGGGTGAGCATCTGTACTAGAAGGGGCAGCCTCAACCTGTGGGGGTAATGGGGGGAAATCACATGCAACATTATTTTCTATCGCCACCACCCCATCTACCATGGCATCATCAGATGGTTCCATCTCCCACACAGACTGCGAATCCCCTCCAACCCCTGACCCCTCAGGTACACCATGACCACCACTACTGTCCACAGTCTGACACCCAGATGACTGTCCACTGTTGGCTGGGACTTGTGGTGCCAATGCTGTTATTCCTGGGACTTGTAGTCCATGTGCTGCTGTTTGAGGGTAAGGTGAACCTTGACCTCCATCACTGTCCACCGTCTGACACACAGATGACGCTCCATTATCCTGCCCCTGTGCAATGTAGTCTGGGACTTGTAGTGCCTTTGCTGTTACTCCTGGGACTTGTAGTTCATGTGCTGCTGCCTGAGGGTCAGACACAGAACGATCAACATTACTATCCTCAGTCTCACACACCGATGACTCTACACAGTCCTGCTGCCGTGCAGTGTTGGCTGGGACTTGTAGTGCATGTGCACTCTGAGGGATAGGTTGTTGCTCAGGGACGGCCAGAGATGTTTTTGGCTGCTGTGGTCCCTGCTGGTGTTTCTTGCCCTCCTGGAACACAAAACTTGGGGCCTGCAGGATGACACGTGGCCCTCGCTGGGACATAGACGCAGCGTCTGAGGGTCTGGACTGGGATGTTGCAGTTCGTGCTTGTTTTGCAAAGCGTTCCTGGTTGTGGTAAGTCTCAGCCAGAGGCCCCATCCTCTCCAGGACACAGTCCATCTCCCTCACCACCTCAGCCAGCTCAATACTTAGTGAGTGCAGTTTGTTATCATACAGAGTGTTACTCTCAGGGTGTACAGTTTTTAGATTATATATACAGTCAATCTGTACTTGCAGCATTTGCTTATGGTGTTTTAGCTCCCCCATCCTCCTTACCAGACCTGGGATCTCCTCGGCCATCTGCAGCTCAGGTGCTCTCTCTGGCTCCTTCTCTGCTGGTCTCTCTGGCTCCTTCTCCTCAGGTGTAGGCCTCTGTGGTCTCTCAGGCTGTTTGCAGTCACCTGGTTCCTGCTTTGCTGCAGATCTTGTCTTGCCCTGACCCACCATCCTGGAGACCATCACCTGCTGCCTGATGTTCTCCTGCAGGGTCTGTCTCTCCAGAGATGTCCTCTTCTGCCTGGGTGCAGGAGTGGGGGGCTGTGCACCTGCTGCTTCTCCTGTTTGTCTCACCATGCGCTCACTTTGCTGACTTGGCTTTGAGCTTGCTGCTGCTGCTGCTGCTGTTTCTTTAGCTTTCTCGCTTACTTCCATCTTCATATCTTTACTTTTACTTGTGCCGCTTACTTTCTCTTCATTACTGGTAACTTTGGGATTTTCATCCACCTTAGAATGCTGGGAGTTGTCTCCCAGTGTAGGCCTTGGAGCCTGGGCCTCGCTTGGGGAGCTTCCCCACCCAGGGTGGCCCCGCCCTGGGCTTTCTCCAGGCATCAGAGCAATGCAGGAGAGCTACAAACACACGTCCTCACAGATAGGAGGCAGTATTATAGTAGTTATATTCTTGTATATAGGATCAGTATTATAGTAGTTATATTCTTGTATATAGGAGCAGTATTATAGTAGTTATATTCCTGTATATAGGAGCAGTATTATAGCAGTTATATTCTTGTATATAGGAGCAGTATTATAGTAGTTATCAGTCCACGTAAGAAGAAAGAGCTAGCACTCACCGTTTGCTGAAGCATAAAGTCCAATTTATTCAGAGTTCAATACAGCATGGGTCACGGGGAGGGAGGTGGAGGCAGGAGCGTCAAGGCGACAGACTGTTTCACTTGCACATGCAAGTTTCGTCAGGCCAACGGACGTCACTGCCGGGGGAGGGTCAAGTATAAATAGGTAACAACAATGAGTGAAAAATTTTTTTTTAAAAACACCATTTAAAAACAATTGTTACAGAAAGGATCCAAAATCATTGCGTTCATTAAGACCTAGAGGTCCTGTGGCATGTAGTCTGCTTATCCAAATGGACTCTCTTTGGAGTAAGCGTTGGTGGCGGTCTCCGCCTTCTCTATTACAGAGAACTCGCTCTAACCCCAAAAGCTGTAGTACCTTAGTGTTACCACCGTGCACCTCTCTGACGTGGGAAATTAACCTGGGTACGCCCTTACCTGTCTTGATAGAATAGCAGTGCTCCTTGTATCTTACACTAAGGGCTCTTTTTGTCTTGCCGACATAAAAGCGTCCACACGGACAGAAGATAGAGTACACCACGAAGGTGCTTTTACACGTAATAAACTCATTGATAAAGCACTCTTTGCCATTCAGGCAAACAAAGGACACGGGGTGCATCTGACAACAGTAAGCGCACTGCCCGCATCTCTTGTTGCCTACAATATTACTCTTATTGAGCCAGTTCTCTTGAGGGGTTACTTTATTTTTGGAAAAAGCTTTCTTTTTTAGTATATCTCCTAAGGTGTTGTTTTTACGGTATGTGATGATAGGTTTAAGTGAGGCTACGTTATTGAGGTCAGGATCATCCTCAATATAGTGCCAATGCCTTCTTATACTGTCACTAACGCATTTATTCATATTCGTGTTTTGAAAAGAAAATGCAAATCTTTTTGGTCTCGTGCGGGGGTTCTTTTTACTTCTTAATAACTGCAGTTGATCTCTACGGGATACCTTTTCTAGAGCCCTAGTGACCAGATCTCGGGGGTATTGTCTTTCTTCAAGTCTATTGGCTAGTTCAGATGCTTGTTTTTTAAATAAATGTTCGGTGTTGTTAATTCTCCTGAGTCTAAGAAATTGACTATATGGGATACTATTTTTTACCTGTTGTGGGTGGGAACTGTGGTAGTGCAAAATAGAGTTGGTGGCCTGTGGTTTCCTATACACGGAGGTAACGAGTTCATAACCAGATATGTCAACCAACACATCTAGGAACTCGATCACTAGACCCCCGAATTTACTGGTGAAATTCATATTTACATTGTTAGTGTCATTTAAGTATTTTACAAAGTCATTGAACTGGTCCTCCGACCCCTCCCAAATTATGAACACGTCATCGACGTATCTAAAATAACTTCTAATATGTGGAATGAAAGGGTTACATGTATGAAACACAATGTTCATCTCCATAAACGCAAGAAAAAGATTAGCGTAGGTGCATGATACGGGCGTACCCATCGCGGTACCGGTATTCTGCCCGTACCATGCACCCTCAAACATAAAGAAATTATTATTCAAAATAAATAACAAAGCTTCTTTAACAAAATCTCTCAAAGGCAAAGAATGACCAGTCAGCTCAAGGATGCGATCGATTGCCTCTACACCCGCATCATGTGGGATGCGGGTGTAGAGGCTCTCGACGTCCACAGTGTGGACTTAGTATAGGGACCCATGTGTATCAGATACCTGCACGCGGTACATGGGGCAGTATGGCTTGATCAATTCATACACAAAATTCTGATGTTTTTTATGCAGCCGAGAGGCACTAGTGTCAGCCATAGGTGTGAGGTGCAGCACTCCTTTTCTTCCCTGAACCACATTATAGTAGTTATATTCCTGTATATGGGAGCAGTATTATAGTAGCTATATTCCTGTATATAGGAGCAGTATTATAGTAGCTATATTCTTGTATATAGGGACAGTATTATAGTAGTTATATTCTTGTATATAGGAGCAGTATTATAGTGGTTATCTTCTTGTATATAGGGGGCAGTATTATAGTAGCTATATTCTTGTATATAGGGGGCAGTATTATAGTAGTTATATTCTTGTATATAGGAGCAGTATTATAGTAGTTATATTCCTGTATATAGGAGGCAGTATTATAGTAGTTATATTCTTGTATATAGGATCAGTATTATAGTAGTTATATTCTTGTATATAGGAGCAGTATTATAGTAGTTATATTCCTGTATATAGGAGCAGTATTATAGCAGTTATATTCTTGTATATAGGAGCAGTATTATAGTAGTTATATTCTTGTATATAGGAGGAGTATTATAGTAGTTATAGTCTTGTATATAGGGGGCAGTATTATAGTAGTTATATTCTTGTATATAGGGAGCAGTATTATAGTAGTTATATTCTTGTATATAGGAACAGTATTATAGTACTTATATTCTTGTATATAGGAGCAGTATTATAGTAGTTATATTCCTGTATATAGGAGCAGTATTATAGTAGTTATATTCTTGTATATAGGAGCAGTATTATAGTAGTTATATTCTTGTATATAGGAGCAGTATTATAGTACTTATATTCTTGTATATAGGAGCAGTATTATAGTACTTATATTCTTGTATATAGGAGCAGTATCATAGTAGTTATACATCTAGGAGTACATTTGCATTTCAGTATTCGTATATACATACAATGCATCCGCCTCTCTTATGTATCTGCAGCTGTCTGCTCTTTAATTCTTATATTAAACAAAGGAAGGTTTTGTATAGTGAAATGCAGCATTGCAGAAAATTATTTGAGTCCATGTGATTACAGTGCATTTAATAGCAGCTTTTCCTAATGACTTATTCAGATGTAGGAATCAGAATATTCAGTTCTTTTCTACACTTTGTACATATAAGGAATATCGTTTTAACCCCTTGAGAGACGTACCTTATAAGCAGTGGCGGATTATAATATGGGCGGTTTGGGCGGCCGCCCGGGGCCCGAGGCCTTATAATCCGCCACTGTACTGTATCAGCCGGAGGTGTCCCGTCCTATCCCCGGCAGCGCGTGCATCAGAGAGCTCCCCGTGCGCCTGTGGCTGTGACTTCCGGTGCACGGGGAGCTCTTTGATGCGCGCACTGCCCGGGATAGGACGGGACACCCCCGGCAGCCGCACATCAGCCGAGGGACAAACCAAGAGGCGAGAGGCTCGACGGGGGAACGGATGGCAGGTGAGTTGTGTTGTGTTTTTTTTTTTTTTGTGAGTTATCTGCTGGCAAGAGGGGGACCATCTATAAGGGAGGGAGAGGGAAGAGGGGGACCATCTATAAGGGAGGGAGAGGGAAGAGGGGGACCATCTATAAGGGGGGAAGAGGGGGGACCATCTATAAGGGGGGAGAGGGAAGAGGGGGACCATCTATAAGGGAGGGAGAGGGAAGAGGGGGACCATCTATAAGGGGGGAGAGGGAAGAGGTAGTCAATCTATAAGGGGGGGAAGAGGGGGACCATCTATAAGGGGGGAAGAGGGGGGCCATCTATAAGGGGGGGGAGAGGGAAGAGAGGGACCATCTATAAGAGTGAAAGAGGGGGACCATCTATAAGAGTGAAAGAGGGGGACCATCTATTAGGGGGGAAGAGGGGGACCATCTATAAGAGTGAAAGAGGGGGACCATCTATAAGGGGGGAAGAGGGGGACCATCTATAAGGGAGGGGGGAGAGGGGGACCATCTATAAGGGGGGGAAGAGGATGACCATCTATAAGGGGGGGAAGAGGGGGACCATCTATAAGGGGGGAAGAGGGGGACCATCTATAAGGGGGAAGAGGGGGACCATCTATAAGGGGGGAAGAGGGGGACCATCTATAAGGGGGAAGAGGGGAGCCATCTATAAGGGGGGAAGGGGGGGACCATCTATAAGGGGGAAGAGGGGGACCATCTATAAGGGGGGGAAGAGGGGGACCATTTATAAGGGGGGGAGAGGGAGGAGGGGGACCATCTATATGGAGGAAAGAGGGGGACCATCTATAAGAGGGAAAGAGGGGGACCATCTATAAGGGGGGGAAGAGGGGGACCATCTATAAGAGGGGGGGGAGAGGGAAGAGGGGGACCATCTATAAGGGGGGAAGAGGGGGCCAGCTATAAAGGGGGCCAGCTGACATCCTCTGTGCTGCTGTGACCTCCCCTATAGATCAGCACCCTCCTCTCCTGACATCCTCTGTGCTGTTGTGACCCTGTGACCTCCCCCATAAGATCAGCACCCTCCTATCCTGACAACCTCTGTGCAGCTGTGACCTTTGGGGGGGAGGAGGCAACAGCAGGAAACCAGGTGGCAATATGGTTATTTGGGGCAACAGCGGGGGGAACAAGTGGCAATATGTTTATTGGGGGCAGTGGAGGTGGGGTGGACAATGCTTACTGGGGGTAGCAGCAAGGGACCAAACATGTTTATTGGGGCCAGCAGGGAGGGGAGGCAGGCAGTGTTTATTGGGGACAGCGTGGGGGTGGGGTGGGTGGGGGGCAGTAGCGGATTATAATTTGGATGGTTTGGGCGGATTAGGGGGGGGGGGGGGGCAGGTTGCGTGGACAGCCCGGGGCCCAGGGTACATTTAATCCGCCACTGCTTATGAGGGTCCATGCACACTACGGAATACGCGCGTAATACGCGCGGGCATCTACGCCTGTGCCATAAACAACACTTTATGGCTGGGCTGATTCCGCGTTCCGCCTAAAGAATTGGCATGTCAAATCTTTCAATGGATGTCGAAATCCATCTGTGTCTAGAATGGAGTCTATAGATAGAGTCTTCTATCAAAACTGATGCTGTCATTTGAATTCTGTTAAAAAGGCATCCCAGGTGGTCTAGTGGCCAGATGGGCTTCCCACAATGCCATCTGTTATACTTACCAGCCTTTGACATGTCAAAGGTTTTGATTGGTCATGGTCTTGGTGATCAGAGCCGCAGCGATGGCTAGAATGAGTTGGATAAAGTGATCTCCTGCAGGAGATGGCTCCATAGACTTACTATAGAATCCATCTCCTGTACAAACGATCCAAATAGCAACAATCAGCGTGTAACAGGAGCAGTGGCAGCACACTGCCGCTATCTTCTATAGGCTGCCCAGATGATTTAACAATCGCCCGTGCAGCCCCCCCCTCCACATCTCCCCGCACCATATCCCCCCCCCCCTACACTTACCCGCTCGCTAAGTGGGCCCTGATTAGATATAAGATAACTTTTTAAAAGTTTGGCAGATTCGTCAAACTTTAATGTAAAGTTTGGGTTCATGCAAATCAAACCTTAAACAAACTGCACAAAACCAGTTTAATGGCTGCAGGTGTTTAGCTGTTTTAATGCGGTTCAAAAAATTTGCTCTTCTATACTTACCTGTCCGCACCCCCTCAGTGTCCTCCTTCTCCGGTCCCCACAGCCGCCAAAATTTTATTCAGCCAATCACTGGGCTTGATGCTGTTTCTTCCATCAATGATTGGCTGAATGGGATTTTGGCGGTTGCAAGAACCGGAGTAGGAGGACACCGGGGGAGCACGGACATTTAAGAAAACAATTTTTTATTTTTTTTTCCAGATGTGTGGCCACTATTTTTCTGAACTTGTCCTGAACTTTGGTTTAGTACCAAGATAAACTTTTAGCAAAGTTTGGAAATAAATCTCGGTTTGGGTCGTTCGGTTTGCTCATCTCTAGTCCTGATGCAACAAGTGAGTACTAACATGTCCTAAGTTCTGGAGCCTAGTGCAGAGACTGTGACCTAGAACCCTTGTTTCAAGGGTCAGAACTGAGAACGTGTGATAGAGACTTTACTGCACAAAACTGCAAACAGCAACTGCTACTCAGGTGAGTGCCTCTACGTTTTATATATGTTTCCTGTAACCACGATGCTGGGCATCAGGCCCGGGTTGGTAATCTGGCAAAGCGGGCAAATGCCTGCTGGGCTGCCAGGACTACCAATCCGGGGGCCGCCAGTCCTGGCACCCATTTGCAGCGTCCCTCAGCTGGGCTGCAAGAATAGCGCAGCCGGCCGCTGCGCTATTAATTTAGCCTGTCTGGCCCTGGCCCTTTAACTGTGAGCGTTCAAGATGAACGCTCATAGCTTGCAGCGGCCGCGCTCTGACTGGCAGAGCCAGGGAGCCATTGGCCCGTGGCCCTGCCAGTCCCTCTTGTGGCCGGATGCAGGGGCGGGCATGTGACCCCCGGACCGGTCTTTGCAGCTGGAAGTTGTCAGGGCCGGCCCGGGGTCGCAGACGTGCCGCACGCAGGCACGTCTGCAGGCACCTCTGCCAGGCCCCCAGCGGCTGACGTCCCTTCCCTGACGCGCCGCTGAGGACCCAGCAGGAGAGAGAGGAGAGGAGCCGTCGCCGCGCTGAAGCAGGTAGCAGGTGCAGTGGACCGAAGATCCGGGAGGAACAAGCTGCTGGGAGCGAGGTGAGGTGAGAATATATATTTTTTTAACCCCTTCACATGTTGCCAATGCGGGGCGGGGGTCTGGGGCTCTATATGGGGGATGCACTTGGGGGGGGGGTCTGGGGCTCTATATGGGGATGCACTTGGGGGGGGTCTGGGGCTCTATATGGGGATGCACTTGGGGGGGGTCTGGGGCTCTATATGGGGATGCACGGGGGGGGGTCTGGGGCTCTATATGGGGATGCACGGGGGGGGGGGGTCTGGGGCTCTATATGTGGATGCACGGGGGGGGGGGTCTGGGGCTCTATATGGGGATGCACGGGGAGGTGGGGTCTGGGGCTCTATATGGGGATGCACTTGGGGGGGGTCTGGGGCTCTATATGGGGATGCACTTGGGGGGGGTCTGGGGCTTATTATGGGGATGCACGGGGGGGGGGGGGGTCTGGGGCTCTATATGGGGATGCACGGGGGGAGGGTCTGGGGCTCTATATGGGGATGCACGGGGGGAGGGTCTGGGGCTCTATATGGGGATGCACTTGGGGGGGGGTCTGGGGCTCTATATGGGGGATGCACTTGGGGGGGGTCTGGGGCTCTATATGGGGATGCACTTGGGGGGGGGTCTGGGGCTCTATATGGGGATGCACGGGGGAGGGTCTGGGGCTCTATATGGGGATGCACTTGGGGGGGTTCTGGGGCTCTATATCGGGATGCACTTGGGGGGAGGGGTCTGGGGCTCTATATGGGGATGCACGGGGGGGTTTGGGGCTCTATATGGGGATGCACGGGGGGGTCTATTCTATATAGGGGGATGCACAGGGGGGCTATTCTATATGGGGGATGCACGGGGGGGTATTCTATATGGGGGGATGCAGGGGGATATTCTATATGGGGGATGTACAGCGGGGGCTATTCTATATGGGGGGATGCACAGGGGGCTATTCTATATGGGGGGATGCACGGGGGGCTATTCTATATGGGGGGATGCACGGGGGGCTATTCTATATGGGGGGATGCACAGCAGGGGGGCTATTCTGTATGGGAGGATGTACAGCAGGGGGGCTATTCTACATGGGGGGGATGCACAGCAGGGGGGCTATTCTATATGGGGGGGATGCACAGCAGGGGGGCTATTCTATATGGGGGATGTACAGCAGGGGGGCTATTCTATATGTGGGGATGCAGGGGGGCTATTCTATATGGGAGGATCTACAGCAAGGGGGCTATTCTATATGGGGGGATGTACATGTAGAGGAGGGGGGGCTATTCTATATGGAGGGATGTACAGCAGTGGGGCTATTCTATATGGGGGGATGTACAGCAGGGGGCTATTCTATATGGGGGGATGTACAGCAGGGGGGCTATTCTATATGGGGGGGATGTTTATGTAGAGGAGGGGGGCTATTCTATATGGAGGGATGTACACGGGGGGCTATGATGTATGGGGGGATGTACAGCAGGGGGGCTATTCTATATGGAGAGGTGTTTCGGGGAGGGGGGGGCGGTTGATTGGGCTCTTCTATATGAAGTGATATATAGATGAGGATGTTGCTGGAGCAAGAAGCCTAAAATGTCTGTCTGACAGATCCCGTGGAGAGGAGTCATGGCCAGAGAAGCCTTCATGACGGCCGGAGCCAGATGGAGAAGAAAAGGAAAAGTGGACGTCTCTTCATGCAGAGAAGACGCCTACTGTGAGTCAATGGATGTAACTGCACTATAATCACTTATAAGGTCTGCAGAACCTTTATACAGCTGTTATCTACCTCTGTATCAGGGGTGTCAAACTCAGGCCCTCCAGGTGTTGCCAAACTACAATTCCCATCATGCTTTAGCTGTCCAGGCATGATGGGATTTGTTGTTTTGTAACAGCTGGAAGGACGGAGTGTAACACCGGTGTTCTATTGTCACTGTTCTGGGAGAATATTGGTCTTTATATAGTGGTTGTTATTTGGTGACAGTATAGTGATATTATGCAGTCACCGTATGCTGAGGGTAGTGGGCATGGTGTGATGGTATTACTGGTCCTGTGTATTCTGGTATTATTGGTAATATTAGTGTTGTATAAAGTGGATTGTATTCAGTCACAGTGTTGCAGTATTAGTCATGGTGTGGTGGTAATGGCCGTGTTCATGGTGTGGTGATATTATTTGTATACTGGTAGTGTTGAAATATTGGTGGGTTTGTTTAGTAACAGTATGGCAGTAACGTGTACAGTATGGGGATATTTGCTTACTGGTGTTATTAACTATGACAGTATTATCATGCACAGAAAATTCTTACCTATGTTACCATTATACAGTATATACTTACATTTTTCCTGGGGCCCTACATATACATGAGATAATAGATAGATATCCAGTAGGAAATGTCTATCTAGCAGCGTATTATGTAGCTTTGATTACACCAGCAGACACATTTTAATGAATAAAACCTTACTGTTTATACCGCCATTATATGTAGTGCAGACATAGTCAGAATAAAAGAGATTTAAAAAATATAGTAAATTTTGTCCAAAATCATCATCACCCTGTCCTCAGACTGTGTGTGATATTACAACTTGGCTCTATTCACTTCAATGGAACTGAGCTGCAATACCTCACACAAACTGAAGAAGAGTGTGGCGCTGTTTCTGGAAGAAGGTGGCCATGTTTTTTTTCTTTAAAGGGAATCTGTGAGGTCCATACCAGGTCTCGGGCTGTAGATCTCAGCAGACAGGTGTGAGGGAGATATCACTGACCTTTAGTCCATTGTAAACTTTTATAATTGTCCTTTTCATTACAACTTAAGTTTCACTACAGCAGCGGCAGCAGCAGCACCCTATATGTCCATCAGCCAGAGCAGGAAGGGGCGGGGCAGAAGGTGCTGCTGTGGCTCCACCTCTGTGACACTTCAGCTGGTGATGAAAAGAATGATTATAGAGGTTTACACTGGACTAAAGACCCAGTCCCTGACTTGTACGCTGGGATCTACAGCTCTGTACCTTGTATAGACCCCACAGGTTCCCTTTAAGGGCACATTCATACCTAATCCAATGCGGATTTGATGCTTCTGATTTAATCAGTTGAAATGAATGCATAAATATGCTGCATCAAATCCACAGCAGATTATGTTATAGCATTATCTTTGTGTGCTGATGGTGGGGTTCACATGTTTAAGGGAGTTTAAGGGAGACACGGCTAAATGAAGCAGAATTTGCTCCAGCGCGTATTTTACACCGCTATCCATGATATGGTATGTGGGCTGCTGGGGTTTGATTGCCAGGGCTGATTTTAAGTCCCAGTCCGGCCCTGCTGGGCATGCCTCCTCTGAGTACAATGTTCCAGAGTTTGTAAAGGAGAACTGGCAATGCTGGCAGTAGAACTGGGGTAGGAGAGAACCACTACTTTGCCATTGCTGTTAGAAGTGTCATAAAGACCTCAGATACATTGGCGGCTGTGCACACTATGGGGGACATTTATCAAACATGCATGGGGGAGATTTATCAAACATGGTGTAAAGTGAAACTGGCTCAGTTGCCCCTAGCAACCAATCAGATTCCACCTTTCATTCCTCACAGACTCTTTAAAAAATGAAAGGTGGAATCTGATTGGTTGCTAGGGGCAACTGGGCCAGTTTCACTTCACACCATGTTTAATAAATCTCCCCCTATATGTGATATCATGGCAGCAGGACACACGGAACAGCAGTAAATAAAGTTGTTGTTTTTTTACCCCAGTCTCAGCTTGTATCAAACTTCAGTCCCCCCCCCCCCCCCCCCCAAATCACATTTATCCACAATCCACGTGAGCTGATGAGAAGACGACTTCCACATCTCATTTCAGAGGAGTTAATTTGGCGCGGTGAAGTTTGTTACTTTCCTCTCGGAGCAGATAATCAGATCTTTCTCGATGTGGCGCTGGGAGAATCGATAATGGATTTGAACTCTCGAGAGGAAAGAAACTGATTTTTCTTCTACATTTAAATAACAACAAAGGGATTTAGGAGCTCGGAACAAGCTGGACTCATTAGCAGACAATGCATCCTGATGTCACGCTAATCCATGCCATTCACCAGAATGGGTGTCATACATATGTATATATAAGGGGGGGGGGGGCTGCGTGTGTATAGAAATAACGAGGTCGCCTATATGGGGCGAGATGTGGGAAACAAAGAAGATTCACAGAGAAAAAGAATTGTGTTCTGCAGAAAGTTCTAGATTAACAGGAGAACTGACAAAACCATAGCCGAAACTCATGTATATATTCATTTATTTATTTATTTGACTATACGTTTTTATTATTTCATAGATTTCTGTGACAATAACGTTTATTTTCTTTATTTTAATTATTTATATATATATTTATTATTATATTATAAATATTGTATTATTATTATTATTTTACTTAGGCCTTCATCACATGACTTGACTGCTTGTATAATATACTGTAACGCTATCATAGTGTGATCCGATGGATATTGATGTCGTTCTTAGTTAGTACACCCCTTCAGAAAGGTGTACTAGGTATTCTGGCTGCCATCCTAAAGGAGTACTCAAATTAACTAGTAGCAGAAAGTTATACAGATTTGTAAATTACTTCTCTTTAAAAAATCTTAAGACTTCCAGTACTTATCAGCTGCTGTTTGTCCTGCAGGAAGTGGTGTATTCTTTATGCTCCCTGCTGCTGCCTTTGCCTATGTCAGGAACTGTCCAGAACAGCAGCAAATCCCCATAGAAAACCTCTTCTGCTCTGGACAGTTCCTGACATGGACAGAGGTGGCAGCAGAGAGCACTGTGTCAGACTGGAAGAATACGCCGCTTCCTGCAGGACATACAGCAGCTGATAAGTACTAAAAGACTGTATAATTTTCTGATACCAGTTGATTTAAAGAAGAAAAACCCCTTTAACCTCATGAGACACTGTGATGGGGTGACAGATGTCCCACCTTCCAACCACCTACATTGACCACAGCATCTAGGGGGTTAAACAGTTGGGATCAGAGTTATTGCCAGTCCCAGACACTCTTAGAGGGCGTCCTTCCTTTCATACTTCATTTCCAACATCACATATAAATCAAATGTCAGGTAGAGGATACTGGTACCTGTATAAACTTATATGCATGAGCTCCCTCTTGTGGTGGCTGCAGGGAGTCACAATTTTAGAGGTGACAGCAGAGAGCACTGTGTCACATTGGAAAGAATACAACACTGCAGGACATACAGCAGCTGATAAGTACTTTTTTTTAATAGAAGTGAATTACAACTCTCTGGCACTTTCTGGCACCAGTTGATTTGAAAGAATTTTTTTTGTGAGCTACCCCTTTAAGTGCTGCAACGTACCCTGCTTGTAACTGGCGGAAGGAGTGAATGCAGGAGCACACCACCAGCTCTGCTACATCCAGATGAAGAGGTGTCTGGCACTAGAATAGAAATCTTCATTATTGGTGTGAGCACATGATATTAGTCACTGACCCTGAAAAAATTGCTGAGTTTACTCCTGTCTTTACTAACACAGAAAATAATAAAGGGGACGGGGACTGCATGCTTCACTGGCGTCGCTTCAAAGATATAGGGGACATATTTATTCTGCGGCCTCCTGGCGTGCCGCATGCCAGACAGGTTTATTTTATTCTCGGAGACTTGCCCTGCTGCCGCCGCTGTATGTGTTGTCATCTTTATACATTGCCCTTTAGATCTGGGATTTACAGTGACAGCCGCCAGAGTCCCTGGAGGGGTTATCATTGCTCTGTGTCGCTGGATAAGAATGTACAGTGATCAGAGACCCTGACACAAAATCTCATCCCTCCAAGTAACAAATGAGACATTATTTAAGTTTTATACAAAGTACAGGAAGTGGTGTATTCTTCCCAGTCTGACACAGTGCTCTCTGCTGCCACCTCTGTCCATGTCAGGTACTGTCCACAGTAGTAGCAAAACCCCATAGAAAACCTCTCCTGCTCTGGACAGTTCCTGACATGGACAGAGGTGGCAGCAGAGAGCACTGTGTCAGACAGGAAAGAATACACCACTTCCTGCAGGGCATACAGCAGCTGATAAGTACTGGAAGGCTTAACCTTTTTCAATCGAAGGAATTTACAAATCTGTGTACGTTTCTGACACCTGTTTGTTTGAAAACAATTTTTCCACTGGAGAACCCCTTAAAGGTATAATAGTTCATGAAAAAAATATATATACAGTGCCTACAAGTAGTATTCAACCCCCTGCAGATTTAGCAGGTTTCCACATTCGGAATTAACTTGGCATTGTGACATTTGGACTGTAGATCACCCTGGAAGTGTGAAATGCTCTGCAGCAAAAAAGAATGTTATTTCTTTGTTTATTGTTTTTTAAAATTGAGAAAAGTTTATTCAGAGCGTCAATTATTATTCAACCCCTCAAACCACCAGAATTCTGTTTGGTTCCCCTAAAGTATTAAGAAGTAGTTCAGGCACAAAGAACAATGAGCTTCACATGTTTGGATTAATTATCTGTTTTTCCCACCTTTTCTGACTATTTAAGACCCTCCCCAAACTTGTGAACAGCGCTCATACATGGTCAACATGGGAAAGACCAAGGAGCATTCCAAGGCCATCAGAGACAAGATGGTGGAGGGTCACAAGACTGGCAAAGGGTACAAAATCCTTTCCAAGGAGTTGGGCCTACCTGTCTCCACTGTTGGGAGCATCATCCAGAATTGGAAGGCTTATGGAACTACTGTAAAGGCCCTATTCCACCAACAGATCTGACGACAGATTATCTGCCAAAGATTTGAAGCCAAACCCAGGAGTGGATTTGAAAAGAGGAGAAATCCAGTCTTTCCTTTATGACCTGTTCTCTGTTTATAGTCTGTTCCTGGGTTTGGCTTCAAACCTTTGGCAGATAATCTGTTGTCAGATCTGTTGGTGGAATAGGGCCTTTAGCCTTCCACGGCCTGGACAGCCTTTGAAAGTTTCCTCCTGTGCCGAGGCCAGGCTTGTCCGAAGAGTCAAGGCCAACCGAAGGACAACAAGGAAGGAGCTCCGGGAAGATCTCATGGCAGTGGGGACATTGGTTTCAGTCAATACCATAAGTAACGTACTCCACCGCAATGGTCTCATTCCAGACGAGCCTTTAAGGTACCTTTACTTTCAAAGCGTCATGTCAAGGCTCGTCTACAGTTTGCTCATGATCACTTGGAGGACTCTGAGACAGACTGGTTCAAGGTTCTCTGGTCTGATGAGACCAAGAACGAGATCTTTGGTGCCAACCACACCCGTGACGTTTGGCGACTGGATGGCACTGCATACGACCCCAAGAATACCATCCCTACAGTCAAGCATGGTGGTGGCAGCATCATGCTGTGGGGCTGCTTCTCAGCCAAGGGGCCTGGCCATCTGGTCCGCATCCATGGGAAGATGGATAGCACGGCCTACCTGGAGATTTTGGGCAAGAACCTCCGCTCCTCCATCAAGGATCTTAAGATGGGTCGTCATTTTATCTTCCAACAAGACAACGACCCAAAGCACACAGCCAAGAAAACCAAGGACTGGTTCAAGAGGGAAAAAAATCAAGGTGTTGCAGTGGCCTAGTCCGTCTCCTGACCTTAACCCCATAGAAAACTTGTGGAAGGAGCTCAAGATTAAAGTCCACATGAGACACCCAAAGAACCTAGATAACCTGGAGAAGATCTGCATGGAGGAGTGGGCCAAGATAACGCCAAAGACCTGTGCCGGCCTGATCAGGTCTTCTAAAAGACGATTATTAGCTGTAATTGCAAACAAGGGTTTTTCCACAAAATATTAAACCTAGGGGTTAAATAATAATTGACCAACACTTTTATGTTTATAATTTATTATAATTAAACTGAGCAACGTAACTTTTTGGTTTGTAATATTTATGCATCTGTTAATAAATCCTGCTCTTGTTTGAAGTTTGAAGGCTCTAACTTATTTGCAACTTATCAAACCCGCTAAATCTGCAGGGGGTTGAATACTACTTGTAGGCACTGTATATATATATATATATATATATATATATATATATATATATATATATATATAATACCCCTTAAAAAAAATACCCCTTTGGCCTAACAGGTGTATGTTATACATCTAGGTTACTACTACTCTCAGTACAGGTCTCAGTCACATGATGGTATCTGCTATACAGTATGCAGCACCACATACTTGTTTTTCCACTTGTTTTCCCACACAAACCGTGAGGTGCCTATTAATGCACATATCATACATGCATGGGGGGGGGGGGGTTCTTCTTTCAGGATCACTATATGGCTAATTGCAATGGGCCCAGTGTAATGCTTAGCTTGGCCTGTGGTGGCGCTGCAAGGAAACACACATGCTGCCAAATCCTGTGCTTTTGCAGTATAGTGCGGATTATAGCTTATGTTCCTTATGTTTTTTGTATCGCCCGGTTCTTTGGTTTTCAGTACGTTCTTGTGTCTGTATTTTATTGTCGCTCCTATTGACTTGGTCGCTAAGTTTCCTAATCGGGTTTCTGTTCAGTCTTTTTCTTGTCTCTGGGTCCTAGTGCCTGCTTGTTGCTCTTCTGTTCGTGTCATCTTCCTCTGCTTCAATTCCTGACACAATTTGTTTGTTTCACCATCAATTCATTATCCTTTCCTCCTGTCTGTTGGTCAGTCACTATTCCTGTTATATATTATTTCTACCTGCCAGTATCAATATATGCGTGTATCTATTTTTCTTTTATGTGATTGTTTGGCCTTTGTGTAAAGGTTCCCATAAACCTTATACTTCTGTCGATTTTCCAGAATTCCACCGACAGCTGATGTTGGTGGAGAAAGGGGGTTGGGCATGATGGAAAATCACTTCCCGACCCCTTTGTTCTCACAAAGATAAGACGCCACCAAAGCAGTCTGGCTGTGGTTTTGGGAACAAAGGGAGGACGGAAGAGATGAGTCTGCCAAACTTTTTTAAAGGGGAACTATCAGCGGTTAGACTAATCTAACCTGCTGATATGTCCCTATTGCTCAGAAGGTGCTGAGAAAGAAGGTATGTCTCTTACCTTCATCCTCTGCACTTCCGGAAAGTGCTGTAGTCGTCTCTCTCTGGAATGAATAGAGCCACGGGTCACAGGCCATAACTGCGGCACAAGTAGTCACAAAAAAGAAGCTGGGGGCTGATACGGAGATGGTCGGGGAAGTGGGGGGGGATTACTGAGGTTGGACCCCTGCAATCTCTTACTTTTCCCCTATGGATGGGGGAAAGTAAATTTTTTCTGGAGAACCTCTTCAAAGGGGCTGTCCAGCGGAAAAAAAATTCTTTCAAATCAACTGGTGTCAGAAAGTTATATAGATTTGTAATTCACTTTCCATACTTATCACCTGCTGTTTGTTCTGCAGGTAGTTGTGTATTCTCTCCAGTCTGACAGTGCTCTCCGCTGCCACCTCTGTCCGCGTCAGGAACTGTCCTGAGCAGCAGCAAATCCTCATAGAAAACCTCTCCTGCTCAGGACAGAGGTGGCTGCAGAGAGCACTGTGTCTGAATGTAAATAAAACACCACTTCCTGCAGGACATACGGTAGCTTATAAGTATGGGAAGACTTGAGATTTTTAAACAGAAGTAAACTACAAATCTATATGGTGATCCATGACACCAGTTGATTTGAATTTTTTTTTCCCGTTGGATAACCCCTTTAAGTCCTGGGGGTATCTAAGTACTTGGATAAACAGCACAAAAAAAGTCAACTTCTATAGGTGAAGTCTGGTTCTGCCATCTTGTGACCAGCCAGTGTAATTACATGCATGCACTGTTACCCTCATTACCTTAACCTGTATTTGATTTTTTTTTTCTTTTCATTTTTTGGAAATTGTGACTTCTGATTTCTAGTTTGTTCCCCCGTATGTTTTTTTTTTAATTTTTTTTATCTTTATTAGCTCATATAGGACACTCTACTCTATTAAATGGAAATCAGTCTAGACAGAGACGTTGCATCTATTTAGCGGCGGCCGGGATCTGCCTCTGTGGGGATTCTATGGTGTCTCGGAGTTTGGAGCTGATGAAGGAAGGGAACACGAATCGGAGAGTTTCATCCTCCTGGTAATCACGCTCAGCATAATGGGAACAATATGGAAATGTTCGGATCCTGACCATGCATAAAATGTCACCGTTAATGTAAAAGCCGCCATTCCGGGGGAAGATGTGTTTTCAGAACAGGAATAACTCGCCAGTTACAACTTTTCTTATGCAAAAGGCAGATTGAAATCATTAAAGTCACAGTTTAATCCTGAGTATAATGTATTCTCCTCAGCACATTCATTACCCCGTCCCGTCCAGGGAATTCCAATTAGGTACAAACAATAGAAAAGGGGATAGAAGATGACTGGCTCAGTTGCCCCTAGCAACCAATCAGATTCCATCTTTCATTTTTCAAAGAGTCTGTGAGGAATAAAAGGTGGAATCTGATTGGTTGCTAGGGGCAACTGAGCCAGTCTCACTTTACATCATGTTTGATAAATCTCCCCCAAAATGAATCCACAAAAAAAGTTCAGTTCAGTTTTCATTTTTTAACTGGTCCAGGGGGCGGAGCTTGTGTTTGTTCAGTGACCAATCAACTGCACTGTAGCTCAGCCCTGTATAGAGGACCACAGGACGGACCAATCAGATAGGAGCTTGTAAAGGAGGCTGCTGAAGACGTGGACAGATTGCAGTAGTGTAGTTAGACCGAGATATCATGGGGCAGATTTATCAAACATGGTGTAAAGTGAAACTGGCTCAGTTGCCCCTAGCAACCAATCAGATTCCACCTTTCACTCCTCACAGACTCTTTGGAAAATGAAAGGTGGAATCTGATTGGTTGCTAGGGGCAACTTAGCCAGTTTCACTTTACACCATGTTTGATAAATCTCCCCCCCATGTGTTTTCCCTGGTGTCCCAGGGTGGAGATCACTACTTTCAATTGTATCTGCACCTTCAGGACACAAATGAACTCTAGAAAAGTAAGCAGCTTTGGCCTTTAAAGGAGAAGTCCGGCAAATTTTTTTATTTAAAGTCATGTATTGCCCCCCCAAAAGTTATACAAATCCCCAATATACACTTATTACTGAAAATGCACATGAAGTGCTTTTTTTCCAGGCACTTACTACTGCATCAAGGCTTCACTTCCTGGATAACATGGTGATGTCACTTCCTGGATAACATGGTGATGTCACTTCCTGGATAACATGGTGATGTCACTTCCTGGATAACATGGTGATGTCACTTCCCGACTCCCAGAGCTGTGCGGGCTGTGGCTGCTGGAGAGGATGATGGCAGGGGGACACTGAGGGACACAGGGCACTGGAGGAACACTGAGCATCCCTCTGCCATCATCCTCTCCAGCAGCCACAGCCCGCACAGCTCTGGTAGTCAGGTCGTGACATCACCATGTTATCCAGGAAGTGACATCACTGTGTTATCCAGGAAGTAAAGCCTTGATGCAGTAGTAAGTGCAGGAAAAAAAGCACTTTGTAAGCATTTCCTGTAATAATGTATATTGGTAATTTGTATAACTTTTTGGGGGCAATACAATACTTTGATAAAAATTTTTGCCGGACTTCTCCTTTAAAGAGGGTTTCCAAGCACAATAGAGGCATGAGCTATCCTGTGTGGATCAGTTTATTTTCCTGGTTTGAAAAAAAAAAATCTTTCAAATCCCCTGGTGCCAGAGATTTTGTAATTTACTCCTATTTAAAAAATCTCAAGTCTTCCAGGACTTATCAGCTGCTGTATGTCATACAGGAAGTGGTGTATTCTTTCCAGTCTGACACAGTGCTCTCTGCTGCCACCTCTGTCCATGTCAGGAACTGTCCAGAGCAGGAGAGGTTTTCTATGGGGATTTACTACTGCTCTGGGCAGTTCCTGACATAGATAGAGGTGGCAGCAGAGAGCACTGTGTCAGACTGGAGAGAATACACAGCTTCCTGCAGTACATACAGCAGCTGATAAGTACTGGAAGACTGGAGTAAATAACACATTTCTGTCATTTTGGGAAAAAATTTTGGGGGGTGAACTACTCCTTTAATATTAGGTGTATAGAGGTCTTCAGATGTAAAACAGGATCTGGATTCTTTGGTGATCAAAGTCGAGTTTGGAGGTCCGAGTGTTGCGGCACTGCAGTTGCGCCAATATTAAATGCCAAATTACGCCCATGTAAGCGCGTTTTTTAGGTTGTTCGCACGGCTGTAATATAGAACCTACTGTCAGGGATCAGATATTGTACAGGAAGCACTTTGTTTGTGAATAGTTATAATGAAGGCTCCAGATCAGGGATGGGGAATCCTCGGCTCTCCAGCTAGTGCAAAACTACAACTCCCATCATGCCTGGACAGCCTTTGGCTGTCCAGGCATGATGGGAGTTGTAGTTTTGCACCAGCTGGAGAGCCAAGGTTCCCTACAACTAATTCAGAACATCTGATAACCTCTCGGTCAGAATTACAGAACACTTTATAGCAGTAGTTGAGGAGAAATCCTTCACACAAAAGGGGTCCGTTTCCTGCGAGGGATTTTCCTGGCACGTTTGTACATTGAGGCATTGTCACATTTTCTTTACTTGGCAGAAAAATCTATATTAGTGTCAGGCCGAAGATGCCTCGGGCTCCTAGAGAGGAAGAAGCCCATCTTGTCTGATAGAGAACTTGTATCGGTTACCATCTAAAGAGTGTTAGGTATCTGGCACAAGGCTGGATCGGACTGGAAACAGGACGGACGGGAAGAAGCAGCTCCGTAATAAGTTACTCTGCAGTCAGACAGGAGCCGCTGCCAGAACTTTGTCTTGGCATTATAAAAAAAAAAACCTGTTAAAATGTACTTCAACATTACTTCCATTAAAAAAAATATTAAAATCTTCCAGTACTTATCAACTGCTGTATGTCCTGCAGGAAGTGGTGTATTCTTTCCAGTCTGACACCGTGCTCTCTGCTGCCACCTCTGTCCATAATTGGAACAAATCCTCTACTGATCTGGACAGTTCCTGACATGGACAGGGGTGGCAGCAGAGAGCACTGTGTCAGACTGGGAAAAATTCAACACTTCCAGGGCATACAGCAGCTGATAAGTACTGGGACAGTGGCCTGAACAACCCCAGCGTGATAAGTAATGAGGATGCTGGTTTTTAGCATCTGCAGTATGGCCATAACACTGGTGTTGCCTGGCATTATACTGAATTTCTTGAAAAAAAAAGTTACATAGCTGAGTAATATGTTTATTAAAGAAAATGTGTTTTTGTTTTTTTTTTACATTGAGTGACAGCAATAAGGGGCCTCTAGTGCCACCAATGGCTGTGTTGGGAACTGCAGGGGAGTTATATATCACAAGCACTTCTGCATGCAGATATTGAGCCTCCCCTAATGTCTATTTAATTCATGTAACTATTAGAATACACATTACACTGGGGGAAGCAGTCTGTGTTACTACAGTTGGTGGTGATAACTGTCACTGATCACTCTGCTATATTATGCCCTGGCTGCAGCACTACTGACACAGACAGCTTCCCCTATTGTAAGGTCTATTCTAATGGTAACATGTATTATATAGACATCAGGGGAGGCTGCAGCACTACTGACACAGACAGCTTCCCCTAGTGTAAGGTCTATTCTAATGGTAACATGTATTATATAGATATCAGTGGAGGCTGCAGCACTACTGACACAGACAGCTTCCCCTAGTGTAAGGTCTATTCTAATGGTAACATGTATTATATAGATATCAGTGGAGGCTGCAGCACTACTGACACAGACCGCTTCCCCTATTGTAAGGTCTATTCTAATGGTAACATGTATTATATAGATATCAGGGGAGGCTGCAGCACTACTGACACAGACAGCTTCCCCTATTGTAAGGTCTATTCTAATGGTAAAATGTATTATATAGATATCAGGGGAGGCTGCAGCACTACTGACACAGACAGCTTCCCCTAGTGTAAGGTCTATTCTAATGGTAACATGTATTATATAGATATCAGGGGAGGCTGCAGCACTACTGACACAGACAGCTTCCCCTAGTGTAAGGTCTATTCTAATGGTAACATGTATTATATAGATATCAGGGGAGGCTGCAGCACTAGTGACACCGACCGCTTCCCCTAGTGTAAGGTCTATTCTAATGGTAACATGTATTATATAGACATCAGGGGAGGCTGCAGCACTACTAACACAGACAGCTTTCCTAACTGTAATGTCTGTTCTAATGGTAACGTATTATATAGATATCAGAGGAGCACTAATAACACAGACAGCTTCCCCCAGTGTAATGTCCATTCTAATGCTAAGGATCCTTTTACAGGTACACATTAGGCGATTGTTTAGGAAATTACCAAGGATTTTTTTCTTTTCTTTTAAATTAAAGGCATTTAGATAAAAAAATGAATCGTAAATCGTCATTATATAGTTACATAGTTAATACGGTTGAAAAAAGGAACATGTCCATCAAGTTCAACCAAGGAGGGGATGGATACAGGAAAGGGGGAGGGGTGGTAGGTTCTATACATATGCATCTAAAGGCCCTATTCCACAGAACGATTATCGTCCGTATTTGGACGATATCGGCCGCTACGGCCGCCCTATATGCCCCTATATGCCCGACAGTTCTACACTGTTTATGTAAAATGTAGCTTATGCACATTAGAAATAAACTAAAAACTTCAAACATCCGTCCTGTATACCTGTAGTGTATAGTTGGGGGGGGTATGTATATCTGTAGTGTATAGTTGAGGGGGTCCTGTATACCTGTAGTGTATAGTTGAAGGAGGTCCTGTATACCAGTGGTGTATAATTTTTTTTTTTTGGGGGGGGGGGGGCTGTATACCTGTACTTTATAGTTTGGGAAGTACTGTATACCTGCAGTGTATAGCTGGTAGAGGTCCTGTATACCTGTAATATATAGTTGGTGAAGGTGCTGTATACCTGTAATGTATAGTTGGTGGAGGTCTTCTATACCTGTAGTTTATAGTTTGAGGGTCCTGGATACCTGTAGTGTATAGTTGGTGGAGGTCTTGTATACCTGTAGTATATAGTTTGGGGATCCTGTGTACCTGTAGTTTATGGTTGGTAGAGGTCTTGTATACCTGTAGTGTGACGTTTGGGGGTCCTGTATACCTGTAGTATAAAGTTGGTGGAGGTGCTGTATACCTGTATAGTTGGAGGTCCTGTATACCTGTAGTGTATAGTTTTGGGGTCCTGTATACCTGTAGTATATAGTTGATGGAGGTCCTGTATACCTGTAGTGTATAGTTTGGGATCCTTTAAACCTGTAGTATAGAGTTGGTTGGGGTGCTGTATACCTGTAGTATATAGTTGATGGAGGTCCTGTATACCTTTAGTGTATAGTTTTGGGGTCCTGTGTACCTGTAGTATATAGTTGGTGGAGGTCCTGTATACCTATAGTGTATAGTTTTGGGGTCCCGTATAATTGTAATGTAGAGTTTGGGGTCCTGTATACCTGTAGTGTATAGTTTTGGGTCCTGTATACCTGTACTATAGAGTTGGTGGAGGTGCTGTATACCTGTAGTATAGAGTTGGTGGAGATCTTGTATACCTGAAGTATATAGTTCGGGGGTCTTTTATACCTGTAGTGTATAGTTTGAGGGCCCTGTATACCTGTAGTATATAGTTGGTGGGGGTGCTGTATACCTGTAGTGTATAGTTTTGGGGTCCTGTATACCTGTAGTATATAGTTGGAGGTCCTGTATACCTGTAGTGTATACTTTTGGGGTCCTGTATACCTGTAGTGTATAGTTGGTGGAGGTCCTGTATACCTGTAGTATTCTGTAGTTTATAGTTCAAGGGTCCTGTATACCTGTAGTATAGAGTTGATGGAGGTGCTGTATACCTGTAGTATAGAGTTGGTGGAGTTCCTGTATACCTGTAGTGTATAGTTTTGGGTCCTGTATACCTGTAGTATAGAGTTGGTGGAGGTGCTGTATACCTGTAGTATATAGTTGGTGGAGGTCCTGTATACCTTTAGTGTATAGTTTGGGGTCCTGTATACCTGTAGTATAGATTTGGTGGAGGTCCTGTATACCTGTAGTGTATACTTTGGGGTCCTGTATACCTGTAGTATATAGTTGGTGGAGGTCCCGTGCACCTGTAGTGTATAGTTTTGGGGTCCTGTATACCTGTAGTGTCCTGTATACCTTCAGGGTCTAATTTTCAATTAGGCACTCGTGGTCTGCCTAGGGCAGCACCTTGCATGGGGGCAGCACCGGGGAGCAGGGGGGAAGGAAACAACTTTTAATTTTTTTTAATTTTTCTAGTCTTCCACCTCCTCCTGTTCAGACTTGCCAGAAAATCTAGTGTCTTTTTTTGAAGGGGGGGTATGGTAGTATTGGTCAGGTCTGGTGTGGCAGTGTTATCCAGTCACGGTATGGTGGTATTGGTCAGGTCTGGTATGGCAGTGTCATCCAGTTACAGTGTGTTGGTATTGGTCAGGTCTGGTATAGCGGTGCTATCCAGTCACAGTATGGCAGTATTGGTCAGGTCTGGTATGGCAAAGTTATCCAGTCACAGTGTGGCCGTATTGGTCAGGTCTGGTATGGCGGTGTTATCCCGTCACAGTGTGGTGGTATTGGTCAGGTCTGGTAGTGTTATCCAGTCACAGTATGGCGGTATTGGTCAGGTCTGGTATGGCAGTGTTATCCAGTCACAGTGTGGTGGTATTGGTCAGGTCTGGTATGGTGGTGTTAAATGTGACCTCTGGAGCTATTACCTACCAATCTATCATGATGCTAATTAGTGAGTGAAGATGGGGCGTCCTCAGGTTTAGTGCTTAGGGCAGCAGCAGCTGGTAATATTGCCCTGTATACACTATGTATAAATGGAGGAGGGGGTCTACCAGTTATTTCTGTGGATCTGTTGTGAGGCAGCTTCCCTAGCAACCTAGCTCCCTGTGAAAATGAAAGTAGTAATCCTATTGGTTGCTAAGGCTTCCAACTGCCGTTTACTGCTGGGCAGTGCTGCATCTAATTATGCCACCTGTGTGTGCAGTGTGGAGATTTTCCCATTCATTTCTATGGGGCAGTCTTCTGCATCCCCCTCCTCTCCTGTACATCTGGCGGGGACGGGACCTTCGCTCTAACCTTCCCGGGCACCCAATGTATCTGTGTGCCAAATTTGGGGTCAAACGGTTCAGGCGTTTGGAAGTCTATATGGGACAGACAGACTTTCATTTTTATGATATAGATAAACAAGCTAAACAGAAGAGGGCCCAGTACTGACCCTTGGGGTACACCACTTATTACCGGGGACCATTCGGAGTAGGAATCATTGACCACCACTCTCTGGGTACGATTATTAAGCCAGTTACACATTAAACTTTCCAAACCGATAGACTTTAACTTACCCATCAGACGCCCATGGGGAACTGTGTCAAACGCTTTTGCAAAATCCAGGTACACGATATCCACAGCCGTGCCGCCGTCCAGACTTCTACTTACCTCTTCATAGAAACATATTAGGTTGGTTTGACAGCTTCTGTCCTTAGTAAAACCATGCTGGTTATCACTTATAATACTATTAGCCACTACATATTCCTGGATGTAGTCCCTTATAAGCCCCTCAAATAGTTTCCCCACAATGGACGTTAAGCTTACAGGTCTATAGTTATAAGTTCGAGAGCCCTTTTTGAAGATCGGCATTACATTTGCCTTACGCCAGTCCCTCGGCACAATACCAGTAAGCAAAGAATTACTGAATATTTCATACAAGGGTAGAGAAATTACAGAACTGAGTTCCCTAAGAACTCTGGGGTGTAATCCATCAGGCCCTGGAGCTTTGGTTACATTGAGTTTATTTAATTTATTTTGGACCATATTTATAAGCCAGTTCAGTACATTACATGTCTTAGCAGCACTGGCCCCACCCACCTTAATACTGGCCCCATCCACAACAGCTCCATCCTCTTTTGTATATACAGAACTGAAGAAGCCATTAAGTAACTCAGCTTTCTCCTGATCCCCAGTTATTAATTCCCCGTCGCCATTATTTAGGGGTCCTACATGCTCTGACCTTGGTTTTTTTGCATTAATATATTTGTAGAATTTTTGGGGGGTTTCTTTTGCTATCTATAGCTACCTGCCTCTTATTGTGAATTTTTGCTGCTTTTATTACATTTTTACAGGTTTTGTTGACTTCTTTGTAATGTTTAAAGGCTAAAGCTGACCCCTCTAATTTCTATTTTTTGAATGCCCCTTTTTTCTCATTTATAGCCCTTCTAACCTCGGTTGTAAGCCATGTGGGATTGGATTTTAACCATTTATATTTGTTACCCATAGGAATATATTTGGCAGTACAGTTATTTAATGTGGATTTGAAGATTTCCCAATAGTTGTCATTATGATTGTAACATATACTGTAAACAACGAGTGCTTACACTGAGACTTGCAGCGCTAATAACACAGACAGCTTCCCCCAGTGTAATGTCTATTCTAATGCTAACATGTATTATATAGACATCAGGGAAGGCTGCAGCACTACTGACAGACAGCTTCCCCCAGTGTAATGTCTATTCTAATGCTAACATATATTATATATGCATCAGGGAGCTGCAGCACTAGTCACCCAGACAGCTTACCCCAGTGTAATGTCTATTCTAATGCTAACATATTATATAGACATCAGGGGAGGCTGCGGCACTTCTGAGACAGACAGCTCCCCCAAGTGTAAGGTCTGTTCTAATGGTAAGATGTATAGACATCAGGCAAGGCTCAGTATCTGTATGTAGGGGCATTAGCCATACATAACCATGCCAGGTTCCTGTGCAGATCAAGTGTACAAAGGTGTACAGCAGTACCAAAGCCCAAGAACCCAGTGGCAGTAAAGTAACCCTGCTCATCCACCCCTGAATAAAACCGACCACCAGGATACAGATTATCAAGGCTTTTATTAGAAAAGTTATACATAACACGGCATATCAACTATATTCATGAACAATTATTCTCAAGAAGCAATGAAAACCGACCAAATTGTGTAACAAGTAACAAGATTAATTTCTATAATTAGAACGTCCACATTATCTACAATCTCTTTATACAAAGGGGGGCTCCGAGGCACGTCAAATAGAAAAGAGCCAAGCGTGCTTAAAGCTTTTATTCTTTACATTATGGGGGACTGGGAAGCTGCGACAAAGCAGAAATTATTGTAAAATTACGTTGATTTGTTGAAGGGGGTAAACACAAGGGCCCTATTCCACTGGACAATTATCGTTCGCATAATCGTTAACGATTAATAATCTCAAACGACCGCTATTGCGAAAGACCTGAAAACGTTCACTCATTTCCATGGAACGGTAAACGTTACTTATGATCGTATTTGCGATTGTTTTTTCTTCGCTATTGCGTTCTTATCTACTGCGAACGACCGAACAACGTCTTATTCAATGCAAACGAGCAACGATAAAAATAGGTCCAGGTCTTATAAAGCGATCAACGATTTTTCGTTCGGTCGTTATCTGCATTTCTACCGAACAATTAGTTTGGATTCGAATGATTTAACGATAATCTGAACGATAATCGTCCGGTGGAATAGGGCCCTAAGGGAGCTTAAAGGCGCAAATATAATAAGGGGATAAATTAAAAAGGAATTTTCACCTCTAAATATTTTTAGATCAAACATTGACTGATCATAAACACATTAAGAGACCGTTACACTTCAGCATTCTCCCCACTTCTAGGGATTGGTCCGGTCCTGACCCAAACAAACTTCGGACATGTGAAAAGTTTTCCCATCTCTTGCCAGGTATACTGACTATAACAGAGCAGGGGATTTGGAGCAATGTATCAGAATCCCAATAAAATTGTCAGGGCAGAACGTGTGGCCTATTTGCTAATGATGGACATTCACTTTAAACGGTCAAGACTTCCATCTCATGGTCAAGTTCACACTGGGCACTTGAATTGAACAGCTTTAACGTGATGGAATCATATGATATTAATCAGGATATATGGCATCACGGTGTTCTGTAAATTATATTTGTGACCACTTTATATGCCATGGGATTACACAGGTGGTATCCAGTGTTAGAAAGAGAAACAACTACTTTCTTGCAGAAACAGCGCCGCTCCTGTCCTTAGGTTGTGTCTGGTATTACAACTATACTTCAAAAGGAACCAAACTGCACAGCTACATCCTAATGGAGTACAGGAGAGGTGCTGTTTCTGGAAGAAGGCAACCATGCTTTTCCAACCAAAGTCAAAAGCAAACAAACATTCTCCATATATTGTGAACCTGTAACTCCCAGTAAATTACATATACCAGCCCTGATTCGGAGTAGCGGATAGAGGTTTTAGATTATGCATTATAATATAACAAAGAACCGGAAGACAGGAGTGTGCAGTATTCATGGCTGAAATGTCTGAGGATAGACAAAGTTTTATATATCAGTGATACAGAGCCAGAGCTTCCACCATTACATGCAATATACAGTAGCATATCTCATATGTTCAGTAGCATTCTACATACATCATGGATCACGGATTCTATGTATGACCAGATATAATACCGCAGAAGGCTGACCCTACCCTGCGCAGCCCATGCTAAGGATCGCTCAGGTCACCAGAGAACGTGTATTACTCTTCTATCTGAACATCAGTTTTTAATAACAATAAAGAGCTGAATGATCTGACAATTCTCCTAGAGGTGTATGACTAAGGCTAATGGTGCATCAGGCATGGGGAACCTTCTGCACTACAACTCCTGTCGTGCATGGACAGCCAAAGCTTAAGCTTTGAAGGGGTCAAGGTTCCCCATCCCTATGCCACATGACTACTATTGCTACCCCAAACCAATGTTGTATTGTCCACATTGCAGAACAACCATATTCCTTTTAATTATTTGCAATCCAAGACACTTCATCCAGGATGCAATATATGACCATACCATGACCATATTAACTTATTAGCAGTGATTCTGGACCAAATTTGTTGTGTAGCTCTAGTCTACGCTGACAGCTAGATGTTACCATTCTTCCAAGTCAGTGTGACCCTATACTTCTAACATCGTCGGCACTTATTGGACAATATCAGACTGTTGGGACACACCCCATTGGGAAATTGAATACGTCCAGTTGTCAATTTAATGTTTCTAGAGAAACAACACAAGTAGTGAAGTATTCCATATCATGGTTGTAGGTTGCACTTTAGAAGGAGCCCCATGTATAAGGAAAACTCCTTTATAAATCTGTTTCCTGTTCTAGTAGACCCAAGCAGTAAGGTGTAGGGAACGTGCTGCCCTACAGAAAAACTACAATCCCCATCATGCCTGGACCACAAAGGCTGTTTAGACATGACATGAATTGTATTTTTACAACAGCTGTAGGGCAGCAGGTTCCCATCCCTGCATTACATGGGGTAACGTTTCCCACTTGTATTAGTTAAACGTCTTGGAGGACTAGGGGGAAACATCAAGTACATCTGATTTCAATAGGAGCAGTGTTTATCTGTAATAAAGCAGCACTGACCGGCTGTGTGATGCTAAGGGGGATGAACTTGATTGCAAGTGTCCAAAAGAAACAATGCCATCAGTAAGCAGGCTAAAGCATGAGCTAAAGGGGAGCTCACATTTTTTTCTCTTTCAAATCAACTGGTGGCAGAAAGTTCCAGAGACTTGCATTTTACTTTTACTAAAAAAAAAAAAAAAAAAAAAAAAAAAAAAAAAAAAAAAAGTCTTCCAGTACTTATCCGCTGCTGTATGCCCGAAGCCTTTTTTTTATAGTAAATTTCAAATCTCTGGCAACAGTTGATTTGAAATAAGAAATCTGGTGACCTACCCCTTTTAAACACTAGACAAGATTGCTATAGAAATATATATATAAATTTTCAATAGGGCAGTTGGGTCCCCCTGATAAACGCTGCCAGACCTTAATAAGTAGAATAATGAAGCATTAATCCCTTGAAGGGAAAGTCTATTCCTCCAACATCCTAGGAACCTACTTTAAAACCAGCAAGAACACAAAGAACAGATATTAACTTATTTTTTGCAATCAGAAAAATACAAAAAAACACATTAGAATTTATTACTTCGCTTTCCTTTAATGCCTTAAAATACTAAATGTGGAAATATTTACAAGAATATTTTACATTTACTACTACAAAAGTAGAATAAAAAATAAAAGCCCCCCCCCAAACCCAACAACAAAGATAAGAGGCCGTTCATGAAGACATTGCCTTGTGTTTTCCCGCATGGCATAAATAAAGAGTACCCGGTGTCCTCCCACAGGGGAGCTGCCATCTATCAGCCGGGAACATCGCCCGCCAGGTCAAGAACCAGCTAGCTTTGTGCTGAAAAGACTGACCCCTTATTGTATACAGATGCCGAGCTCTATAGAGAACATGTGCTCTCTTCCTAGTAAATACTCGTGGAGATGAGCGAACCTCAAATCCGGACTCTCTGCATTTTATTACTGGTGGCTAAAGTTGGATACAGCCCTAGGGAGTCCTGGAAAACACAAATACAGCCTATGGCCTATGGCCATGTTTTTAGGCAGCTTTAGGGCTACATACAACCTTTGCAGCCACCGCTATTCGTATGCCGAACGTTTATGTTGGAGATTTGCTCATCTGTACTCATACCCCCATAAAGCCATTCTGGATCTTCTTTCCTTATAACTCTGAACTGCCCCTGTTCCTCTGATATTCCTGCTGGAAGTGTATAAGCTGTCCAGGAATAATGGAAATTGTACTTTTATGAAGGTGCCCCATCCCTGATGTAAACCCACACAGTAAAGCCCTGATGATGCAGTTCCAATGAGATCACACAGGTCAGCCTCATGCATATTACAAACCTAGCATGGAGTTAACCCCCAAGATACCAAACTGGATAGAGACAAGACTATAAAACTCAGAGTAAACCTGAAAAGAAAAATGGGCATCATGATAAACTTAAGTCTATAGGACCACGTACTGCCACATGTGGTGGCTGCGAACCGCACCGACATGCAGACACTGGTTTACCTGCAATATCATTGGTTAATAGCAGTGTCTCCTGCACGGTACTGCCAGAGAGACTGCTGCTTATCCACGACCATGATAAGTGACTGAAGTATGCTTGTGGTGAACCTACATATCGGTGCGGTTTTTGTCCACTGATGGGGGAAAAAAAAAAGGACACACAAAAAGAACTTCTGCAAACTTAACAGAAATATAGAAATGGGTGAATTTCTCATTTTATATAAATTCTTGTTTTTTTTTTTTTATGAGCTGAAAAAAGATAAAACAGTATAAAATGAATCAGATCAGGACGAGTGTTGTGTGAGCTGGAGGAAGCGATGATCAAAATCTATATATAATGGTGTCTTATGCTGATCAATACTGCACACCACTGTCCTCGGAATTTACTCTCTACAGATGTTTTTTTTTTTTTTTTAACCTCAAGAGAACTTGTAAAATGAGTCTGACTAAAACCGAAAATATATTTCACATTCACCCATCCACATTTAAAACCCATTAAAATAGATGTTACATTGAAGGAAAAAACAAAAATAATAAAATGGAACAAACTTTGTACATTGTAAAACAGCCAAAAAAAAACAAAAACAATAAAATAGGCAGGGGTGAGATCACCAATGTGACCTGGTGCTGACCGGCATGGCGCTCAGGGAAGCCTGTTAGTACTACACCGCTCTGCCATGCAAGCTCCAGCATACAGGTTCGTACAGGATGGGAAGTTGCTTGTTGCTTTGACTGCTGCAGAAGTAAAATCACACAACGTGAAATCGTGGTCCCGGTGTGGCGATGATGTCACTGTAGGGCTCCACCTGGGTAAGTTCAATCGCCTGTTGCTTTTTAAGGACGAGGAAGCTGTAGAACTTGGCTGCGGCTTGCTTCCGGTTTGTGTTTCGACACAGGTCGAGTAAACTGATGGACTCAGCGCCTGTTCTGGCCAGGACTCTCTGCAAATCAAAACGGGGGAGAAAATGAATGAAATGCAAAAACAATGGTTTATAGTCCTACGTTTAAAACCAGAGAAAAGCTTTAAGAGCACTCGTTATTAAAAATGACTTGACAGGTCTTAGGTTATTGATCACATTGGGTCTCGCTGCAAAAACCAGCTGTGATCTGGAGATATAGCTTGAGCGCGCAGCAGTGACATCCACTCCCAAGCTGTATCTCCATAACTGCTAAGGCCTTATTCACACGTCCCGTAATTTACGGATGCGTATTTCCGTATCAGAGTTAGTGCACATTGATGTCTATTGGGCTAGTCACACTATCAGTAGATGAAACGGATGAAAATCAATGGCGGGAAAAAAAAAAAAAAAAAAAAAAGACATGTCCTAGTGCGGACCCAGATTTAAGGATCCTCTCATTGAAAATTGTTTACGGATTGCAACGTTTGGCATCCGTATTTCCGTAAAAAAATACGGATGACTCATAGGTCACAAGGTTCTGTTTCTAAGCAACCACAGGCTAACAAGCGATCATGTGACTTATTTTAGGGGTTGGGCAAACTTTTTTTTTTTAACCTACTCAACTTTATTAACTCGTATAAATCAGTCAGTAGTAAAAACGGATTTACGGAAATACGGATGCACTACGTATGTCCAATCCGTAATTTTTAGCGGGTTGTTTCAGTACTAGAAATTACTACTGAACGTGTGAATAAGGCCTAGGTCTATAAGGCCACAGTGACAGAATTAGTTGCCGGACAGGAAGTGGACAGCGCTGCCGCCTCGCTCTCTCCCTGCCTATATCTCCTGATCCCAGCAGGTGTCAGCAGTGAGACTCGATGCAATCAATAACTTGACATGTATAATCACAATGATTAACTACTTTTATCATGACTATGTATAGGACAATAAAGCTCCAGAAAGGAAGTGGCCTGAAAGATGCAAATTACTTCGCTCCTCCCTCTTACACTTTGGGGCACCAAGAGCCATATTGAACTAAGATCTCTGCATGGTCTATCTGCACTTCCCATAAGTGACAACACCTACATAACATACAGTGGAGCAGGTCCCCAATTCCGCATGTCTCTGTGTGTAATAATCAGTCACTTTAAATAGGAGTTCTAAATCTGGTGTGTGCGCAGAGGCTGCACATATTAGGTTAGACCTGTTGTGAACCAAGATTGACCATCTAATGTGTATAGGGCTCTAACAGATGATACTGAGACTGACTGGCATGCTAAAATTCAAGGGCCTGATTTTTTTTTTTTTTTTTACTGTAAGTCATTGTCAAATGGAGTCTGGCAGGAGCTTACAGGACACTATCATTTGTCTTAACACTTTAAATCTCTTTCTCCCCTAACTCTGCGCTCATGAATGCTTGGACAAGAGTTTTTTTTGTATGTGAAGATCAACAGAAATAGCTGTCAGCTTATCGAGTGTTCTGAAAATGTTTGTACAGCTACTTAACAGGTAATCCTAACCTGCTGGAAGATCCCAATAGGGGGGAGAAGGAAAAAAAAAAAAAAAAAAAAAAAAAAAAAAAAAAAGACAGCTCACTATTTAAGAGGGGGTGTTGCAGAGTCCCCTATAAGTCTCTAGTATATAGGACAGGGATGAGGTAGCCTTTCGCATTCCAGCTGTTGCAAAACTACAGCAAAAGCTTCAGCTGTCCAGGCATAACGGGAATTGTAGTTTTGCAACAGATGGAGGGCCTAAGGTTCCCCATCTCCGATCTAGGATGCCATAACCTGCTAAAAGGGATGCAAGCTGCTATTGTGTGTCCCTGGCCTGCCAGTTGTTCCATAGCACTGTGCAGAGGAAGGGGAAGATTGGCAAAGCTTTCATTAGCAAAGAAAAAGTTTGTCTATGGGAACAGTTGCAATACATACACAAAAAACCCCTGAAATACTTCATTTTTCTGCAGTAAAACTGAAACAATGGCAAATGGAAGAGCCCCCTTGTTACCAAAAGACAGTTCTAGATGAGAACATATAAGCTGTACTCCTCCCTCCAGCTAGCCACCACCAATAGAGTTGGGTATGATGTCAGTGAGAGAATGGGGTAGAATAGGGTCTAGTACCTGAAGGCCGTGAAGCATCTGCTGAGTCCTCTTATTCCAACGCCTCTCCTCCTGGTCCTGCTCGGTCCCTGTGGTATCTTCCTCCTGCAGCAACAACAACAACAGCGCTTAGAGAAACAGCTGCGAGTCCTGATTAATATTCATAGGATAACAAGTGAAGGAGAAAATGAATTCATATTTCTCAATATCTCTAGAGCACCGAGCTCTCGTTCTGAACTACCTGCTTGTCTGATACGCGGCAAATGAGTCTCTCGTCTCAGTCCTGAGAAAATATTCAGCCAAGCACATTTTTTATTGAGATGTTAAACTCACAGATGTTTTTAGTTGGTTGGCTGGAGAGATTACGACGTGCCACTGTGTCACTGAAGGAGCACAAGTGCATATGGGCGACTCCCTGCGCCAAGCGATACTCCATGTATATAAACTGCAGCTTACAGCTACAACAGCAAAGAGGTGCAGCCCAAGGTGGCAACCATGACAAGTAGATATGCATATGCACACCACAGGATACCAGAGGAACTTTTCTATGGGTTTGGTCTATAGAGGGAGTGAAGGACGCTACTGCACACTACTACTCGCTCATTTCCCTGATCAGTAAGGGGTCTCTAAAACCTTTGACATGCAAGTTTCTCCGTGACTATACCCATTTAAAGCCCTTTTAGGCAGGCTAAGGATGGGGGGATGGTGATATTCATTCTTTACATGATAAACTAATTTGTTCATTCATCTGGTTGTCATTAATCATATGGCTGGGGGTTTCCACATAAATAAGGTCAATTTGGTCAGTATAGATATGCTCCTTGACAAAAGGTGGAAGCAGAAATGCGCATTGGGGCATGTGACAAGATTCTACATGGCCTAAGGTAATTGGGTATATAGCATCAGGGTCCATACTACGCTGTATTCTATTTATGCACTAGTCACTTTTACTTTATATTTAGTGTTGTGGTACCCATACGTGCAATACTCTATTTCTAGGCAGCTGCACTATAGTATATTTACAATTATTAATAATTATTTAGCTGCCTTAGTATAACACTTCATATCCAGCGCCACAATATTCATCGGTGCTGACCATCATTGAGTAAATTTTTAATCAATAAAGATTTATAATCAAAAATTGTAGTAGTGTGGCATCTATTTTGTGAATAGGTTTTGTGTATTAATATTGGCCTGTTGCTACACAGGTACATTTTCTATATCACCCAGGGAGAATAATTGTAGATGATTAAAGTGGCATAGCGGGTGCGCCTTCCAGATAGTGTGTTTTTGTTTTAAGTCTTTTACTGTTAGATTTGGTACAGCAATAAATACCTCTTCCTCCTCCTCTTCATCTTTTTCCTTTTCCTTGTCTTTCTCAGGAATGAGGTTGAGCTCTGGAATTAGGTCATTGATATTTGGAGGCTCCTCTGGAGGAAGCTCCACTGGTGGCATCTCGATCTGAGGCTCTGGCTCTTGCTGCATAAAGAATAGAAGTCAGCAATCAAATGGTAACTAGTTTTGCTAGTACTAAACTACCAAACCCAACTGAAAAAAATATATAATAAAATAAAAATATATAATATTTTTTTTTATAATATTATTAATCATATTAATCTACTGGTAGCAATCAAGCATTGTCTACTCACAGGAAGTAATGGCTCTGGTTCCATCTGCTGAGAGTCACGCTTGACGCCTTGCTGCTGTGGCTGAGGAGGTGGTGGCATCACGGTCTCATCCAGCTGAGTCCTGCTTCCCTCCATCATAGACTCCTGTAGTCTACTAGCTTCCTCCAAGATGGGCTGGTCTAAATGACAGAAGACATGATCAGTAACAACCATCTTTATCTATAGGCATGTCACTGACAGTCAGCTTTCAACCTGCCAGGTTTCCATGCAATTACTTTGGGGTATTAACACACAATGGTTACTTAACTGTAAAGAAAAAGCTAAAAAGCAGCTATGGTAAAAAGGGAGTACTTACCAATAACATCCTGCTGCCTTAGCTCCTCCCTTGGAACCTCAGGGTTCTCAAACTCCTTAAGGAACTCGTCCAGGTTGTCGGCTTCACCACCTTTCCTCCTCTTTTTGAGGTCATCGGGTACCAAAGGAGTGAGGCACCGTGTGAAGAGCTAATAGGACAGAATGGAAGTGTGTTAGAAAGTGCTCCCTACATTACTGAAACTCCACACCAGACACAAAAAACAATTTGTTACACCAACACAGAGAATAGGTTTACCTTCAGAAGTCGAGCGTTCCACAGAGGCTGAGCGGGCAGAGAGAAGAGCTTCTCAACGCCACCCGTCTCCTTCCACATCATCAGCTTCTTTGTGGGAGGTGCCAGGTCCAGAGTGGTGACTATGTCAGAGTAGTCGCTTAGCTGGGCACGGATGGTCTTGCTGTCCAACTCCTTAACACTGTCAACGATCAGCTTCCTTTTTCTCTTGGCCTTGGTTTCCTTAACTAAAATATTAGGTGGATAAAAAGGAGTAGAAATTATGCGCTACATAGAAAATAATAGAATAGCAGGTCACATATGTGACCACCTCCCCACGAAAACTACTCGCTGGAAGGAAAACACAAGGCTACGAACCCTGTTTTAGTCAGAAAAACAATAGTCACCCTCAAATGTACATATTCAAACTGTTACCTGTAATGTCAATAGGTTCCAGTGCAAAAGCTTCCTCTTCATTGGGAACCAAAGTAGTCTGATCGGTCATGGTGGGCAGGGGCTCTACAGGATCCACGGAATCAGGGCTGTCTGGTCCACCCACTGAAAGTCAGGATGGGCATTAGTGTTGAAAGCAACTTGGAAATGCAAGCGGCCAAGATCAACTATATATGCAAGTCCTATACTCACTGGAAACAGCATCATCGTCATCCATATCATCATCGTGGGCGGGCTGCTCTGGCATTGCAACACCCTCCTCAGGAATAGCTGGTGGGTCGTCAAAGATGCCGCCTCCATCGTTGCTTAAAAGTTTATCATCTAAAGAAGCAGAACACACATATGATAGGAATATATGTGATGCAATACCCTATGTAACTCATGTAGGGACTGGTTTACACTTGCTCTGTTCATGTGCATTATTGAACGGACTGTTTTGCGGCACCAGACTCTGCCATGGAGGCAAGTCTGAACCAAGCTTAAAGTAACTTTAATAAACCTATAGGAAACACCTCAGATTCATTACCCAGTATGCCGCCGTCATTGCCCTCTCCAAAGTTGTCATCTTTATATTGTTCATCGTACTCCAGGTGGTTGCTCTTCTCATTCAGCTGAGTGGCGTTCTGTTCAGGCTCCAACAAGAGGTTAGAGGCGCTGGTGCTGACCAACATGTCATCCTCAAATGCACTTCCTTCTCGCATCATCTCTCGGTCATCCATGCCAAAGTCACCTGTAAGATGCATGAAGATATTAGAGTGAAGTAGATGGAAATACTGTAGATGCATAAAACAAACAGAAGCTAGACAATGCACTTTGACTACCTTGGAAAAGTACACCCAAAAGCACAGCTATACGACACCACCTGTCTTCAGGTTGCGTGCAGTATTACAACTCAAAAATACCACAGCCAAAAGGAGGACAAGAGTGGTTCTGTTTCTGGAGGAAAGTGCCCATGTTTTCCTAAGCCTGGATATCCTTTAGGCGCAATTCAGAATTACTTCTACACACGTTGTCACTATATTTTGGGAAATTCTGCACATTTTTTCTTTACATTCACCAGAATCTTTTGCCATGTTAATTTTTTTTATCAGTTGATCAGTTGAAGATACCTACCAAAATCATTGTCTTGTAAGATGTTAATATTCCCAACCTCTTCTCTCATGGTGATTTCTTCCACACGGCTCTGGTTCAGGCTGAACTGCTGGGCCACATCAATGTCACTTAGGAAAGGAAAATACATGGTTACTTTTCTGCCAGTGAGAACAAAGTAGTCATGACTATTGTTGAGCGGAGTTGCTAAACTGTTTGGGTTTGGCAATGTCCTCCAAGCCCAACGTTCAGCATTTGACTCTCAGCGTCAGGAGCCCTAGGGCTGCATCCAACATCTCCAGAGTCAAGTGCAGAAGATTCGGGTTCAGAGACAACTGCTGCAAACATTAATCTGAACAAGATTGCTTACTCGAGATCTGGTAAAGGCTGGTCAAAGTCATGGAACTCCTCGGGCAGTGTGATAGCATTGTACGCAGCTTCACGATTTTCCTCCGGTAAATCCACCACACCTACAATGAAAGTATTAGTTGCTTTACATGTTTCTATTGTCAGTGTATTTATATGCCATTTTCTATATTTATAGGTTCAGGTAAGTTGAAGCAAGTCTATGGACAATGCTATAAGCTGCAGACAGGAAACAAATGAGAAAATAAACTATTTTGCCAGGATACACTCAAAAGATCTAAGCTCTCTGTTGATACCTAAAGTTGCCTGATCATTGTTCACGAGGATAATGACATGTTATGCCCGTTTGGTGAAATCAAAACATGTATCGGTAGCATTCACCATCATTAAAAGGAGCACTGACACATTTAGAGGTTGTAGAGTAGAGATTGTGATTGCAAGCAGTTTTGTAATATACTTTTTTTAGTTATACATATGGCCACTAGGTGTCTCCGTTCCTGTCAAACACAGGAAGTCCCGGTCCTCTGCGCGCACTGAGCGGGACAAGTCTTTACTGTGCATGTATACAGCTGCTGCACATCCAAATTTAGTAGCAGAGAATCATGGAGGTGCTTACACTGTATGGTCAGCTCTCCTGTAACAGCACCAAAACCTCTGTAACATACTGACTAAATTGTTGCATAACAAAGAGCAATGTCTCCTGGTAATAACTTTTGCTTATCAGTTTTGCATTATTATAATTCACCCTCAGTTGATATAAAGCCTGCATGATGAGCAGGTGTCTTACCTTGCATGAAATGGTCTGTCTCCAGCAACCTTTAGATATAAATATATTGTGCATCGTTTCTTTCTAATGTCCCAATAGTATTCAATGGTGTAAAGGGGAGAGAAGATATATGTATATTTTATTGGGCGACAGTGTCACAGCATCAAGGAGGTTGTGAACTCCTGTCCCGGGCGCCCGTCTAGCTCTCGATCTGAGCCGGTGATTAGACGCCACCTTCAATTATTATAACCCCAGATACAATCTCTTTACAAATTGAAATCTAAATGTTTGAAAGGATCAGGTAGTTGGCGGATCTTATCGCTCATACAAGGTGCTGTGCGCTACCTCCGGCGCTCTGCTCTGTGGTGATAACATAAAATGTCATTTCCCAGGGCAGGGAGATAAATTGTACACCGGCCATTTAATTGTGGATAGAAAAAAATAAAAATAAAATAAAAAAATAAAAACTCATCTACTCAGGAATCCAATTAAAAAGCTTCTGTCCCCCTCTGATGGGAAACTGCTTTGTAGATAAACAGATCAGAAAGCACCACGGATTGGCTTTACTTACCGGGCCGGAAAGCCATCTTAATTTTGATAAAGGCTTCATTACAGTCAGCGAGGAGGTACTTTGCCTTCCTGTGATAGATTCTGACCACGCCCAGGAGCAGATGACCGGACGTACGCAGAGCCATCTTCACCTACACCAAGGACAGGGACAGGTTATAGGAGGAAAGTAACACTGGATTATACACAGACAAGGAATAGTGGGGGGCTGGGGTTACCTTGGGTGAGATGATGCTCTCCACGCTGCTCTCCAGGTTGCACTCAAACACGTGGGCCTTAGTCAGCTTCTTGTCCCAGTGGGCCGCCAGCCAGATTTTGGCTAGCGGCCCTCTCTTGCTCAGAACAAAGTGTGCGTAGAACATTTTCCAAAGCTTTAGTTACCTGCAAACAAGAATACAAAATATGAGTGAAAACCAATACTATTCCCAATGACAAAACACATGTTCTCACCAGGAACATCCGTTTCACCAGACGGTGAGCATACAGGACATTTCTATTGGTACCAGCATCACTGAGGCGCAATTATATGCAATTGAAAGCAGCATCTCTTCCACAAAAAGATGAACAGGTTATTAAAAATGTTCAGCGATACAGAGTGTGAGGTAGAGAAAGGAGACAAAGTCAAGTGCGGGCCAAGGGTCGCTGCATTTGGTTCCCTATGGAAAAATAGCTCATGACAGGCAGTCGGGTAGCAGAGGCAACAATCCCACACCTAGCCAGTTCAACTCACAAGAGCACCTTTTTTTAATATCAACTTAAAGAAAATTTACTATCAGGTACATTTGCTTTAACATGACCCACGAATAGATCGAAGCAGGCGCAGGGAAGCCGGTGCCGCGGCCCATTTTTTTGAACCGCGGCCCATTTTTTTGAACCGCGGCCTAGTTTCCATGTACGGCGCTGTTCCTTCCATGGCTATCGGGCCAGGGCTGAAGCACTGGAGATGGGCCGGGCCGCCCCCAGTGGGAGGAATCCCCCGCGCCTCTGACGCAGCTCCTTTAGAATCAATGGAGCCGCGTCAGAGGGGCAGGGGATTCCTCCCACTGGATAGAACGGCGCCGTACACGGGAACCAGGCCTCGGTTAAAAAAAAATGGACCACGGCACCGGCGCCGATCTGTCCACGAATCATGTTAAAGCGAATGTACCTGATGGTACATTCGCTTTGATTCCCCAGTGTCAGCTGTGTCTCTGTATGCAGAGCTGTGGAGAGTATGGCAGTGAAAGAACACTGAGTTTACTTGTTGTAGTTTTATACATCATCTTGGCTCCTTTTCCTCCCTCTGATGTGGTTCTCATAACATCTAACGTGCAACCCCGCTCGCAATATAAATATATCTATCTATTAAGTCAGCAAGTGATAGATCAGTGTCATGGAATATGTAGTCTTCACTTCTAAAGCTTCCATCAGTTAGAGCAGGGATGGGGAACCTTCGGCCTTCCAGATGTTGCAAAACTACAATTCCCATCGTGCCGGGACAGCCGAAGGCTCAGCTGGAGGGCTGAGGGTTCCCCATCCCTGAGTTAGAGGGTTACTGTATGCAGAATACCCAGTGTGATGCAGCTTCAGCCTGTTTATCCCAGTTTCCTCCTTCAGCCGTATCTCATTGATAAATTCTCGCACACGGTATGGAGAGTCACTGCCAGTCGGCAGAGCTTTATAACGTAGCAGCTCATGGCTGTACAGGTGCACATGCTACATACACCGCTACACTCTAGGTGTGTAGTAAGCTCGGCCATATACCTATACGGGCTGATGACATTCTGAGGGCTCAGCATTATTTCTTATGTAGTTCTGGTGCCGTTCAGGTCCTGCTGGGGTTCCATGAGATCACTTTCATAGAAATGCACAGAGGCAACTTTCCAACCTCTGCAGACTTCAATTTAATGGAAAAAAAAAAACAGATGCATTTTGTGTGCATACATTTTCCATTGACTTCCATTGTAAGAAAATCAAAACGCATCCGTTTTGGTGAGTGCTGAAAACGCATGTGTTTTAATCATCATTTATAATGGAAGTCAACGAAAAAAAAACGATGAACACAAATGCATGTTTTTTCCCCCCCATTTAAGAGACAACTCCAGAAAAAAAAAAAAAAAAAAAAATTAAAAACACAACTGTCAGAAAGTGCCATAAATTTGTAATTTACTTCTATTAAAAAAAAAAAAAAAAAAATCTCCAAGTCTGCCAGTACTTATCAGCTGCTGTATGTTATAGACAGATATGTAGGACATACAGCAGCTGATAAGTACTGGATAACTGGAGATTTTTTTTTTTTTTAAATAGAGGTAAATTATAAATCTCTGGCACTTTCTGACACCAGCTGATTTAAAAGAAAAAAAAAGAAAAATAAATAAATCACTGGAGTTGCCCTTTAATGACTCTGCTAAACCTACAGCAAATAGGCAGTGTGACCCCAGCCTAAAACCAACACTCCTGGGTATATATATGACACCTGCACAGAAAATAGGGCAACAATATAAGGAGCTGCAGTTACCACCCGCATACAGCTGCAGACTGACTGACTGATCACACAGTTCATGTACAGGGAAAACTATGCTACGTTCAATTACAGAGTAAAAAAAAACAAAACAAAAAAAAAAGTAATCCTAGAGGCTTGGGCGGTGAAGTGGCAAATGAAGTTTAATGTGGATAAATGTAAGGTTATGCACTTAGGCCGTACAAATAATAAGTACAGTTATGTGCTAAATAATAAAACACTGGGTAAAACAACTTCCGAAAAGGACCTGGGGGTATTGGTGGACAGTAAACTCAACTTTAGTGATCAGTGCCAGGTAGCAGCTGCCAAGGCTAATAAAATAATGGGGTGCATCAAAAGAGGTATAGATGCTAAAGATGAGAACATAGTTTTGCCTCTTTATAAATCACTGGTCAGACCACATATGGAATACTGTGTACAGTTTTGGGCACCGGTATATAAGAAGGACACAGCTGAACTGGAGCGGATGCAGAGGAGGGCAACAAAGGTCATTAAGGGAATGGGTGGGTTACAGTACCAGGACAGGTTATCACGCTTGGGGTTATTTACGCTAGAAAAAAAGACGTCTTAGGGGCGATCTGATCACAATGTACAAACATATGAATGGACAGTACAGAGATCTTTCTAGTGATCTTTTTACTCCTAGGTCTATAACAATGACAAGGGGGCATCCTCTACGTCTAGAGGAAAGAAGATTTCATCATCAGCATCGACGCGGGTTCTTTACTGTACGAGCGGTAAGACTGTGGAACTCTCTGCCACATGATGTTATCATGGCCAATTCATTAAGTTCAAGGGAGGCCTGGATGCTTTTCTTGAACAATATAATATTACAAGTTATGGGCATTAGATTTCCGGTGATACGTTGATCCGGGGATTGTTCTGGTTGCCATTGGAGTCGAATGAAAGGAGTTGGCTGCTGAACTTGGATAAAGCCCTAAGGCTATGTGGAAAACATGGATATAGTCATTGGCTGTATCCATGTTTTCCAGACAACCTTAGAGCTTTATCCAGGTTCAGCAGCCCCAGCTTGCACAAAGAAAAACTATATGGAGAAAACTGTAATAAAATAACTAAACCCTGCCTGTTCAAGTCAATGGGTCTGCCGACCCCAAGATGGGCTTACCTCAGCATTCTTCTCATAAATCAGACATGCAGCACGGCGTGTGGCCGAAAACACAACCTGAACCTAGTGTTATAGATGTGCCAAATTCATATTGTATATATATATACACACACACACACACACACACATCTCTATACCACTACTCCCCTACACACCACACATCTGCCTTATCCATCATGTCCTATACTGTACTACTATCCCTACACACCGCACTTCTCCTGCCTTATCCATGTCCTATACTGTACTACTACTACTACACACCGCACATCTCCTGCCTTATCCATCATGTCCTATACTGTGCTACTACTACTACTACACACCGCACATCTCCTGCCTTATCCATCATGTACTGTACTACTACTACACACCGCACATCTCCTGCCTTATCCATCATGTACTGTACTACTACTACACACCGCACATCTCCTGCCTTATCCATCATGTCCTATACTGTACTACTACACACCGCACATCTCCTGCCTTATCCATCATGTCCTATACTGTACTACTACACACCGCACATCTCCTGCCTTATCCATCATGTCCTATACTGTACTACTACTACACACCGCACATCTCCTGCCTTATCCATCATGTCCTATACTGTACTACTATTACACACCGCACATCTCCTGCCTTATCCATCATGTCCTATACTGTACTACTACTACTACACACCGCACATCTCCTGCCTTATCCATCATGTCCTATACTGTACTACTACTACACACCGCACACCTCCTGCCTTATCCATCATGTCCTATACTGTAGTACTACTACTACACAGCGCACATCTCCTGCCTTATCCATCATGTACTATACTGTACTACTACTACTACACACCGCACATCTCCTGCCTTATCCATCATGTCCTATACTGTACTACTACTACTACACACCGCACATCTCCTGCCTTATCCATCATGTCCTATACTGTACTACTACTACTACTACTACACACCGCACATCTCCTGCCTTATCCATCATGTACTATACTATACTGTACTACTACTACTACTACACACCGCACATCTCCTGCCTTATCCATCATGTCCTATACTGTACTACTACTACTACACACCGCACATCTCCTGCCCTATCCATCATGTACTATACTGTACTACTACTACACACCGCACATCTCCTGCCTTATCCATCATGTCCTATACTGTACTACTACTACACACCGCACATCTCCTGCCTTATCCATCATGTCCTATACTGTACTACTATTACACACCGCACATCTCCTGCCTTATCCATCATGTCCTATACTGTACTACTATTACACACCGCACATCTCCTGCCTTATCCATCATGTCCTATACTGTACTACTACACACCGCACATCTTCTGCCTTATCCATCATGTCCTATACTGTATACTGTACTACTACTACACACCGCACATCTCCTGCCTTAGCCATCATGTCCTATACTGTACTACACACCGCACATCTCCTGCCTTATCCATCATGTCCTATACTGTACTACTATTACACACCGCACATCTCCTGCCTTATCCATCATGTCCTATACTGTACTACTACTACACACCGCACATCTCCTGCCTTATCCATCATGTCCTATACTGTACTACTACTACACACCGCACATCTCCTGCCTTATCCATCATGTACTATACTGTACTACTACTACACACACCACACATCTCCTGCCTTATCCATCATGTCCTATACTGTACTACTACTACACACCGCACATCTCCTGCCTTATCCATCATGTCCTATACTGTATACTGTACTACTACTACACACCGCACATCTCCTGCCTTATCCATCATGTCCTATACTGTACTACTACTACTACACACCGCACATCTCCTGCCTTATCCATCATGTCCTATACTGTACTACTATTACACACCGCACATCTCCTGCCTTATCCATCATGTCCTATACTGTACTACTATTACACACCGCACATCTCCTGCCTTATCCATCATGTCCTATACTGTACTACTACTACACAGCCGCACATCTCCTGCCTTATCCATCATGTCCTATACTGTACTACTACACACCGCACATCTCCTGCCTTATCCATCATGTCCTATACTGTACTACTACTACACACCGCACACCTCCTGCCTTATCCATCATGTCCTATACTGTACTACTACTACTACTACACACCGCACATCTCCTGCCTTATCCATCATGTACTATACTGTACTACTACTACACACCGCACATCTCCTGCCTTATCCATCATGTCCTATACTGTACTACTACTACACACCGCACATCTCCTGCCTTATCCGTCATGTCCTATACTGTACTACTACTACACACCGCACATCTCCTGCCTTATCCATCATGTCCTATACTGTACTACTACTACACACCGCACATCTCCTGCCTTATCCATCATGTCCTATACTGTACTACTACACACCGCACATCTCCTGCCTTATCCATCATGTCCTATACTGTACTACTACACACCGCACATCTCCTGCCTTATCCATCATGTCCTATACTGTACTACTACTACACACCGCACATCTCCTGCCTCATCCATCATGTCCTATACTGTACTACACACTGCACATCTCCTGCCTTATCCATCATGTACTATACTGTACTACTACTACTACTACGCACCGCACATCTCCTGCCCTATCCATCATGTACAATACTGTACTACTACTACACACCGCACATCTCCTGCCCTATCCATCATGTACTATACTGTACTACTACTACTACTACACACCGCACATCTCCTGCCTTATCCATCATGTCCTATACTGTACTACTATTACACACCGCACATCTCCTGCCTTATCCATCATGTCCTATACTGTACTACTGCACACCGCACATCTCCTGCCTCATCCATCATGTCCTATACTGTACTACTACTACACACCGCACATCTTCTGCCTTATCCATCATGTCCTATACTGTATACTGTACTACTACTACACACTGCACATCTCCTGCCTTATCCATCATGTACTATACTGTACTACTACTACACACCGCACATCTCCTGCCTTATCCATCATGTCCTATACTGTATACTGTACTACTACTACACACCGCACATCTCCTGCCTTATCCATCATGTCCTATACTGTACTACTACTACACACCGCACATCTCCTGCCTTATCCATCATGTACTATACTGTACTACTACTACACACCGCACATCTCCTGCCTTATCCATCATGTCCTATACTGTACTACTACTACACACCGCACATCTCCTGCCTTATCCATCATGTCCTATACTGTACTACTACTACACATCTCCTGCCTTATCCATCATGTCCTATACTGTACTACTATTACACACACCACATCTCCTGCCTTATCCATCATGTCCTATACTGTACTACTATTACACACACCACACATCTCCTGCCTTATCCATCATGTCCTATACTGTACTACTACTACTACACACCGCACATCTCCTGCCTTATCCATCATGTCCTATACTGTACTACTACTACACACCGCACATCTCCTGCCTTATCCATCATGTCCTATACTGTACTACACACCGCACATCTCCTGCCTTATCCATCATGTCCTATACTGTACTACTACACACCGCACATCTCCTGCCTTATCCATCATGTCCTATACTGTACTACTACACACCGCACATCTCCTGCCTTATCCATCATGTCCTATACTGTACTACTACTACTACACACCACACATCTGCTGCCTTATCCATCATGTCCTATACTGTATACTGTACTACTACACTGCACATCTCCTGCCTTATCCATCATGTCCTATACTGTACTACTACACACCGCACATCTCCTGCCTTATCCATCATGTCCTATACTGTACTACTACTACACACCACACATCTCCTGCCTTATCCATCATGTCCTATACTGTACTACTACACACCGCACATCTCCTGCCTTATCCATCATGTCCTATACTGTACTACTACTACACACCACACATCTGCTGCCTTATCCATCATGTCCTATACTGTATACTGTACTACTACTACTACACTGCACATCTCCTGCCTTATCCATCATGTCCTATACTGTACTACTACTACTACTACACACCGCACATCTCCTGCCTTATCCATCATGTACTGTACTACTACTACACACCACACATCTCCTGCCTTATCCATCATGTACTGTACTACTACTACACACCACACATCTCCTGCCTTATCCATCATGTCCTATACTGTACTACTACTACTACTACACACCGCACATCTCCTGCCTTATCCATCATGTCCTATACTGTATTACTACTACTACTACACACCGCACATCTCCTGCCTTATCCATCATGTCCTATACTGTACTACTACTACACACCGCACATCTCCTGCCTTATCCATCATGTCCTATACTGTACTACTACTACACACCGCACATCTCCTGCCTTATCCATCATGTACTATACTACTACTACACACCACACATCTCCTGCCTTATCCATCATGTACTGTACTACTACACACCATACATCTCCTGCCTTATCCATCATGTACTGTACTACTACTACACACCGCACATCTCCTGCCTTATCCATCATGTCCTATACTGTACTACTACTAAACACCGCACATCTCCTGCCCTATCCATCATGTCCTATACTGTACTACTACTACACACCACACATCTCCTGCCTTATCCATCATGTACTGTACTACTACTACACACCGCACATCTCCTGCCTTATCCATCATGTCCTATACTGTACTACTACTACACACCACACATCTCCTGCCTTATCCATCATGTCCTATACTGTACTACTACTACTACACACCGCACATCTCCTGCCTTATCCATCATGTCCTATACTGTACTACTATTACACACACCACACATCTCCTGCCTTATCCATCATGTCCTATACTGTACTACTACTACTACACACCGCACATCTCCTGCCTTATCCATCATGTCCTATACTGTACTACTACTACACACCGCACATCTCCTGCCTTATCCATCATGTCCTATACTGTACTACTACTACACACCGCACATCTCCTGCCTTATCCATCATGTCCTATACTGTACTACTACTACTACACACCGCACATCTCCTGCCTTATCCATCATGTCCTATACTGTACTACTATTACACACACCACACATCTCCTGCCTTATCCATCATGTCCTATACTGTACTACTACTACTACACACCGCACATCTCCTGCCTTATCCATCATGTCCTATACTGTACTACTACACACCGCACATCTCCTGCCTTATCCATCATGTCCTATACTGTACTACTACTACACACTGCACATCTCCTGCCTTATCCATCATGTCCTATACTGTACTACTACTACTACTACACACCGCACATCTCCTGCCTTATCCATCATGTCCTATACTGTACTACTACTACACACCGCACATCTCCTGCCTTATCCATCATGTCCTATACTGTACTACTACTACACACCGCACATCTCCTGCCTTATCCATCATGTCCTATACTGTACTACTACTACACACCGCACATCTCCTGCCTTATCCATCATGTCCTATACTGTATACTGTACTACTACTACACACTGCACATCTCCAGCCTTATCCATCATGTCCTATACTGTGCTACTACTACACACCGCACATCTCCTGCCTTATCCATCATGTCCTATACTGTGCTACTACTACACACCGCACATCTCCTGCCTTATCCATCATGTCCTATACTGTACTACTACTACTACTACTACACACCGCACATCTCCTGCCTTATCCATCATGTCCTATACTGTACTACTACTACTACACACCGCACATCTCCTGCCTTATCCATCATGTCCTATACTGTACTACTACTACACACTGCACATCTCCTGCCTTATCCATCATGTCCTATACTGTATACTGTACTACTACTACTACACCGCACATCTCCTGCCTTATCCATCATGTACTGTACTACTACTACACACCACACATCTCCTGCCTTATCCATCATGTCCTATACTGTACTACTACTACTACTACACACCGCACATCTCCTGCCTTATCCATCATGTCCTATACTGTATTACTACTACTACTACACACCGCACATCTCCTGCCTTATCCATCATGTCCTATACTGTGCTACTACTACACACCGCACATCTCCTGCCTTATCCATCATGTCCTATACTGTACTACTACTACACACCGCACATCTCCTGCCTTATCCATCATGTCCTATACTGTACTATACTACTACACACCGCACATCTCCTGCCTTATCCATCATGTCCTATACTGTACTATACTACTACACACCGCACATCTCCTGCCTTATCCATCATGTCCTATACTGTACTATACTACTACACACCGCACATCTCCTGCCTCATCCATCATGTACTATACTGTACTACTACTACTACACACCGCACATCTCCTGCCTTATCCATCATGTCCTATACTGTACTACTACTACTACTACTACTACACACCGCACATCTCCTGCCTTATCCATCATGTCCTATACTGTACTATACTACTACACACTGCACATCTCCTGCCTTATCCGTCATGTCCTATACTGTACTACTACTACACACCGCACATCTCCTGCCTTATCCGTCATGTCCTATACTGTACTACTACTACACACCGCACATCTCCTGCCTTATCCATCATGTCCTATACTGTACTACACACCGCACATCTCCTGCCTTATCCATCATGTCCTATACTGTACTACTACACACCGCACATCTCCTGCCTTATCCATCATGTACTATACTGTACTACTACTACTACACACCGCACATCTCCTGCCTTATCCATCATGTCCTATACTGTACTACTACTACTACACACCGCACATCTCCTGCCTTATCCATCATGTCCTATACTGTACTACACACCGCACATCTCCTGCCTCATCCATCATGTACTATACTGTACTACTACTACTACACACCGCACATCTCCTGCCTTATCCATCATGTCCTATACTGTACTACTATTACACACCGCACATCTCCTGCCTTATCCATCATGTCCTATACTGTACTACACACCGCACATCTCCTGCCTCATCCATCATGTCCTATACTGTACTACTACTACACACCGCACATCTCCTGCCTTATCCATCATGTCCTATACTGTACTACTATTACACACCGCACATCTCCTGCCTTATCCATCATGTCCTATACTGTACTACTACTACTACTACACACCGCACATCTCCTGCCTCATCCATCATGTACTATACTGTACTACTACTACACACCGCACATCTCCTGCCTTATCCATCATGTCCTATACTGTACTACTACTACACACCGCACATCTCCTGCCTTATCCATCATGTCCTATACTGTACTACTACTACACACCGCACATCTCCTGCCTTATCCATCATGTCCTATACTGTACTACTACTACACACCGCACATCTCCTGCCTTATCCATCATGTCCTATACTGTACTACACACCGCACATCTCCTGCCTTATCCATCATGTCCTATACTGTACTACACACCGCACATCTCCTGCCTCATCCATCATGTACTATACTGTACTACTACTACTACACACCGCACATCTCCTGCCTTATCCATCATGTCCTATACTGTACTACTATTACACACCGCACATCTCCTGCCTTATCCATCATGTCCTATACTGTACTACACACCGCACATCTCCTGCCTCATCCATCATGTACTATACTGTACTACTACTACTACACACCGCACATCTCCTGCCTTATCCATCATGTCCTATACTGTACTACTATTACACACCGCACATCTCCTGCCTTATCCATCATGTCCTATACTGTACTACTACTACTACTACACACCGCACATCTCCTGCCTCATCCATCATGTACTATACTGTACTACTACTACACACCGCACATCTCCTGCCTTATCCATCATGTCCTATACTGTACTACTACTACACACCGCACATCTCCTGCCTTATCCATCATGTCCTATACTGTACTACTACTACTACACACCGCACATCTCCTGCCTTATCCATCATGTACTGTACTACTACTACTACACACACCACACATCTCCTGCCTTATCCATCATGTCCTATACTGTACTACTACTACACACCGCACATCTCCTGCCTCATCCATCATGTCCTATACTGTACTACTACTACTACTACACACCGCACATCTCCTGCCTTATCCATCATGTCCTATACTGGACTACTACTACACACCGCACATCTCCTGCCTCATCCATCATGTCCTATACTGTACTACTACTACACACCGCACATCTCCTGCCTTATCCATCATGTCTTATACTGTACTACTACTACTACACACCGCACATCTCCTGCCTTATCCATCATGTCCTATACTGTACTACTACTACACACCGCACATCTCCTGCCTTATCCATCATGTCCTATACTGTACTACTACTACACACCGCACATCTCCTGCCTTATCCATCATGTCCTATACTGTACTACTACTACACACCGCACATCTCCTGCCTTATCCATCATGTACTATACTGTACTACTACTACACACCGCACATCTCCTGCCTTATCCATCATGTCCTATACTGTACTACTACTACACACCGCACATCTCCTGCCTTATCCATCATGTCCTATACTGTACTACTACTACACACCGCACATCTCCTGCCTTATCCATCATGTCCTATACTGTACTACTACTACACACCGCACATCTCCTGCCTTATCCATCATGTCCTATACTGTACTACTACTACACACCGCACATCTCCTGCCTTATCCATCATGTCCTATACTGTACTACTACTACACACCGCACATCTCCTGCCTTATCCATCATGTCCTATACTGTACTACTACTACACACCGCACATCTCCTGCCTTATCCATCATGTCCTATACTGTACTACTACACACCGCAGATCACCCCTGGTCTGCTTTCTTCCATGTTTTGTGCAGCGCCCAATCCTCTCCTCCCAGATTCTTTACATTTCTTTGTATCCATCACATAAACAATATGATCTTTTCATAGTTAAAAAAGACTTTTTTTTTTGCAGATAAACAAAAATTTCCTTTCCTAAAACTTCTAAGAATTGAACATTTTCCTTTTTGGTTCCAAACCCCCTTCCCCAGCAGCCTCCTCCAACCAGTACCCAGCCCTGCAGACAGCACCACTCATCTCTGCTGGGGGCCACAATCTCTCCCTCCAACACATCCCCACCACCTGTTGCCATACCGACCGTCCGTACCAGCGACACGGACACCAACACAAGTCAATGGGTCTTTGCACTTTTACCCAAAATTCTCCAATATGGGCGACATAACGAGGCTGAAGTTGGTTTCTTATTCGGCCAGTTTCTTATTCGGGGCTGAAGTTGGTTTCTTATTCGGCAGTTTCTTATTCAGAGGATTTTTCTTTTTCCTGTTTTAGCTATTATTCTTAAAGAAAATGAATAATATTCATACCCTACCGTAAGTGAGGAGTCCTGAGGGGACCGGTGATAAAAATGGCAAAAAAGATCCCACGGTTGGCATAAAAATGGGCATGAAAGTAAAACCACAAAATTATTATTTAAAAATAAAATTGACTTTGGGCCACTGATCTCACACTGATATTACACAGAGAGGGATGCCCCGCATCACATCCAACAGAGTCCAGCCTGGCCCAAAGTGGTTCTGGGTATAAAAACTGGCGTCAAAGTGGGCACATAGCCATTTTTCATGATTTGAATAAGTAACAGCTATTTTCAAAGGGTTCAGTGAGTTTGGGCCACTGATCTCACACTACGTACACACAGATAGGCATGCCCCGCATTACATCCAAGAGAGTCCAGCCTGGCCCAAAGTGGTTCTGGGTATAAAAACTGGCATCAAAGTTGGCAGATTGGCATTTTTCCCAATTTGAATAAGTAACAGGTATTTTCAAAGGGTTAAATGAGTTTGGGCCACTGATCTCACACTGATAATACACAGAGAGGGATCCCCCGCATCACATCCAACAGAGTCCAGCCTGGCCCAAAGTGGTTCTGGGTATAAAAACTGGCATCAAAGTGGGCACATAGCCATTTTTCATGATTTGAATAAGTAACAGCTATTTTCAAAGGGTTAAATGAGTTTGGGCCACTGATCTCACATTGATATTACACAGAGAGGGATGCCCCGCATCAGATCCAAGAGAGTCCAGCCTGGCCCAAAGTGGTTCTGGGTATAAAAACTGGCATCAAAGTGGGCAGATTGGCATTTTTTCCTAATTTGAATAAGTAACAGCTGTTTTCAAAGGGTTAAATGAGTTTGGGCCACTGATCTCACACTACATACACACAGATAGGCATGCCCCGCATCACATCCAAGAGAGTCCAGCCTGGCCCAAAGTGGTTCTGGGTGTAAAAACTGGCATCAAAGTGGGCACATAGCCATTTTTCATGATTTGAATAAGTAACAGCTGTTTTCAAAGGGTTAAATGAGTTTGGGCCACTGATCTCACACTACATACACACAGATAGGCATGCCCCGCATCACATCCAAGAGAGTCCAGCCTGGCCCAAAGTGGTTCTGGGTATAAAAACAGGCATCAAAGTGGGCAGATTGGCATTTTTTCCTAATTTGAATAAGTAACAGCTGTTTTCAAAGGGTTAAATGAGTTTGGGCCACTGATCTCACACTGATTATACACAGAGAGGGATGCCCCGCATCATACCCAAGAGAGTCCAGCCTGGCCCAAACTGGTTCTGGGTATAAAAACTGGCATCAAAGTGGGCACAGAGCCATTTTTCATGATTTGAATAAGTAACAGCTATTTTCAAAGGGTTAAATGAGTTTGGGCCACTGATCTCACATTGATATTACACAGAGAGGGATGCCCCGCATCACATCCAAGAGAGTCCAGCCTGGCCCAAAGTGGTTCTGGGTATAAAAACTGGCATCAAAGTGGGCACATAGCCATATTTCATGATTTGAATAAGTAACAGCTATTTTCAAAGGGTTCAGTGAGTTTGGGCCACTGATCTCACACTACGTACACACAGATAGGCATGCCCCGCATCACATCCAAGAGAGTCCAGCCTGGCCCAAAGTGGTTCTGGGTATAAAAACTGGCATCAAAGTTGGCAGATTGGCATTTTTCCCAATTTGAATAAGTAACAGGTATTTTCAAAGGGTTAAATGAGTTTGGGCCACTGATCTCACACTGATATTACACAGAGAGGGATGCCCCGCATCACATCCAACAGAGTCCAGCCTGGCCCAAAGTGGTTCTGGGTATAAAAACTGGCATCAAAGTGGGCACATAGCCATTTTTCATGATTTGAATAAGTAACAGCTATTTTCAAAGGGTTAAATGAGTTTGGGCCACTGATCTCACACTGATAATACACAGAGAGGGATGCCCCGCATTACATCCAAGAGAGTCCAACCTGGCCCAAAGTGGTTCTGGGTATAAAAACTGGCATCAAAGTTGGCAGATTGGCATTTTTCCCAATTTGAATAAGTAACAGGTATTTTCAAAGGGTTAAATGAGTTTGGGCCACTGATCTCACACTGATATTACACAGAGAGGGATGCCCCGCATCACATCCAACAGAGTCCAGCCTGGCCCAAAGTGGTTCTGGATATAAAAACTGGCATCAAAGTGGGCACATAGCCATTTTTCATGATTTGAATAAGTAACAGCTATTTTCAAAGGGTTAAATGAGTTTGGGCCACTGATCTCACATTGATATTACACAGAGAGGGATGCCCAGCATCACATCCAACAGAGTCCAGCCTGGCCCAAAGTGGTTCTGGGTATAAAAACAGGCATCAAAGTGGGCAGATTGGCATTTTTTCCTAATTTGAATAAGTAACAGCTGTTTTCAAAGGGTTAAATGAGTTTGGGCCACTGATCTCACACTGATTATACACAGAGAGGGATGCCCTGCATCATACCCAAGAGAGTCCAGCCTGGCCCAAAGTGGTTCTGGGTATAAAAACTGGCGTCAAAGTGGGCACATAGCCATTTTTCATGATTTGAATAAGTAACAGGTATTTTCAAAGGGTTAAATGAGTTTGGGCCACTGATCTCACACTGATAATACACAGAGAGGGATCCCCCGCATCACATCCAAGAGAGTCCAGCCTGGCCCAAAGTGGTTCTGGGTATAAAAACTGGCATCAAAGTGGGCAGATTGGCATTTTTTCCTAATTTGAATAAGTAACAGCTGTTTTCAAAGGGTTAAATGAGTTTGGGCCACGGATCTCACATTGATATTGCACAGAGAGGGATGCCCCGCATCAGATCCAAGAGAGTCCAGCCTGGCCCAAAGTGGTTCTGGGTATAAAAACTGGCATCAAAGTGGGCACATAGCCATATTTCATGATTTGAATAAGTAACAGCTATTTTCAAAGGGTTCAGTGAGTTTGGGCCACTGATCTCACACTATGTACACACAGATAGGCATGCCCCGCATTACATCCAAGAGAGTCCAGCCTGGCCCAAAGTGGTTCTGGGTATAAAAACTGGCATCAAAGTTGGCAGATTGGCATTTTTCCCAATTTGAATAAGTAACAGGTATTTTCAAAGGGTTAAATGAGTTTGGGCCACTGATCTCACACTGATATTACACAGAGAGGGATGCCCCGCATCACATCCAACAGAGTCCAGCCTGGCCCAAAGTGGTTCTGGGTATAAAAACTGGCATCAAAGTGGGCACATAGCCATTTTTCATGATTTGAATAAGTAACAGCTGTTTTCAAAGGGTTAAATGAGTTTGGGCCACTGATCTCACACTACATACACACAGATAGGCATGCCCCGCATCACATCCAAGAGAGTCCAGCCTGGCCCAAAGTGGTTCTGGGTGTAAAAACTGGCATCAAAGTGGGCACATAGCCATTTTTCATGATTTGAATAAGTAACAGCTGTTTTCAAAGGGTTAAATGAGTTTGGGCCACTGATCTCACACTGATAATACACAGAGAGGGATGCCCCGCATCATACCCAAGAGAGTCCAGCCTGGCCCAAACTGGTTCTGGGTATAAAAACTGGCATCAAAGTTGGCAGATTGGCATTTTTCCCAATTTGAATAAGTAACAGGTATTTTCAAAGGGTTAAATGAGTTTGGGCCACTGATCTCACACTGATAATACACAGATAGGCATGCCCCGCATCACATCCAACAGAGTCCAGCCTGGCCCAAAGTGGTTCTGGGTATAAAAACTGGCATCAAAGTGGGCAGATGGGCATTTTTGTCCTATTTTGAATAAGTAACAGGTGTTTTCAAAGGGTTAAATGAGTTTGGGCCACTGATCTCACACTGATAATACACAGAGAGGGATGCCCCACATCACATGCAAGAGAGTCCAGCCTGGCCCAAAGTGGTTCTGGGTATAAAAACTGGCATCAAAGTGGGCAGATTGGCATTTTTTCCTAATTTGAATAAGTAACAGCTGTTTTCAAAGGGTTAAATGAGTTTGGGCCACTGATCTCACACTGATTATACACAGAGAGGGATGCCCCGCATCATACCCAAGAGAGTCCAGCCTGGCCCAAAGTGGTTCTGGGTATAAAAACTGGCATCAAAGTGGGCACAGAGCCATTTTTCATGATTTGAATAAGTAACAGCTATTTTCAAAGGGTTAAATGAGTTTGGGCCACTGATCTCACACTACGTACACACAGATAGGCATGCCCCGCATTACATCCAAGAGAGTCCAGCCTGGCCCAAAGTGGTTCTGGGTATAAAAACTGGCATCAAAGTGGGCACATAGCCATTTTTCATGATTTGAATAAGTAACAGCTGTTTTCAAAGGGTTAAATGAGTTTGGGCCACGGATCTCACATTGATATTGCACAGAGAGGGATGCCCCGCATCAGATCCAAGAGAGTCCAGCCTGGCCCAAAGTGGTTCTGGGTATTTTGTGAATAAATGTTTAGCGCCGCACTACCCCTTTAAGCAAACAGGGCTAAAGTACTCAGGAGGCATTTGTCAGCATAACAGGATCCCAGAATTCGCTGTCCCATCTCGTCTTATTAAACATTTCTCGGCTAACCCTGAATACATTTCTATAATAACAATACCTGCAGCAATGTTTTCTGCAGACAGGTCTGCTTTAGGCTATGTTAGGCCTCATTCACACATCCATAGTTCAGCCAGTGAATACGGACCTGTAATGGTGGACCGCACTATGAATGTGCAGTAACAGTGCTACGCAGTTTACGGAGCACTATGTAGAAGACAATGATTCGTGCCGCAAATGCAAGTCCGCACTATAATCTATCCTTTATTTTTTTGTAGCGCGGGACGTGGACCTGAACACTTGTACAGATGTGTGAACAGGGCCATTGAAATATATTTGTCCTATGTGTTGCCTGCAATGTCAGGGTCCCCTTGTAGCCATATAGGACCCCTTTGTAGCCAGTAAGACCGCCCTTGTAGCCAGCAGAACCTGATTACGGGAGCATTGATGTCCCTGTACCCAGTGGGATTAGCAGATGCATGCTGCAATACTAATGATCGCACTGCGCACGTGTAGGAAGGCCGTTCTGGGTACGAGAGATGGCTTTGCCCCCAAGTGCTGACGTCACCATACCCAAGAAGATGAAAGGAAGTAGGACATCACTGTAAGAAAGGTTGCATCATGTGACGGGACCAGCAATCTCCGAGTAAAGCCAACAAGGAATATATAAGTTCTTTAGTTAAGGGTTAATTTTCGTTCTTTTTTTTTTCAATTTTTCCAGGATAACCCTTTAGGCTATGTTTAAACAAAGTAAAAATAAGGGCAAATAATGACCATTAATAAAGGGGAACTGTCAGCCAGTTAGATTAATCTAAACTGCTGATAGCTCCTTATTGCACCAAAAACGCCATGGATAAAGGCGTGTTTTACCTTAATCCTCATTACCGTTTCAGTAAAGTTTGGCATTTGCTCCAAAGTCTGGTAAGGACCCACAGGGCATCCCTCTCTGTGTATTATCAGTGTGATGCGGGGCATCCCTCTCTGTGTATTATCAGTGTGAGATCAGTGGCCCAAACTCATTTAACCCTTTGAAAACAGCTGTTACTTATTCAAATCAGGAAAAAATTCAAATCTGCCAACTTTGATGCCAGTTTTTATACCCAGAACCACTTTGGGCCAGGCTGGACTCTCTTGGATGTGATGCGGGGCATCCCTCTCTGTGTATTATCAGTGTGAGATCAGTGGCCCAAACTCATTTAACCCTTTGAAAACAGCTGTTACTTATTCAAATTAGGAAAAAATGCCAATCTGCCCACTTTGATGCCAGTTTTTATACCCAGAACCACTTTGGGCCAGGCTGGACTCTCTTGGATGTGATGCGGGGCATCCCTCTCTGTGTAATATCAATGTGAGATCAGTGGCCCAAACTAATTTAACCCTTTGAAAATAGCTGTTACTTATTCAAATCATGAAAAATGGCTATGTGCCCACTTTGATGCCAGTTTTTATACCCAGAACCACTTTGGGCCAGGCTGCACTCTCTTGGTTGTGATGCGGGGCATCCCTCTCTGTGTAATATCAGTGTGAGATCAGTGGCCCAAACTCATTTAACCCTTTGAAAACAGCTGTTACTTATTCAAATTAGGAAAAAATGCCAATCTGCCCACTTTGATGCCAGTTTTTATACCCAGAACCACTTTGGGCCAGGCTGGACTCTCTTAGATGTGATGCAGGGCATCCCTCTCTGTGTAATATCAATGTGAGATCAGTGGCCCAAACTCATTTAACCCTTTGAAAATAGCTGTTACTTATTCAAATCATGAAAAATGATTATGTGCCCACTTTGATGCCAGTTTTTATACCCAGAACCACTTTGAGCCAGGCTGGACTCTGTTGGATGTGATGCGGGGCATCCCTCTCTGTGTATTATCAGTGTGAGATCAGTGGCCCAAACTCATTTAACCCTTTGAAAATACCTGTTACTTATTCAAATTGGGAAAAATGCCAATCTGCCAACTTTGATGCCAGTTTTTATACCCAGAACCACTTTGGGCCAGGCTGGACTCTGTTGGATGTGATGCGGGGCATCCCTCTCTGTGTATTATCAGTGTGAGATCAGTGGCCCAAACTCACTGAACCCTTTGAAAATAGCTGTTACTTATTCAAATCATGAAATATGGCTATGTGCCCACTTTGATGCCAGTTTTTATACCCAGAACCACTTTGGGCCAGGCTGGACTCTCTTGGTTGTGATGCGGGGCATCTCTCTCTGTGTAATATCAGTGTGAGATCAGTGGCCCAAACTCATTTAACCCTTTGAAAACAGCTGTTACTTATTCAAATCATGAAAAATGGCTATGTGCCCACTTTGATGCCAGTTTTTATACCCAGAACCACTTTGGGCCAGGCTGGACTCTCTTGGGTATGATGCAGGGCATCCCTCTCTGTGTATTATCAGTGTGAGATCAGTGGCCCAAACTCATTTAACCCTTTGAAAACAGCTGTTACTTATTCAAATTAGGAAAAAATGCCAATCTGCCAACTTTGATGCCAGTTTTTATACCCAGAACCACTTTGGGCCAGGCTGGAGTCTCTTGGATGTGATGCGGGGCATCCCTCTCTGTGTAATATCAATGTGAGATCAGTGGCCCAAACTCATTTAACCCTTTGAAAATAGCTGTTACTTATTCAAATCATGAAAAATGGCTATGTGCCCACTTTGATGCCAGTTTTTATACCCAGAACCACTTTGGGCCAGGCTGGACTCTCTTGGATGTGATGCGGGGCATCCCTCTCTGTGTATTATCAGTGTGAGATCAGTGGCCCAAACTCATTTAACCCTTTGAAAACAGCTGTTACTTATTCAAATTAGGAAAAAATGCCAATCTGCCCACTTTGATGCCAGTTTTTATACCCAGAACCACTTTAGGCCAGGCTGGACTCTCTTGGGTATGATGCGGGGCATCCCTCTCTGTGTATTATCAGTGTGAGATCAGTGGCCCAAACTCATTTAACCCTTTGAAAATAGCTGTTACTTATTCAAATCATGAAAAATGGCTCTGTGCCCACTTTGATGCCAGTTTTTATACCCAGAACCACTTTGGGCCAGGCTGGACTCTCTTGGGTATGATGCGGGGCATCCCTCTCTGTGTATTATCAGTGTGAGATCAGTGGCCCAAACTCATTTAACCCTTTGAAAACAGCTGTTACTTATTCAAATTAGGAAAAAATGCCAATCTGCCCACTTTGATGCCAGTTTTTATACCCAGAACCACTTTAAGCCAGGATGGACTCTCTTGGATGTGATGCGGGGCATCCCTCTCTGTGTAATATCAGTGTGAGATCAGTGGCCCAAACTCATTTAACCCTTTGAAAACACCTGTTACTTATTCAAATTAGGAAAAAATGCCAATCTGCCCACTTTGATGCCAGTTTTTATACCCAGAACCACTTTGGGCCAGGCTGGACTCTCTTGGATGTGATGCGGGGCATCCCTCTCTGTGTAATATCAATGTGAGATCAGTGGCCCAAACTAATTTAACCCTTTGAAAATAGCTGTTACTTATTCAAATCATGAAAAATGGCTATGTGCCCACTTTGATGCCAGTTTTTATACCCAGAACCACTTTGGGCCAGGCTGCACTCTCTTGGATGTGATGCGGGGCATCCCTCTCTGTGTAATATCAGTGTGAGATCAGTGGCCCAAACTCATTTAACCCTTTGAAAACAGCTGTTACTTATTCAAATTAGGAAAAAATGCCAATCTGCCCACTTTGATGCCAGTTTTTATACCCAGAACCACTTTGGGCCAGGCTGGACTCTCTTAGATGTGATGCAGGGCATCCCTCTCTGTGTAATATCAATGTGAGATCAGTGGCCCAAACTCATTTAACCCTTTGAAAATAGCTGTTACTTATTCAAATCATGAAAAATGGCTATGTGCCCACTTTGATGCCAGTTTTTATACCCAGAACCACTTTGGGCCAGGCTGGACTCTGTTGGATGTGATGCGGGGCATCCCTCTCTGTGTAATATCAATGTGAGATCAGTGGTTCAAACTCATTTAACCCTTTGAAAATAGCTGTTACTTATTCAAATCATGAAAAATGGCTATGTGCCCACTTTGATGCCAGTTTTTATACCCAGAACCACTTTGGGCCAGGCTGGACTCTCTTGGATGTGATGCGGGGCATCCCTCTCTGTGTATTATCAGTGTGAGATCAGTGGCCCAAACTCATTTAACCCTTTGAAAATACCTGTTACTTATTCAAATCATGAAAAATGGCTATGTGCCCACTTTGATGCCAGTTTTTATACCCAGAACCACTTTGGGCCAGGCTGGACTCTCTTGGGTATGATGCGGGGCATCCCTCTCTGTGTATTATCAGTGTGAGATCAGTGGCCCAAACTCATTTAACCCTTTGAAAACAGCTGTTACTTATTCAAATTAGGAAAAAATGCCAATCTGCCCACTTTGATGCCAGTTTTTATACCAAAAACCACTTTGGGCCAGGCTGGACTCTCTTGGGTATGATGCGGGGCATCCCTCTCTGTGCAATATCAATGTGAGATCCGTGGCCCAAACTCATTTAACCCTTTGAAAACAGCTGTTACTTATTCAAATTAGGAAAAAATGCCAATCTGCCCACTTTGATGCCAGTTTTTATACCCAGAACCACTTTGGGCCAGGCTGGAGTCTCTTGGATGTGATGCCGGGCATCCCTCTCTGTGTATTATCAGTGTGAGATCAGTGGCCCAAACTCATTTAACCCTTTGAAAATACCTGTTACTTATTCAAATTGGGAAAAATGCCAATCTGCCAACTTTGATGCCAGTTTTTATACCCAGAACCACTTTGGGCCAGGCTGGACTCTCTTGGATGTAATGCGGGGCATGCCTATCTGTGTGAACGTAGTGTGAGATCAGTGGCCCAAACTCACTGAACCCTTTGAAAATAGCTGTTACTTATTCAAATCATGAAATATGGCTATGTGCCCACTTTGATGCCAGTTTTTATACCCAGTACCACTTTGGGCCAGGCTGGACTCTCTTGGTTGTGATGCGGGGCATCCCTCTCTGTGTATTATCAGTGTGAGATCAGTGGCCCAAACTCATTTAACCCTTTGAAAACAGCTGTTACTTATTCAAATTAGGAAAAAATGCCAATCTGCCCACTTTGATGCCAGTTTTTATACCCAGAACCACTTTGGGCCAGGCTGGACTCTCTTGGGTATGATGCGGGGGATCCCTCTCTGTGTATTATCAGTGTGAGATCCGTGGCCCAAACTCATTTAACCCTTTGAAAACAGTTGTTACTTATTCAAATTAGGAAAAAATGCCAATCTGCCCACTTTGATGCCAGTTTTTATACCCAGAACCACTTTGGGCCAGGCTGGACTCTCTTGGATGTGATGCGGGGGATCCCTCTCTGTGTATTATCAGTGTGAGATCAGTGGCCCAAACTCATTTAACCCTTTGAAAATACCTGTTACTTATTCAAATCATGAAAAATGGCTATGTGCCCACTTTGATGCCAGTTTTTATACCCAGAACCACTTTGGGCCAGGCTGGACTCTCTTGGATGTAATGCGGGGCATCCCTCTCTGTGTATTATCAGTGTGAGATCAGTGGCCCAAAGTCAATTTTATTTTTAAATTATAATTTTGTGGTTTTACTTTCATGCCCATTTTTATGCCAACCGTGGGGTCTTTTTTGCCATTTTTATCACCAGTCCTCTCAGGGCCCCTCACTTACGGTAGGGTATGAATATTATTCATTTTCTGTAAGAATAATAGCTAAAACAGGAAAAAGAAAAATCCTCTGAATAAGAAACTGCCGAATAAGAAACCAACTTCAGCCCCGAATAAGAAACTGGCCGAATAAGAAACCAACTTCAGCCTCGTGGCGACATACAGATGCACCGCGCATGATTATTTGCTTTTTCACGGCATAAAACGGCCACTGTGCACATACAGTAACGGCCACTGTGCACATACAGTAACACTGACAAACTTTTTCCTTCAGACTATCAGCATGCTGGGAGTTGTAGTTCCACGACAGCTGGAAGCCGCTGATCACAGGTTCTGTATAAGAAAATAAATTACACAGATGTCCCACGTCAGGCTGAACCTACAGGTCACTTTAAGGGCACGTTCACACTTACCGGATCCGCAGCAGATTTCATTTAAATAACTGAACACAGCATCAAATCTGCTGCGGATCCTGTAGGTGTGAACGCACCCTAAGACTTAAAGGGAAAGTGCCCCCAAATAAGTATTTTCCGCGGGAATGCGGCTATTGCTCGCTGGTATCAGCCGGACGTACAGTAACTGATAACAGGCGTCTGATATAAGATGAGTTGTTACGGTGCGCGGTCCCTTTAAGAAGGACAAGCCCGGACGTGACCCGCTCACCGGGGAGAATCCTCAGGTTTCCCGCCTCACAGACAGCCGGCACCGGGCGGGGTATACGGGGAGCCGCAGCAGGCCTCAGCCCCGGGTATAGTTAGGTCATTTCCCGCCTATTATTGCCGTACATGCGGGGAGAAGACCGAGTGCGGCCTCCTCCTCCTGCCGACAGCCCGCCATATTAGAAATCCGCCCCGGGGAGTCCGCCAGCCACCAGGCCGCCCCTCAGCCCGCGCCCTCCCGCGTCCCCGGAGCCCCACAGGACACTCACCGCCGTGTGCTGACCCCCGCTCTCCGCCAAGCGGCCGCCGCTCAGTCTCAGCCTCCCTTTCCGCCTCTCCGCCGCTGCCAGGTCCACACTCAAACAAACAAGATGGCGGCCGCGCCCCTTCCTGCCGCCCAAACAGCGCGTTCAAATCCGCAGGATGTTTACTGATGAAATAACACAGCCAGGGAGCGTGACCATAGAGAGGAAGCAGATGAGCGGGGCAGAGGGGCGGCGTGCGTGTGACGTCAGCGGGGAAGGGGCGGGGTTTGTCGGGGAGATGACGCCATCTTGGTGTAGGCAATGAAGAGGAGTATACATGCGGTTGTAAACAGCAGCTGTTATTTCGCAGTGTGAATGATGTTTTAGGTTCAAGGACTTCAAAAAGGAAAAATTAGAAGAAAATATAATAAATAATCCTGATTCTTATAGGTATAGTTGTTGTTTTGGGGAGGTGGGCAGGGTAAAGTGAAGGGGCGGGGCTTCAACTAGGAGACGTAGAACAACCTTGCTAAATATGGTGATTGTGTGTGCGGAGCTGAGAGGAATATAATTACCACACGATACTAACAACTACCATACAGTACCAACCATTACCATAGTACATTACACCAGTACCAACCATTACCATAGTACATTACACCAGTACCAACCCTTACCATAGTACATTACACCAGTACCAACCATTACCATAGTACATTACACCAGTACCAACCATTACCATAGTACATTACACCAGTACCAACCATTACCATAGTACAGTACACCAGTACCAACCATTACCATAGTACATTACACCAGTACCAACCGTTACCATAGTACATTACACCATACTTTACCATAGTACACCAGTACCAACCATTACCATAGTACATTACACCAGTACCAACCCTTACCATAGTACATTACACCAGTACCAACCATTACCATAGTACATTACACCAGTACCAACCCTTACCATAGTACATTACACCAGTACCAACCATTACCATAGTACATTACACCAGTACCAACCATTACCATAGTACATTACACCAGTACCAACCCTTACCATAGTACATTACACCAGTACCAACCATTACCATAGTACATTACACCAGTACCAACCTTTACTATGGTACATTACACCAGTACCAACCATTACCATAGTACATTACACCAGTACCAACCATTACCATAGTACATAACACCAGTACCAACCATTACCATAGTACATTACACCAATGATTACCATAGTACACCAGTACCAACCATTACCATAGTACATTACACCAATGATTACCATAGTACACCAGTACCAACCATTACCATAGTACATTACACCAGTACCAACCATTACCATAGTACATTACACCAGTACCAACCATTACCATAGTACATTACACCAGTACCAACCATTACCATAGTACATTACACCAGTACCAACCGTTACCATAGTACATAACACCAGTACCAACCATTACCATAGTACATAACACCAGTACCAACCATTACCATAGTACATTACACCAGTACCAACCATTACCATAGTACATTACACCAGTACCAACCTTTACTATGGTACATTACACCAGTACCAACCATTACCATAGTACATTACACCAGTACCAACCATTACCATAGTACATAACACCAGTACCAACCATTACCATAGTACATTACACCAATGATTACCATAGTACACCAGTACCAACCATTACCATAGTACATTACACCAATGATTACCATAGTACACCAGTACCAACCATTACCATAGTACATTACACCAGTACCAACCATTACCATAGTACATTACACCAGTACCAACCATTACCATAGTACATTACACCAGTACCAACCATTACCATAGTACATTACACCAGTACCAACCGTTACCATAGTACATAACACCAGTACCAACCATTACCATAGTACATAACACCAGTACCAACCATTACCATAGTACATTACACCAATGATTACCATAGTACACCAGTACCAACCATTACCATAGTACATTACACCAATGATTACCATAGTACACCAGTACCAACCATTACCATAGTACATTACACCAGTACCAACCATTACCATAGTACATTACACCAGTACCAACCATTACCATAGTACATTACACCAGTACCAACCATTACCATAGTACATTACACCAGTACCAACCGTTACCATAGTACATAACACCAGTACCAACCATTACCATAGTACATAACACCAGTACCAACCATTACCATAGTACATTACACCAATGATTACCATAGTACACCAGTACCAACCATTACCATAGTACAGTACACCAGTACCAACCATTACCATAGTACATTACACCAGTACCAACCATTACCATAGTACATTACACCAGTACCAACCATTACCATAGTATATAACACCAGTACCAACCATTACTATAGTACATTACACCAGTACCAACCATTACCATAGTACATTACACCAGTACCAACCATTACCATAGTACATTACACCAGTACCAACCATTACCATAGTACATAACACCAGTACCAACCATTACCATAGTACATAACACCAGTACCAACCATTACCATAGTACATTACACCAATGATTACCATAGTACACCAGTACCAACCATTACCATAGTACATAACACCAGTACCAACCATTACCATAGTACATTACACCAATGATTACCATAGTACACCAGTACCAACCATTACCATAGTACATAATACCAGTACCAACCATTACCATAGTACATTACACCAATGATTACCATAGTACACCAGTACCAACCATTACCATAGTACAATACACCAGTACCAACCATTACCATAGTACAATACACCAGTACCAACCATTACCATAGTACATTACACCAGTACCAACCATTACCATAGTACAGTACACCAGTACCAACCATTACCATAGTACAGTACACCAGTACCAACCATTACCATAGTACATTACACCAGTACCAACCGTTACCATAGTACATTACACCATACTTTACCATAGTACATTACACCAGTACCAACCATTACCATAGTACATTACACCAGTACCAACCATTAACATAGTACATTACACCAGTACCAACCATTACCATAGTACATTACACCAATGATTACCATAGTACATTACACCAGTACCAACCATTACCATAGTACATAACACCAGTACCAACCATTACCATAGTACATTACACCAATGATTACCATAGTACACCAGTACCAACCATTACCATAGTACATTACACCAATGATTACCATAGTACACCAGTACCAACCATTACCATAGTACATTACACCAGTACCAACCATTACCATAGTACATTACACCAGTACCAACCATTACCATAGTACATTACACCAGTACCAACCGTTACCATAGTACATTACACCAGTACCAACCGTTACCATAGTACATAACACCAGTACCAACCATTACCATAGTACATAACACCAGTACCAACCATTACCATAGTACATTACACCAATGATTACCATAGTACACCAGTACCAACCATTACCATAGTACAGTACACCAGTACCAACCATTACCATAGTACATTACACCAGTACCAACCATTACCATAGTACATTACACCAGTACCAACCATTACCATAGTACATAACACCAGTACCAACCATTACTATAGTACATTACACCAGTACCAACCATTACCATAGTACATTACACCAGTACCAACCATTACCATAGTACATTACACCAGTACCAACCATTACCATAGTACATTACACCAGTACCAACCATTACCATAGTACATAACACCAGTACCAACCATTACCATAGTACATAACACCAGTACCAACCATTACCATAGTACATTACACCAATGATTACCATAGTACACCAGTACCAACCATTACCATAGTACATAACACCAGTACCAACCATTACCATAGTACATTACACCAATGATTACCATAGTACACCAGTACCAACCATTACCATAGTACATAACACCAGTACCAACCATTACCATAGTACATTACACCAATGATTACCATAGTACACCAGTACCAACCATTACCATAGTACAATACACCAGTACCAACCATTACCATAGTACAATACACCAGTACCAACCATTACCATAGTACATTACACCAGTACCAACCATTACCATAGTACAGTACACCAGTACCAACCATTACCATAGTACAGTACACCAGTACCAACCATTACCATAGTACATTACACCAGTACCAACCGTTACCATAGTACATTACACCATACTTTACCATAGTACATTACACCAGTACCAACCATTACCATAGTACATTACACCAGTACCAACCATTAACATAGTACATTACACCAGTACCAACCATTACCATAGTACATTACACCAATGATTACCATAGTACATTACACCAGTACCAACCATTACCATAGTACATTACACCAGTACCAACCATTACCATAGTACATTACACCAATGATTACCATAGTACATTACACCAGTACCAACCATTACCATAGTACATTACACCAGTACCAACCATTACCACACAATACTATCAATCACCATACAATACAAACCATTACCATACAATACCAGCATTACCATAGTACAATACACCATACAGTATTAATAATACCATAGTACATTACACCATACAATATCAGTATTACCATAGCACATTACACCATACAGTACTATCAACTTCCATAGCACATTACACCATACAACACCAACATTACCATAGTGCATGGGTCTCCAAACTGCGGCCCTCCAACTGTTGCAATACTACAATTCTCATCATGCCTGGACATCCGAATCCAAAGCTTTGGCTGTCCAGGCATGATGGGAATTGTGATTTTGCAACAGCTGAAGGGCCGCAGTTTGGAGACCCACGCCAACATTACCAGACATTCAGCTCCATATACCACCATATAGTGCACGGATACTGCCACTAATATGCCTTTTGCTCATATAATATTGCCGTACAGTGCCCCCATATACTGCCATATACTGCACTGATACTGTCACTAGTGTTATAGCTTTTGCTCGTATATTTCCATACTGTGCCTCCATGTACCAACATATAAGGCACTGATACTGGCACTAGCATTATACTTACATTCTACAGAACAGTGCCCCCATATTACAACAAATAGTGCACTGATACTGTCACTAGCATTATACTTACATTCTACAGAACAGTGCCCCCATATACCAACATATAGTGCACTGATACTGTCACTAGTGTTATAGCATCTGCTTATAATACTACCATATAGTGCCTCCATCTACCACCATACAGTACACCGATACACTAGTATTAAAGCATCTATATATATATATTATACTGCTGTACAGTGCCTCCATATACCACCATATAGTGCACTTATACTGACACTAGTATTATTCCTTCTGCTTATATACTACCGAACAGTACCTCCATATACCACCATATAGTGCAGCTATACTGTTTGTAATATTATGCCTTCTGCTCATATAATACCATTGTACAGTGCCTTCATATACCAGTATATAGTGCACTGTCTATATTATTGTAGCTTCTGCTAATATAATACTACTGTACATTGCTTACGATGCCTCCATATACCACCATATAGTGCACTGATACTAGTGTTATAGCATCTGCTCATGTACTACTGTACAGTGCCTCAATATCCCATCATATGTGCACTAATACTGTCACTTACTATACTACTGCCTTACAGTGCCTGCACATACCACCATATAGTGCACCGATTCTATCATTATAGCTTCTGCTCGTATACTACCGTACAGTATGTCCATATACCACCATATAGTGCACTGATACTGTCACTGGTATATCTTCTGCCCATATACCACTTTCGTACAGTGCCTCCATGTACCATCATATATTCCACTAATATTAACACTAGTTTTATACCTTCTGCTCTTAAACTGCCATCCAATGTCTCCATCTACCGCCATATGGTTCACTGATACTGACACTTGTGTTATTCTTTCTGCTCATATACTACTATACAATGCCATTATACCGCCACCTGGTGCATTAAAACTGCCACTAGTGTTGTGCTTAAATAATACCACCATACAGTGCTATAACACACCATATAGTGCTCTGATACTGTCACTAGTGTTGTGCTCAAATAATACCACCATACAGTGCTATAATACACCATATAGTGCTTTGATACTGTTACTAGTGTTATAGCTTCTCCCCATTTAAAGCACATGGCAGGAACTGGGTGGCAATTCGTAAAATTGACTGCGCCACTGGGATCTCCTTGCCCGCGCTGACCAGCTATGTTCACACATCGTTTAACGGCATCCGTTGCGTAGCAACAGAACACCTGGCCGCCGGGCTGCATTCGGGCCGTTCCTGCACAGCCCGTGAACAGTGTCCGGAAATAATTGACATGCACATTATTCTAACGCCCGTTCTAAAGATGTGTGAACACAGCGGGCAGCAGTGCATTGACTTCAATGCAATGCCGTCCCTGCAGTAAAGAATAGTCGCTGAGGCAATTGCAATCAGCGTCCGTTCTTTACTAAAAAAAAAAAAACGATGTGTGAACCTAGCCTAAGGGACTTAAATAGAATGCATTGAAGTCTATGATACAATGGACGTCTTTTTCACACCTTGTATTGAATGATGGATGTCTTTTGAGGCGGATGCGCTCAATACAATGTGTTAAAAAAAGACGTCCGTTATTCTATATACTTCAATGCATTTTAGTCAACCCACTTCAAACGATGCAATAACGTACGTTTTATGACACAAAACCGGATGCTTTTTTTCCTCCCTTTTTTTAGACGTTGTGTGAACATAGCGATATACCACCATATAGTGCACTGATACTGCCACTAGTATTATTCAGTGTTTAGATATTACTACCATACAGTGCTGTAATAACACATATAGCTTACACCAGTATACTAGTATTGTGCCTGGAGCATGCCACTAGTGCTTCTAGTATTATCCAGTGTGCTTAGATAATACTATCCTACAGCCCCTAATACCGCCATATAGGGCAATAATAGTAGCAGTAATATGGATTGTGCTCAGTTAATACCATTATATATATATTATTGCCATATATAAATATTGCCATATAGTTCATTGATACTGCCACTAATATTATGCAGTGTGCTCATATACCACTACTGTACAATTCCATTACACCACCATATGGTGCATTTAAAATGCCATTGGTATTGTGCTCAGATAATACCACCATGCAATGCTGTAGTACCACCATATGGTGCATACACTGCTGTAATGCTGCAGTATTGTGCATTAAAGTCACTACTAGTGTCTTGCATTGTGCTCAGATAATACCACAATATAAGACTTTAATAGTGTTATATAGAGCATTCATACTACCACTAGTATTATTCAGTGTGTTTAGATAATACTACCCTTATAGTGCTATAATGCTGCCATATAGTGCATCAATAATGCCAGTAATATTATGCATTGTCTTAGATAATACCATCATACAGGGCAGTAATAGTGTCATATAGTGCATTGATACTGTTACTCTACTATATCACCATATAGTGTTATGATACTTGCTGTAATACTGCAATATAGCGCCTTTAAGCTACCACTAGTATTATGCAGTGTGCTTAGATAATACAAGCAGTGGAATAATACTACCATATAGTGCAATAAAAATGCAAAAATCCAAACCCATGTCTTGGTATCTTCTCCTGTATTGGCCCATGTCCTGGTATCTTCTCCTGTATCAACCCATGTCTTGGTATCTTCTCCTGTATTGGCCCATGTCCTGGTATCTTTTCCATGCTCTTGAGACTGTGCTGGGAGACACATCAAACCTTCTGTAACAACCAATGTCCTGGTATCTTCTCCTGTAACAGTCCATGTCCTGGTATCTTCTCCTGTATTGGCCCATGTCCTGGTATCTTCTCCTGTAACAGTCCATGTCCTGGTATCTTCTCCTGTAACAGTCCATGTCCTGGTATCTTCTCCTGTAACAGTCCATGTCCTGTTATCTTCTCCTGTATTGGCCCATGTGTCCTGGTATCTTCTCCTGTAACAGTCCATGTCCTGGTATCTTCTCCTTTAACAGTCCATGTCCTGGTATCTTCTCCTGTAACAGTCCATGTCCTGTTATCTTCTCCTGTATTGGCCCATGTGTCCTGGTATCTTCTGTAACAGCCAATGTCCTGGTATCTTCTCCTGTATTGGCTCATGTCCTGGTATCTTCTCCTGTAACAGCCCATGTCCTGGTATCTTCTCCTTTAACAGTCCATGTCCTGGTATCTTCTCCTGTAACAGTCCATGTCCTGTTATCTTCTCCTGTATTGGCCCATGTGTCCTGGTATCTTCTGTAACAGCCAATGTCCTGGTATCTTCTCCTGTAACAACCCATGTCCTGGTATCTTCTCCTGTATTGGCCCATGTCCTGGTATCTTCTCCTGTAACAACCCATGTCTTGGTATCTTCTCCTGTATTGGCCCATGCCCTGGTATCTTCTTCTGTAACAACCCATGTCCTGGTATCTTCTCCTGTATTGGCCCATGTCCTGGTATCTTCTCCTGTAACAACCCATGTCCTGGTATCTTCTCCTGTAACAACCCATGTCTTGGTATCTTCTACTGTATTGGCCCATGTCCTGGTATCTTCTCCTGTAACAACCCATGTCTTGGTATCTTCTACTGTATTGGCCCATGTCCTGGTATCTTCTCCTGTAACAACCCATGTCCTGGTATCTTCTCCTGTATTGGCCCATGTCCTGGTATCTTTTCCATGCTCTTGAGACTGTGCTGGGAGACACATCAAACCTTCTTGTGATGGCACATATTAAGAATGGGCTGAAGGTACTGCATCATGCTACCAGTAGTGGGATAAGAGAAGAATGGTCAACTAGAAAAGAATCAGTCAGGAAGGATAAGTAGTGAGTAGTGTTCAGGTTCGATAACATTCTCTAAACCCGAACACTCACAATTTTACCCTCGGCATCTTGAGATGTTAAATGCAGCCCTAGGGAGTCCTGGAAACATAGATGCAGCCTATGGCCTCTGGCTATATCCATGTTTTCCTGGCAGCCCTAGGGCGGCATCTATTGTCTTCAGGTGCTGGGAGTCAAATGCCGAGCATTCAGGTTCGGAAAATGTTAGTGAACCCGAACAGTTTGACAACTCTGCCTAATACTAGTACAGAGGAATTTCCTTTGGCCACCACCTGCAAAACCATTCCCTTTTTTTCAGGGGATTGGGGGAGGGGGAGTCTTGCTGTAGCCTCTCCATTGCGCTAGTTGTCACTACCATTTGCCCCAAAGGTGGGACTGATACACAATGTCTTACTTTGAGCATTGTATAGGGAAACCATAGGACGCCATAACAATCTTACATATTGCAATACTAGTAATATTCTCCCATTCTCCAGGGTAGCCTTGGCAGTGGTCCGGGCTCAGGGTCACCCCATAGATGGACCCCGCCGCCATGTAGATTACTTGGCCTTACAGCACGTTCCAGATTCAGTTTTTAAGGATCTTAATAAGAAGACGTCTGGTGTGTCACACGTGACCCAGCGAGAATGAGGGAGAATGAAATATGACGGTAATATTTAATGATTTATTGTTCTCCGGCTTTTTTCTCTCCATTCTCCTTGGTGTGGTGAAGGAACAAAATTTAAATTGAGTTCATTTTTCAGGTTGTGTGTTTTATTATTTCGCATTGTTAGCGAACTAAAGCTTTAACAAAAGGAATGAGGGAGAAAAAAAGCAAATCTGCCGTTCCTGCCTGTGCAGCCATTAAGTAAGACAAATTGCGTGTACCTTTCTCCTCGCCCAATCAAATACATCACAAGCGGCAGATAATCTAGTCTTCTGGAGCCGTGCTGCAATTTTAATATTCTTTGTATGCCGAGTCACTAGCCGGATGTTTTTTCCTACACAGGTGATAGAAGGTTAATTTATTTATTTATTTATTTTAAAGTTATTTACCTAAATAACAGATTTAAAGGGAGTGCGTCAACAGGAATCAAACCACCAACACATACAGTATATATATATATTTTTTTTTAAATCATTTTATCATCTATATTACAAAGTAATCCTGAAATCTTGCAATTTTCATTCTCACCACTAGGCTTAAAGTGTCACTGCCACCATAGAAAACTTTTGATATGTCATAGAGACATAAAGACAGAAAGTGCAACAGCAACCCACAGGTGCAAGTGCTTACTGTACTGCCCTTGGTGTACACACGACAAAAAACTGCTCAATACATATTTTAAAATGAGCATCTTAGCAAACTATTTGATGAAACAGAGTGGAACCTGGAATGGAAGACACAGGTGCAGGTCACACAGTGCAGGTAACTTGGTGCAGAAATGGGTAGCTAGCACAAACATGGGTTCGGTCAGGTACATACTCATGACGGGAACACGCAGGAATACAGAAACCAACAGGCAGTGCAGGGATAGAGCAGAAACACTAGGACACCGGAACACCACTGCGTGAACACAGGAAACAGAATGGAAAATGTAGGAGCATTGTGCAGGGTAATAATGGGAACAGAAGATCAGGAATACTCAGCACAAAAGCAGAGAGACCTCAGCAGGACCATAGTAAGCCTTCTTATATACCTAAGCCACAGGTGGGGATAATTAATGCACTGAGCCCTTAAATCCAGGAAAAGTGCACTCGCACCTCCACATTTTATACTGCATGCAGAGAGCACACATGCTAGCGATGGTGAGTGAACAGATGGTAGCCGCGACCGCCGTTACAGGGTAAAGAGAAAAGAGAACGACTTAATTAAGACATCACCTCTAGTCACTGGATGCAACTGCACTGTTATCACTTATATGGTGTACAGAGCTAATGTAAAGCCGGTATAGACCACTATGCTTCTATAACTTTTTTTCTGGACCCAGTTAAAAGAATAAAAAGACGCCAGGAACATAATTATGTCATAATCACTGAACCAATTGATGGAATACTCTGCACTGATGAGGGGCAACACCCCGAAACAGCTGTCTGTGGATGGATACCTGGCTTTGGTATTTCCCTTGTCATGTCCTTAGACTCGTAAATTGAGCTGGGTATTGACTGAAAGGACCACCTAATATGGTGGTTTTGATGGTCTTCCAGGAGCCACCCCTTGGCTGGATCCTTCCCTGGAGGGATATCTGGCTAGTCCCGTGTTTTGAGACTCTTAAATGAGGCTCCTTGGACTCTTTTTGCATATTTGTATTTCCCAGAGGGCAGTGCACCTGGGAATTCACTTTAACCAGCAGCTGGCAATGTCTTTTCTTGCTGGTCTCCCTGAGATCATTGATCTGTTAACCATATGGCTTTACCAGACCAGAATCGCACTCCGCACTGATGAGGGGCAACACCCAGTAGTGGATTATAATAGGGGCGTTCCGGGCGGCAGCCCGGGGCCCTGAGCTCCTGGGGGGCCCATGACCACCCAAAAAGACTGATACTTTCAGTGGCGTACTGTCTCCTGGCTACACTTCCGCCATGATTTGCAAAAAAATCACAGTTTTTTTTTATGGCAATTTTGCACAAATCAGGACATCATGACATTATCTATCCTGTACTATGAATGCCAGGCTAGTGCTGCCATAGTTCCAGTGGGCTGGGGGGGGGCCAGGCTTGGTGAACAGCCCGGGGCCTATGGTAAAGTTAATCCGCCCCTGGCAACACCCCAAAACAGCTGTCTGTGGATGGATGGCTTTAGTTGTCCCTTGTAATATCCTTAGACTCAAAATTGAGTTGGATACTGACTGAAGGGGTCACTAGATCTGGTGGTTTTGGTGGTCTCCTTCCAGGAGCCACCCCTTGGCTAGGTCCTTCCCTGGAGGGACATCAGACTAGCCCCATGTTTCTAGACTCTTAAATGAGGCTCCTTGGACTCTTTTTGCAAATAGATGGAATAAGCTTTCTCGGCACAACCTTACTATACTGGATGGCAGTTTTGGTCATTTTACACTGTAAGAATTGAAACTGAATCTTGAAAAGTTTTCTAAGTTTGAGCCTTGGTGGCCTGGCCGGGTGTTATACATGATTAATGCACTTGTGGAGCTCGGCACAATTTACAATATGACATTGACATCGCTCAGCAATAAAATAACAGAGTTACTGGCAGCTGTAGAGAAGACTAGTCAGTCTAGAAATTGCTTGTGCATTGTTCAATCTGCAGCCGGAAATTATCAGAGCATGACTCAACCTTATTTCCAACCTAGAGGACTTTTATTCAAACGCCTTGATTTACACCTTTGTTGGAGAATTTTTTTTGTAGAACAGCGTAATAAAATCTATTTCACAGATCATTTTCGGCAACGATTTGAACAAAGTAACACAATCTATTGTGCCGTATCAATTGCCGCAATCCTTTTGTTAGCGGGAACGCCTTTTCCTGCTAATATCTAGAAGGAGCCATTGAAGTTCTGTGAGGACGCCAAGATTTTTTTTTTTTAGATGTTTGATCGCAGTTTAACAAGATGAGTAATTTTTTTTTTTTTTTAGCGAAATAGGGAAGTGAGCTGTCACCGTGAATACAAAGGCTATAGTTTATTATTCTGAAAGATTTCTGGGCGCTAAGAACTTGAAAATCTTCTCTGGATACATTGGGTAGGTTTCGGTAATGATCTCACCTGATGTCTGTGGGGTTTTTGTGACAGCAACATTCCAAGGAACTTTTTTTTATTAGTTCACCTTTCAACAATTATCAGGATATGCTAAACAGCCGCATTGGTAATTCACTTATTAGCAGCTTTCTTTTTATGCTAGGAGCCCCATCGGTCTGCATGTCATATCGTGTGACCGCACATCGGACATCGAATCCCACAGCGTCCAATTATCATATCCTGGTAACTACTGGGGAGGAAAGTCTTCTCTGTAACGGTAAAGCCTTATTCACTGAAATACCTTCATTTATATCTTTTATTTTTTTTTTTTCTTGGAGTGAGGCCCCATGCACACATCAGGAAAATCTGTCCGGATTTCTTATCATGAAATCCAGATAGATTTCCTGACCCATAAGGTTCTATTGGGCACAGACACTCTTCAGGATGTTTCCTGAAAGTATAGGACATATTGGATAATTGTCTGGAATTACGGCCATAGAACCCCATCTGGAGTTCCAGACAGATCCAGATACGCATCCGAAAACTGGGTGGAATTCCAGATACGCTCCTAGCCACACTGGGCCAAAACCAGCACCTGGACGCATATAGTTAATGCTAATGTACCATATGGCTGAGACTAATATTACTAATATATAACTAATCGGCACTGGTGCGGAGATCCTGGTGGGGTGGTCCATTTTTCAAAATGCCGCCTGGTTCCCAAGATAGGTGCCTAATTTTTTATGTGGACTTTGGCCCACTCTATGCACTGGAGGCGGGCCCAGCACCCTCAGTGTAACAATATCCAAGGGGAGGGAATATCATTACACTGAGGGTGCCGAGCCCGCCTCCAGTGCATAGAGTGGGGATATAAATAAACTGCACTGATCGTGGGAACCAGGCGCCATTTTGAAAAATGGACCACGCTACTTGGACCTCCACGCTGGTGCCATCTATTTAGTGTAAAAAAAAAATAATAAATTAAAAGTCACTAAGCGAACTGGTACATTCACTTTAAATGCAGTGCTCCCAGCCCACTCAATCCCACTTCTGGTCGGAGGCAGCATCGTGCCTTCAGCCGTAAGAAGCCACTACCTCCCCAAAGCTTGCCGGGCATGAGTGACGTAGGAAGAGAGAAGGAGAAGCTGGAGGGCACTGGGCCGTAAAAAGAGCCATGAACGTGTGCAGTAGGCCTAAACATTTAAGTGTCACTGTCGTATTTTTTTTGTGTGTGTGTGCAGAAATCAATAGTACAGGCGATTTTAAGAAACTTTGTAATTGGGTTTCTTAGGCAAATATGCCATTATCTGCATTCAAAAAGACTTTCCCTAGGTTCCCCCCCCCCATCCTCTCTCTCATCCACTGCTCATTATCAGGAAATCTTGACTCTTTTACAACAGTCGGGCCCTGTGTAACCTATGGAGAGGGGAGGGGGGAGGAGGGAGATTAGTCAGCAGCATAGAGCAGAGAACAAAGGATTACACAGTGGGAGCTGTGTGAAAGCCAGTATTCAGAGGTCAGAGAGGTCAGTGCTGACCTCAGAGGAGATAGCCCGGTGATGTAGCTGTAAATTAACTCTTTGTTGTCCTGTTTCGGTGCCTCATCTCCCGCCACCCCTCCCCTCCTTATAGAGAACAATGAAGACAGGGGGGAGAGCTTCAAGCTGCTTTTTCATGGTAAAAATGCATTTTTCTACCAATAAACCCAATTACAAAGTTTTTTTAAAGTCGCCTGTACTATTGATGTCTGCAAAAAATTTTTTTTAACTACAGTGACATTTTAATCCCTCAGTTTTTCTGCCCCTTCAAAGCTGTGACCAGTGATGTCCGACTAGAATTCTTACAAGGTACATGTGGCCTATATGTGCCTTGCTGTATGTGGGGCCACAAGAAGAAGGCTGCCTGTGATATCTTTTCCATCATTGTGCCATGCAGGTTTATGTAGTTATATATAGTTTTTGTTATATGCCTATGGACTGTGTTTGCTAGATATATACTGTTCTGCTTTAGGGTATAAACCCACACACCGTATACACAGCGTATTTACTGCTGCGATACGCAGCGAATACGCAGCAAAAACGCAACAAATACGCAACAAAAACGCAGCAGATTAGATCTAAATAACTGAACTCAGCATTAAATCTTCACCATCAAACTGCTGCGTATTTGTTGCGTATTTGTTGCTTATTTGCTGCGTATACGGTGTGTGGGTTTGTACCCTTAGAAACCATTTTTATTAACAGATATTTTTAACTGATTACATAAAATATATAGGTAAATATATAGTGAAAATGCTTCCACATGCAGTTGTGTAAAATAGTCATACATGTGTTTTTGCATGGAGGCGTTACTATAGGGGGTGCAGAGCTTGGATTTGCACCTGGGCCTCGGAGCCTAAGGGTACGTTCACACTTACCGGATCCGCAGCTGATTTTCTGCTGCGGATCCTCAGCGGATCCGCAGCAGATCCGCAGCAGATTTCATTTAAATAACTGAACACAGCATCAAATCTGCACCATCAAATCGGCTGGGGATCTGCTGCAGATCTACTGCGGATCCTGTAGCTGTGAACACACCCTAATGGTACGTTCACACTTACCGGAGCCGCAGATGATTTTCTGCTGCGGATTCGCAGCAGATCCGCAGCAGATTTCATTTAAATAACTGAACACAGCATCAAATCTGCACCATCAAATCTGCTGCAGATCTGCTGCGGATCCTGTAGGTGTGAACGCACCCTGTGGGTACAAACACATCTAATCTGCTGCGTATTTGCTGCGTATCGCAGTAGAAAATACGCTGCGTGTAAGGGTGTGTGTGTTTGTACCCTATGGCTATGTTCACACCTACAGTATCCGTCGCAGATCTGCAGCAGATCCGCAGCAGATTTGATGGTGCAGATTTGATGCTGTGTTCAGTTATTTAAATGAAATCTGCTGCGGATCTGCTGCAGATCCGCAGCAGAAAATCAGCTGCGGATCCGGTAAGTGTGAACGTACCCTAAGGGTACTTCACACTTACCGGATCCGCAGCGTATTTTCTGCTGCGGATCCGCTGCGGATCCGCAGCAGATTTCATTTAAATAACTGAACATAGCATCAAATCTGCACCATCAAATCTGCTGCGGATCTGCTGCGGATCCTGTAGGTGTGAACTTACCCTTAAAAGGCGCTATTACATGGGGCGATTATTGGCTGATCAGGCCATGGTGTGATAGTGTTATCAATCAGCCAAAAAGCAACCATAAGCTCAATCGTCAGATGATTGAGCCGCTCTGAGCTGCTAAAAATAATCAGCAGTCGCCTGCACATCTCCCGAGATCACAGAGATCTGCTCTCGTTTACATTCTAGAGCGGGTCGCCTAGTACGGCCTTAAAGGGGTTCTATGTTGAAAATGTGGACATTTCCTGTCACGGACAGAGGTGGCAGCAGAGATCACTGTTTTAGACTTGAAAGAATACACCACTTCTTACAGGACATGCAGCAGCTGATTTTTTAAATAGAAGTAAAATACTTGCCATTATATTTGCCAGTATTAGGCTATGTTCACACTGCGTATTTCCTGATCGTCCTCAGGCAGCACACTAATGGGGTTAATGGATTCCCGTTGACCCGGCAAAAAAGGGGTTAATCTAGCAATAAACACAAATAGATTAATACCGCACACCTGGTAACCCCCTATAAGAGCCCCAAGGAAACCACAGAACACTGTATTTTTTTTCTCTTCTCGGACAGAAGGATGGTTTTCTCAGAAGAAATAATCAATAAAAATCAACCTCTATACTGTGCCTGGTCCAGTCCCTGGGGTCTGATACATATATACAGCCGTATACCAGGGTTTTCTTGGTCCCTCAGCTGTTCCCACGCCTGGCTGAGCTGCAAAGTGGGATTAAAGGTTTTTTTACGCCTTGCAGACGTTCATGCCAAACTTTTCCTGGCCCCTGAACGGTTTACCTCTGCTTCATGTGCCACCTGCGACTATCGCAACCTCCAGCATGGCGGTGCGGCGCCTGGATCCTCTCCTGCGCGTGACTGACAGCCGGTCTGACGTCTGACATGGTAAGATTCAATAGCAGCACTTACATGCATGTCTGAAGCCGGCCATGCGATGCGGCCCTTTTCCAAGATGGCGCCGCGCGGCTTCACTGCCGTCTGCGCATGTCCGGTCCTGAGGATGACGTCACTGGCGTCCGGAACTGCGCGCTGCGCATGCGCGAGCCGCAGCAGGTATAAAAGCATAGCATTAGCATCCAGGGACAACGCTCTGCCTAGGCAGCAGTTCCCTTGGATGTCTAGAGGTAAATGTTATGGTCTGGGCGGCCTCCTGCTTTACATATATGTGTCATCTCACCCCTTGTTCCTTGATCTTTTCCAGATGTCCCACTACAGGGGTAAAAGGAGCAGGAAATCAAGGCACACTTTGTGTGCTAACTGTCGCCAGCCACTACCAGAATCATGGGAGCAGGATGTGTGCTCTCTATGTGTGTCTTCATCACAAGACAAGATGCGCACACAAGATTTCCTAGTGTGGTTTAACCCCTTAAGGTCAAAGCCAATTTTCGTTTTTGCACTTTTGCTTTTTCCACTTTATGTTTAAAAGGCCATAGCGCTTGCATTTTTTCACCTAGAGACGTATATGAGCGCTTATTTTTTGTGAAACCAATTGTAATTTGCAATGACAGGCATTATTTTTCCATAACATATGCTGCGAAACCGGAAAAAAACCATTTGCGCTGTCAAATTGAAAAAAAAGGGAATTTGTTTTGATTTCGGGGAGTTTTGCATTTACGCCGTTCGCCCTATGGTAAAACTGACTGATTATTTATGTCCCTCAAGTCGTTACGATTACAACGATATATAACATTTATAACTTTTATATTATCTGATGGCTTGTAAAAAATTCAAACCATTGTTAACAGATATATGTTCCTTAAAATCGCTCTATTCCCAGGCTTATAGCGCTTTTATCCTTTGGTCTATGGAGCTGTATGAGGTGTCAGTTTTTGCGCCATGATGTGTTCTTTCTATCGGTACCTTGATTGCGCATATACGACTTTTTGATCACTTTTTATTACATTTTTTCTGGATTTGATGCAACCAAAAATGCGCAATTTTACCCTTCGAGATCAGGAATGTGATTAATTAATAGTTCGGGCGATTACGCGCGCTGCGATACTAAATATGTTTATTTATTTGTTTAATTATTTATATTTATAAAATGGGAAAAGGGGGGTGATTTGGACTTTAAATGGGGGAGGGGATTTTTTATTAATAAAAAAACATTTTTACTTTTATTTTAACTTTAACTAGAAGTTCCTCTGGGGGACTTGTATATAGACAGCACTGATCTCTCATAGAGATCAATGCTGTGTATATACACAGCAAAGATTGATCAGATCGGTCATAGATTGCTATGGCCTGCTGCGGGCCACAGCAATCTATTGCCGAGCCGGGATCAGCGTCATTCCGACGCTGAGGCCCGGCACGGGCAGAAGAACGGATCTCCCCCCCCCGCGATCGCATCACGGGGGGAGATCCGTCCCACTAGACACCAGGGATGCACAGAGGAAAGCCTCTAAGTGCAGTTGTCAGGTTTGACAGCTGCACTTAGAGGCTTAATTAGCCGGCGCGGCAACGGGACCCGCGCAGGCTAATAGAGGCACTGCCTGGCTGCACATGTCAGCCGGGGTCAGCGCCGTTCAGAGCGGGGTCCCAGCGGGACCCCTCTCTGAACACCCCGCGCGGCACCATGACGTATCAGATATGTCATGGGTCGCTAAGGGGTTAAAGACCAACTCACTGACACCTTCAAAGATGTTAAAAGTGCTGTCCTGCAAGGGAATAAAGCAAAGAAGCATAAGCCTGCCTCACCTGCACCTCATACCTCTGACTCAGCCAGAGAAGGAGACACTGATCAGGACTCTGAGGAGTCAGATTGGGAGGCTTTGGAGGAAGTGTGCCTGTTGCAGAAGGACTCAATGCCCAAACTGCTCTCAGCAGTAAAAAATACCGTCGAAGCTGATAAAGATGTTTCTCACAAACGCAAAAAAGATCAGCTTTTCTATTTCCCTCCAAATAAAAACAAAGTTTTTCCTACTCACCCGATCATTAAGGGCATGTTCCAGAAGGAATGGGCTAAACCTGAGAGATCTCAGTCTAATGCCAAATTCCAAATCCACCTACAGGCTGGATCCTGAAGTTACAGATGAATGGGCCAATCCTCCGAAGGTGGATCAACCGGCGGCACAACTTTCCAAAAAAGCTTATTTTCCGGCGGAAGAGTCAGCTTTACTCTCAGATCCAATGGAAAGAAAAGCAGATACGTTGTGCAAAAAGACTTATGCAGCCGCAGCTAGTTCCTCAAAGATCTCCATGACAACCATTCCAGTAGCCAGATCGCTTCGTGTTTGGTTAAGTCAACTATCACATGACATTGAAGATGGAGTACCGAGAGAGGACTTACTCAAAGATTTGTCCCGGATGAAGACCGCGGCAGATTTTTTATGTGACGCACCTATGGACGCCTTAAAATACTCTTCCAGATGTATGGCGTTGTCCAACGCTGCAAGGCGTGCGCTTTGGCTGATGTTGTGGGAAGGGGACATTCTGTCTAAAAATCACTTCGTATCCCTTCCTTTCCACCCTTCCTCACTGTTTGGGCCACAACTGGAATCTATCCTTAATAAATTAAATAATAATAAAGGATCATTTTTTCCAAGGAAGAAGACCTTTAAACCATTTAAAACCTCTTATACAAGGTCACCAAAAAGACAGTATAATTTTCGTCCCTCCAGAGGAAGAGGACAGTTCAGGAAGCAGCAGCAGCAGCGGCCTGGATCTTCAAAGAAAAAGTCTGACGCCACAAAGGATGAGCGCATGTGACGCCAGGTCTCCGTCCCCTCCGGTTGGTGCACGGCTCCTAGATTTCGCTTCGGTCTGGACAACAACATCATCAGATGCCTGGGTAAACTCCACTCTACAAAGAGGTTATTGCCTAGAACTAAAAGTCTTTCCACCAGATCGATTTATCCTCAACAGAGGAAACAACCAAGTCATACATCAGCTCCTTCAGGAATTCATTCAGAAGAATGCTCTGGAGGAAGTACCTCCTCAGGTGAGGAATCTGGGAGTGTATTCGCCAATATTTGCTGTACCGAAGTCCGGAGGGACTTGGAGACTGGTGATCAATCTCACCTACCTCAACAAATTCTTCGTAAAGAAAAAATTCAGAATGGAAACGATTCAGACAGCAGTTCTGTCATTACAACAGGGAGACTTCATGGCCACCATCGACTTACAAGATGCGTACCTGCATGTACCAATCCTAAAACAGCACAGAAAATACCTCAGGGTGGCAATTCTACATCAGAAGAAAGTGGTCCATCTTCAGTTCACCTCTCTGCCGTTCGGGATTACATCAGCCCCACGGGTGTTCACAAAGATTGCAGTCGTCTTAACAGCGCACCTGAGAGAGCAGGGTATATGTGTTACCCCGTACCTGGACGACTGGCTTATAACCGCGTCATCCAGGGAGACTCTGATGCTTCATCTGAATCAGACAATGATGACTCTTCAGGATCATGGGTTTCTCATAAACCTCAAGAAATCCAACCTCATCCCATCAACAAGGTTGACTTATCTTGGCTTCGTCATAGACTCTCTACAGATGCAACTTTTTCTCTCACCAGAGAGAGTGATGAAGATAAAGAACACGGTGAACACTTTGATCAGCATGGATCGTTGCACCATCCGCTTTGCCATGAGAACCCTAGGCATGCTTACCTCAGCCATCGAAGCAGTCCAATGGGCGAGAGCTCACATCAGGGTTCTACAAAGACACATTCTCGCTCGGTGGGAGAGATGTCCAGAGGATCTAAAAAGAATGATTCCTGTCTCTCACCTGGTCAAACAGGATCTAACTTGGCGGCTGACCCACTCTCGCCTCACGAAATGGAAAAGTCTACTACCCCAGCATCAAGTAGTCCTCACTACGGATGCCTCAGGCTCCGGTTGGGGTGCCCATGTAGGCTCTCTGTGGGTTCAGCGCAAGTGGTCCTATCAAGACCAGAGGCTCACATCCAATATGAGGGAGCTGAGAGCGATCAGATTAGCGCTGCATCATTTCCAGTACATCCTCCTCAACAAAGCAGTTCAGATTCAGAAAGACAACATCACTGCTGTTTTCTATATAAACAAACAAGGAGGAACCAGAAGCCAATCTCTCCAGTTGGAATGCACTCGCCTCATGTCATGGGCCGAAGCCAATCTTCTACAAATATCAGCAGTCCATATCAAGGGCTCACTCAATGTTACAGCAGATCTTTTGAGCAGGAAGACCTTACTGCAAGGCGAGTGGGAATTGAACACAGCAGTCTTCAACAGAATAGTGGAGCCAATCATCTCAATACGAAGCTAGATCAGTTCTGTTCTCTATCCAGGAAGAATCATCCATTCGCAGTGGACGGTCTATCAATCTCCTGGACCAGAATCTTCATCTATGCGTTTCCACCATTTCCACTCATACCAAGAGTCCTGAAAAAGATTCGGGACGAGAAGGTCAGGGCAATAGTCATTCTGCCATATTGGCCCCGCCGGGCCTGGTTTCCTCTTGCGTGGAGTCTTTCGAAAGGCGTATTCTGGAAGCTACCTCTCCGCAAAGATCTGTTACAGCAGAACGGCCTTCTACATCCGCACTTGCCCAAACTTCATCTAACAGCATGGAACATGAACTCCACGCCTTAAAAGCTCAGGGCCTTTCAGATGAAGTTGTGCGGACTCTCTTAGCCTCAAGAAAAACAACTACTATGAAGGTCTATTCTAGAGTTTGGAACATCTACTCCACATGGTGTGTCTCCAACAACAGAAGAATGAAAGAGATATCATCTGTTCTCCAGTTTCTGCAAGAGGGGTTTCAGAAAGGCTTAAAGCCTAATACTCTAAAAGTCCATCTAACGGCTATTAACGCTCACCTAGATGGCCTTTTTTCTAAAACTCCTCTAATATCAAGATTCTTCAGAGCCATTGCAAAGCTAAGACCCAGTTACCATAATCCCGTACCTACCTGGGATCTTACCATCATGCTCTAATGTCTGACAGAGCAGCCGTTTGAACCAATCGAGGATACAGAACTAAAGTGGCTATGATGGAAAACGTTGTTTTTGATCGCAGTAACGCCGGCCAGGAGAATAAGTGAACTACATGCACTTTCTTGCAAAGATCCATATCTCAAGCTCCTCAATGATAAAGTGGTCCTAAGAACCATGCCTGGTTTCTTGCCAAAAGTACCTTCTACGGCTAATTTAAATCAAGAAATAGTCCTACCCGTGGTAGGTCAAACTGAAGATCAAACATTGCGTTTATTAGACATCAAAAGATCCATTGAAAAATACTTGGAAAAAACAGCCCCTTTCAGCCAGACGGAAGCCTTGTTTGTTCAAATGTGTGGAGAGAACAAAGGCAAGAGAGCAAGTAAAGCTTCTTTAGCTCGCTGGATTAAAGATCTAATCCGACATTGCTACTCTTCAGTAGGACTCGAATCACCACTATCAATTCGGGCCCACTCAACTAGGTCAACTGCTACATCCTGGGCTGAAAAATGCCAGATTCCGCTAGACCAAATCTGCAAAGCCTCCACTTGGTCCACACCGTCTACCTTCATCAAGCATTACCGACTTGATATTACATCTTCCGAGGGTTCAGCATTTGGCATGAGCGTGCTACAAGGAGCAGTAAATCTCAATACCCTCCCCTCTTAAGTTCATTGCTTTGAATGTCCCATTAGTGTGCTGCCTGAGGACGATCAGGAAGTATAAAATTTACTCGCCTGAAATTTTTATTTCCTGGAGTCCGAAGGCAGCACAATATACCCCCCCAATAAATATTGCTTGCATACAATACAGTGTTCTGTGGTTTCCTTGGGGGGGTTACCAGGTGTATTAATCTATTTGTGTTTATTGCTAGATTAACCCCTTCTGTGCCGGGTCAACGGGAATCCATTAACCCCATTAGTGTGCTGCCTTCGGACTCCAGGAAATAAAATTTCAGGCGAGTAAATTTTATACATGTCCGGCCGCATATTTTCACGGCCGGACATATACGCGGTAAACTCCGGCCGGATATTTACGCTACTTGCGGCCGGCTACGTACGGACCGCGAACTTACGCCCGTAGTCTACTTACACTTCCCGAGCGCCCTACGTAGCGATCTGACAGCGGTCTTTTACTTGTAAATCTTCGCCTAGCCCCGGACACCCCACAGAACCTTTTGGATCGGCACAAAAAGCTGCAAAAATTAAGAAATCACCACTACGTACGGGACCACATGTAACGCTATGGGTGTAAGTTGCGGCATTTTCGTCCGCAAACAATGGTCTGGTTCATTTTTTACGGCGCCACATACGATCCGGGCGTAAGTTCGTACGTAGTGTGAACTGTGCAGCCGTACATCGTATACTTTCCATTGTACACAGACTACGTAAGTCTCCCGCCGCTTATTCACGGAACGCGCTACGGCCGGAAACTTACGTAGTGTGAACATAGCCTTAGTGGGATCCTGAATGCCCAGAGCATAGGCTTATTATATGCCATGGAGAGGCCATAGTACAGTGTAGGGTCCGTCCCGGCATGAGGCCACTTTATCGTTGGTGTGAATTTTTTTTAGCAGTTTGAGGGGGGGATTTTAGTTATTTTCATATCTGTATTGGGTCTGTATCTTGCCATTGCGGTGAGTTATTGCACTTTTTTGTGTTTTTGTGTGTTTGCAACAGTCAAAGCAACGTGCTCCTGCCTAGTGTGAATGGTGTGAATACTGGGGGAGCGCACAGGGTTCTATATACTACTAGGGGAGCGCACAGGGGTGCTATATACTACTGGGGGAGCGCACAGGGGGACTATATACTACTGGGGGAGCACACATGGGGACTATATACTACTGGGGGAGTGCACAGGGGGGGCTATATACTACTGGGGGAGCACACAGGGGGCTATATACTACTGGGGAAGCGCACAGGGGGCTATATACTACTGGGGGAGCACACAGGGGTCTATATACTACTAGGGGAGCGCACAGGGGTGCTATATACTACTGGGGGAGCATACATGGGGACTATATACTACTGGGGAGTGCACAGGGGGGGCTATATACTACTGAGGGAGCGCACAGGGGGCTATATACTACTGGGGAAGCGCACAGGGGTCTATATACTACTGGGGGAGCGCACAGGGTTCTATATACTACTAGGGGAGGGCACAGGGGTGCTATATACTACTGGGGGAGCGCACAGGGGGACTATATACTACTGGGGGAGCACACATGGGGACTTTATACTACTGGGGGAGTGCATAGGGGGGGCTATATACTACTGGGGAGCGCACAGGGGGCTATATACTACTGGGGAAGTGCACAGGGGTCTATATACTACTGGGGGAGCGCACAGGGGTCTATATACTACTAGGGGAGCAACAGGGGGGCTATATACTACTGGTGGAGCGCAACACGTTTACTAATGATGTTCCGACCTTCACCTGACAATAAGTAAGTGGACCTTCAATAAAAGTTGTTGAGTACCCCTGTGCTATACAGTACTCTACCGCTCCTCTAATCCTTCTTGGGATATGAAGAATCCACTCTGACTATGAAGAGGTAAGATTTTTAAAAAGCATCTGAGTAAGATTAATATTCCATGTAGTGCAGGATTCTCCTCCGTGTCTATGAGCGCGGTCATTAGGCGGGCACTATGCGAGCTTGTAGAATATGTGTTTGCATTGTGAATTACGGCCCGGTCCTGGGTGAGCTGTCATGTGGAACGCTGTAAACAAAATCAATTTAGCTGAGAGTTTCATCACAAGCCAAAGTGCTTATTTGCTGCATGGCCGCATACAATACCGATTATTAGGAGACTCATCACAGGTTTCTGTTCCAGGTATTGGCGACCTGTGGGACTCCATCTGTTCTCAGACTACATCTCCGGGCCCAGCATGCAGGGAGCACCTCTGCTTGCCTACATTTCTTATATATTCAGCATGACAGCAGAAAAGCAAAATAAACTTACACAACAAGAAGTTTGAGGAGTTTTCCATCAAACTTTAGGGGTATTCTGGCAAATAAAAATGACACAGACAGCTTCCCCCAGTGTAATGTCTATTCTAATGTTAACATATATTATATAGACATCAGAGGAGGCTGCAGCACTACTGACACAGACAGCTTCCCCCAATGTAATGTCTATTCTAATGTTAACATATATAGACATCAGGGGAGGCTGCAGCACTAGTGACACAGACAGCTTCCCCAGTGTAATGTCTATTCTAATGTTAACATGTATTATATAGACATCAGGGGAGGCTGCAGCACTAGTGACACAGACCGCTTCCCCCAGTGTAATGTCTATTCTAATGGTAACATGTATTATATAGACATCAGAGGAGGCTGCAGCACTACTGACACAGACAGCTTCTCCCAGTGTAACGTCTATTATAATGGTAACATGTATTTATATAGATATTAGGGGATGCTAGAGCACTACTGACACAGACAGCTTCCCCCAGTGTAATGTCTATTCTAATGGTAACATGTATTATATAGACACTGAGGAGGCTGGAGCACTACTGACACAGACATGAGTGAAGGCTGCAGCACTAGTGACCCAGACAGCTTCTGAATCGGCTGGGAACCAGAGCGGAAGACAGCGGACCCCAGTACTGAAGCTGGGGAGGTAAGTGCATGTTGTTTTGTTCAGCCACCTCCTCCCTGTCTCTTTTGAAAAAAAAAGTCTGAGCCCAGACTTCTTTAAATTAATGTTGACAGGTCCACTTTAAAGGGATATTCCCATATCATATATTCCCATATACACCAGCCTGACGACTGCTGTTAGAGCAGAGCAGTGGTCAGTAACCTAGACAAGAAGCTGTCAACAATAGGAGGGAAATGAACGTGTCTGCAAAAATATTTACCAAATCTTACAAGTATATTAGCTGATATGGGAATATCCCTTTAAGAATGTGCCATATTTATTACAGACTCTCAGGTTGTTTGATACATCTGTTGCATTTTTAAATTGTCTCATCTAATGCTGGGTTTACACGTAGCGATAATTCACCCGATCGTACGATGAACGATTTCGAAGTAACGATTTATTTTTTTATAACGATCAGCGTTTAGACTGAACAATATATCGTACGGAAAAATAGTTTTGCGATCGTTTTGCGATCGCTTAAGCCTATCTCGCACATAGGTTAAATCGGTAAACGACTGTTTACACGGAACGATCTGCGAATTTTTTGCGAACGACGATTTAAGAACATGTTGAAAGATCAAAATGAACGATTTCTCGCTCGTCGTTTGATCGTTCGCTGCGTTTACACGTACAATTATCGTTTGAATTCGATTGTTATTGTGCAAATTTGAACGATAATTGTTCCGTATAAACGCAGCATTAGTCTAGACCAACAAGTTTCAAAGTTTTGGTACACAGTGTCGCATTATAAGCCACACCCCTTTTAATCTCAAGGCCACACCCCCTTTAATCTAGTCGAGTCCTTACATATACCTGTCTTCTCCAGCACTTTGGCATTAGCTCCACTTAGAATAAATGTAAAGTGGACTCCTGATTGGTCAGCGGTGATGACCCTATTGATCTAATATGTTGGACACATTGATTAAAAAGGGGAGAATATGGTCGGTTATTGCAAAGTGCAGGACGAGGTGACCTGTATAATAAAGTGGCGGAATCTGTACGGAGAGCGCAGCCCTACTCAATAATTCTTAATTACAAGAGTTAGACGCAGTTAGCAAACAAGTCTAAAGTGCTTGGCTCCATATATCAGAGTGCTAAGTGCCTCTGGATAATGACTAATATATGAATACATTATAGGGCTCCTCTCTCCGCTATGAAGCCCACTCATTGATATGCAAGGATGGTTCATTCAAGTATAACAGGAATTTTTACACTTCTACAAGTGTGGACGCATTGTCATGTCTTACAGCTCGGGGAAATCATCGGACAGTCACGTTATGTCACAAGAATACAGAATTAATTGGTCACCCTGGATTATCTGGTGTGAGAAACAAGGGGCTGTATATTAATGGGTTGGCTTCTCAGTATCGGGGGTACGCAGTCCCCAGCCTGGTGATCTGTGTCCCTTACTGTGTTATTCCTGTGGGTTCTAGGTAAACCAGTGTCAGAACTTCACTCTAAGCCCGTCCGGGCAAGAATACACACTTACAGCAGACTACTGCTGTACCCTGAGCGATTTTGTATACGCTCTAGCCCCACTAGATTACTGTTCTATGAAGCCATAATACCAATTCATTAGAGGTGCAATAGTTAAAATGCTGTCCGTACAACTGACATGTTTCACCGGCGCCGCCGGCGTTCTCAAAGTTACGGCACAGTGGGCGGGGTTAAGCTATCCTTTATGCTTTCTATCAGCTCGCATCCCGCCCATGATCGTCATGGTAGGGTCAGTAGTGATTGGTGCAGATTAGGAGAGGGGGGGAGTGGGTTGGCTGCAGTGTCAGAGGGTGATGAGTTCGCGGTCATTTTTGAAAAATCTGTCAGTCCGTTGTTGGTACTGCGCATGCGTGCGGACTTAGAATCTGGATGGCGCAGTTGTACTGCGCATGTGCTGGTACTTAGTCTCTGGGCGTTCTGGTAGTCAGACTGCGCATGCGGCGGCTCTTAGACTCTTTCATCTTGTCTCAGGTAATAGATGGCTCATTATGTAGCCTATTAATGTGATGGAATTATTTTAATATTTTATATATGATTTGTGGTAGTGCTTAGTCTCCGGATACTACGATGGTAAAATACGCATGTGGCAGTTCTTATACTCTATTTTCCAGAGTAATGGATGGCTCATTGTTTGGCCTGTATATAATGAAATTATTACTGTACTTACTGTATGTAGTTTGGGATACAGTGATAATGGGGCTTGGTCTTTAATTGTACTATTAGTGACACGGCATAATACTTCATTGTATTTGATACAATTGTACCGACTTATCTGGCATCTGGTGAATTTAGTATTATTGTAGTTACATCTGTATTTGTATTGCTGCAACTGTATTGTACTCCTCACGTCAGTCCGCATCGGCTTTGTGGAGTCTCCAGGGCTCCCCTTCATATTGCGGACATCTGAGGGTAAGGGAATGTGGTTGGGAAAGCAAGGGAAAGAGGTGTAGTTGTAAAATGCATGACGATCTAAGATTGCACTGGTGCTTACAATCAAATTTCACAAAAAAGATGTGTAGGTAAACCCTTCATTCAATCTATTCGGGGCTAAGGACTTTAGCCGATGGATCCATTTAGCCTCGATCTGCAACAATTTTGTGTCAAGGTTGCCCTTTCTTGGTCCCAATTTTACATGTTGGATACCCCAGAATTGGAGACATTTAGGTTCACCGCCATGGTATAAATTAACATGTCTGGCGACACTGATGTCCGCTTTGGTATTAATATAGCTAATGTGTTGTCCAATTCTGATTTTAAACTTCTGAATTGTCTTTCCTACGTACAATAAATTGCAAGGACACCTTATTGCATAAACCACTTCTTTCGTGGAGCAGTTTATAAACTCACGGATCTCGTACTCTTTGGAATCAATGGGGTTGGTGATCTTTGGTACTTACAATAAGTACATGCACCACAGGGGAATGAGCCTGTAAGTTTGTTTGTTAGCCATGTTTCAGTAGTTTTGACCTCTTCTTGGTAATGGCTATGCACTAACGTTTCACGTAGGTTTTTCCCTCGTCTGTATGTGATAGACGGTGTGGGGGGGTAATACATCCTTGAGATCAGGATCAGCTAATAATATTGGCCAATATTTGGTCATGATTTTCCTGATTTGGTAATGTGCAGCGTCATATGTTCTGATACATCTTATGATCTTATCTCTCTTCGGTATTTTTCGGTCATGTAGCAACATATTTCGATCGGTGTTTTGGGCTCTATAGTAAGCTCTATGCAGCACTTTTTTGGGATATCCTCTTGCTAGGAACCGTTCGTATAAGTTGGTACATTCTTTCTCGAATGATGCTTCGTTTGAACAGTTGTGTCTTGCCCGCAGGTACTGACCTACGGGTATGCCTCTGCGTAACGGTGTTGGATGGTGACTACTCCACTGTAGGAAGCTGTTAGTGGAGGTTTCCTTCTGGTAGATTTCTGTTTGTAGCTGGCCTGTCTCTGTGATCTGTGGTTAGATCCAAAAAATTGATATTGGTGGAACTGATTTCACTTGTAAATTTCAATCCAATTTCGTTATTATTCAGATGTTCGACGAATTCCTCGTTCAGGTTTGTTTCTCTTTCCCATAGGACGGGCCCCAGCAACATTTTTTAGGTCAGCCACAGCTGAGAGACCGAGCACGGTGGGGGTACAGTTACGGCCGCCACTAGACAGTCAAACACAAATCGTAAAATCAGATCAGCAATTATCGAATCCTGAAATTACAATACTACAGAAGGGCTTATCATTTACACCCACACCCCGATATGACAGCTTCAATTGGATAAAGGATATCCATTTATTTGCGAGAAAACTGCCATTACACAAATATTATAAGAACAGGATGGCAAACCAGACCCAACTATCACAAAAAGAAAATGAGGCATTAGAAGCACTATTTGATCTCCAAACAGAAGGAGAAACAGGCATACATCAGTTTGAAGCACCGCAATCTTAAATAAAACCTAAGTCTCTATTCACCCCCACTCTCGTGAAGTTCCATAATATCGATAAATTTGTCAACTTTGTCACCAATGAATTGGAAACTATTGAAACGAAAGTTAAACATACCGACTCAAATCTCTCTGCACAAGAAAATAAAGCCCTTAAATACCTAGTGAAGAATAAAGAAATTACCATCAAACCTTCAGATAAAGGGGGAAACCTCGTGATCATGAAAAACTCTGACTACAAGTACTTGGTCCTACGGTTACTGGAAGACAGTCAAACATACACAGTCTTATCACAAGACCTGACCAAAACATACCTGCTGGAATTAAGAGATATTCTCCTACATGCCAAAGGCGAAAATCTCATCACTGAGGCAGAATTCAAAGCCATTTACAACCCAACACCTACAATCGCTACATTTTACGCCCTCCCCAAAATCCACAAATGTAGAACACCGATCCCAGGGAGGCTGATAGTATCAGGAAATGGCAATCTGACAGAAGGGATCAGCAAGTATGTTGACGAAATTCTCGCCCCATTTGTCGAAACACTATCATCACATCTCAAAGACACAAAAGCCACTGTAACGAAGCTACAAGAATTAGAAGTCACACCTGGAATCAAATTAGCAAGTTTGGATGTGGAAGCCCTGTACACAAGCATTCACCATACACATGGAATCACAGCGGTCAAACACTTCCTGAGCACAAAAAGTAATTCATTTATCCCACATAACAACTTTGTCACCAAACTTCTCGACTACTTACTCACACATAATTACTTCACATTCAACGGCAAATACTATCTTCAGAGCACCGGCACAGCGATGGGCACAAGTTGTGTACCAACGTATGCAAATTTATTTTTGGGGTGGTGGGAGACCAATATTGTTTTTTCCGACACTCACAAAAAGTACACAGATCACATCACGTTTTGGGGGAGATATATAGATGACATCCTGATCCTATGGGACAGAGAAACAAACCTGTGCGAGGAATTCGTCGAACATCTGAATAATAACGAAATTGGATTGAAATTTAAAAGTGAAATCAGTTCCACCAATATCAATTTTTTGGATCTAACCATTAGGATCACAGAGACAGGCCAGCTACAAACAGAAATCTACCGTAAGGAAACCTCCACTAACAGCTTCCTACAGTGGAGTAGTCACCATCCAGCACCCTTACGCAGAGGCATACCCGTAGGTCAGTACCTGCGGGCAAGACGCAACGGTTCCTAGCAAGAGGATATCCCAAAAAAGTGCTGCATAGAGCTTACTATAGAGCCCAAAACACCGATCGAAATATGTTGCTACATGACCGAAAAATACCGAAGAAAGATAAGATCATAAGATGTATCAGAACATATGACGCTGCACATTACCAAATCAGAAAAATCATGACCAAATATTGTCCGATATTATTAGCTGACCCTGATCTCAAGGATGTATTGCCCCCCACACAAACCTACGTGAAACGTTAGTGCATAGCCATTACCAAGAAGAGGTCAAAACTACTGAAACATGGCTAACAAACAAACTTACAGGCTCATTCCCCTGTGGTGCATGTACTTATTGTAAGTATGTACCAAAGATCAAAAAGTTCACCAACCCCATTGATTCCACAGAGTACGAGATCCGTGAGTTTATAAACTGCTCCATGAAAGGAGTGGTTTATGCAATAAAGTGTCCCTGCAATTTATTGTACGTAGGAAAGACAATTCAGAAGTTTAAAAACAGAATTGGACAACACATCAGCTATATTAATACCAAAGCGGACATCAGTGTCGCCAGACATGTTAATCTATACCATGGCGGTGACCGTAAATGTCTCCAATTCTGGGGTATCCAACATGTAAAATTGGGACCAAGAAAGGGCAACCTTGACACAAAATTGTTGCAGATCGAGGCTAAATGGGTCCATCAACAAAAGTCCTTAGCCCCGAATGGATTGAATGAAGGGTTTACCTACACACCTTTTTTGTGAAATTTGATTGTAAGCACCAGTGCAATCTTAGATCGTCATGCATTTTACAACTACACCTCTTTCCCTTGCTTTCCCAACCACATTCCCTTACCCTCAGATGTCCGCAATATGAAGGGGAGCCCTGGAACGCCGTTCCCTGGAGCCCTGGAACTTTAAGAACGCCGGCGGCGCCGGTGAAACATGTCAGTTGTACGGACAGCATTTTAACTATTGCACCTCTAATGAATGGGTATTATGGCTTCATAGAACAGTAATCTAGTGGGGCTAGAGCGTATACAAAATCGCTCAGGGTACAGCAGTAGTCTGCTGTAAGTGTGTATTCTTGCCCGGACGGGCTTAGAGTGGAGTTCTGACACTGGTTTACCTAGAACCCACAGGAATAACACAGTAAGGGACACAGATCACCAGGCTGGGGTCTGCGTACCCCCAATACTGAGAAGCCAACCCATTAATATACATAGTGTCGGCTGACACTAAAACTGATTACACAAGAAAAGAGGTAGCAATATTTTATGTTTGCACAAGCTACACTTATGTTTTAATGCAGACCATTAAAAGTTGATTTTTAACCTAAGGGTAAAACCGGGTATTTGCCTGGGTAACCGCTCAGGACAGTGTTCACAAACATATGTTACTACACTGGGCGCCATCCACTGCCAGTGCGGTCCCATTCAATTACACTTATAACCCATTGAGATTTTCCTGCTGATTTTCTTCCGATGATTATACTCAGAATCTGGCACATTACGTTCCCCGTCTTTATCATTTTGTCGCCTCTCCTCCTTTCCTTACACATCTTACATATTCCCTGGTGTTGATCCAGATTCTGCTGATCTCACATCTCATAATGGGCCCTTATTTCTCTGCTTCTTAACATGTTCTTTTCCCTGTTTCCTGCCAGACGCAGCCGGAAGGAGCTGCACCAGGCCAACGCCACAATAACTGGGAAAAATTTGGCTTTTTGCTGCCAACATGGACAGATGTAAGCTGTTTTCTACATTGAGAGACCCAAATTCTTTGCTGTGAAATTACTTGTGAAAGATAAAGTTACAAAAAGATAAGGTTGTAGCATAGAATGTGGCGGAATAGTTTAAAGTGTCACTGTCACTTAAAAAAATTTTTTGCAGAAATTATTAGTACAGGCAATTTTAAGAAACTTTGTAATTGGGTTTATTAGTAGAAAAATGCATTTTTATCATCAAAAACAGTTTGAAGCTCTCCCCCCTGTCTTCATGGTTCTCTTATGGAGAGGGGAGGGGTGGAGGGAGATGAGGCACCAAAACAGGACAACAAAGAGTTAATTTACAGCTACATCACCAGGCTATCTCCTCTGAATACCGGCTGTCACACAGCTCCCACTGTGTAATCCTTTGTTGTCTGCTCTCTGCTGGCGACTAATCTCCCTCCTCCCCTCTCCATAGGTTACACAGGGCTGGACTGATGTAAAAGAGTCGATTTCCTGATAATGAACAGTAAATGAGAGAGAGGAGGTGTGTGTGTGGGGGGGAAACCTGGGGAAAGGCTTTTTGAATGCAGATAATGGCAGATTTGCCTAATAAACCCAATTACAAAGCTTCTTAAACGGGTACCCCGGGCCAGGTGTATAATTTGTATCTGGCCGGGGAGGGGGTGGAAATAGAAGGCTCCGGTGACTTACCTCCCCAGTTCCAGCGCTGTCTCCTGGATCGCACCGGCCCCTACTCCTGTCCCGCGGCCGCTCCGTGGACTGAGCTGTGGCTTGAGACGTGATGTCTCAAGGCAGCTCAGCCATTCAGCGGTCGTAGCGGAGTCCCACCTCGGCGGCCGGACGGGAGAACGGGGCAGCGCGATCCGGGAGCTGGCGCTGGAACCAGGAAGGTAAGTCACCAGAGCCTTCTATTTCCACCCCTTCCCCGGCCAGATACGGATTATACAGCTGGCCCGGAGTACCCCTTTTAAATCGCCTGTACAATTGATTTCTGAACATACAGTGTGTCTCTTTACCAAGGGCTAAGGGTCCCTTTAGACCTATAAATCTGCTGGCTGCAGGGGCCACAAGCGAGATCAGACCAGGGAGATCACCGGCTGTACGCGGCGGTAGAGATGAGCGAGTACTAAAATGCTTGTTACTTGACTCTAATATTTTCCGTTTTTACTCCATTCGAATAACGACCCCCCATTAAATTCAATGGGAGATTTAAGCATTTTTTAGGGGCCTCCTATTCGGCAGAGGGAAAGGTGTCTGGTGCACCTGAAACCCTCAGAAAGTGATGGAAACACCACGGAAATGGAGCTGGCACAGCAGATAGAGCATGGATGAAAGCATTAAAGTTCCCTGAATTACACCACTTTTCCAGACTGACAATATTGCGCACCCACCCAAAGATAAAGTCCGATTTAAAAAAGTCTGAGGAAAATTTTTATTAAAGTATTGTATTGCCCCCCAAAGTTATACAAATCATCAATATACACTTATTACGGGAAATGCTTATAAAGTTCTTTTTTCCCTGCACTTACTACTGCATCAAGGCTTCACTTCCTGGATAACATGGTGATGTCACTTCCTGGATAAACATGGTGATGTCACTTCCTGGATAAAATGGTGATGTCACTTACTGGATAAAATGGTGATGTCACTTACTGGATAAAATGGTGATGTCACTTCCTGGATAACATGGTGATGTCACTTCCTGGATAAACATGGTGATGTCACTTACTGGATAAAATGGTGATGCACAGCCCGCACAGCTATGGGAGTCGGGTTGTGACATCGCCATATTATCAAGGAAGTGACATCACCATGTTATCCAGGAAGTGACATCACCATGTTATCCAGGAAGTGACATCATCATGTTATCCAGGAAGTGACATCATCATGTTATCCAGGAAGTGACATCACCATGTTATCCAGGAAGTGACATTACCATGTTATCCAGGAAGTGACATCACCATGTTATCCAGGAAATGAAGACTTGATGCAGTAGTAAGTGCAGGGAAAAAAGCACTGTATGTGCATTTCCCAAAATAAGTGTATATTGGTGATTTGTATAACTTTTGGGGGGCAATACAATATGCCTGTGAGGACTGCAATACCAAATACAGCCTGTTTTTTTTTCTTTTTAAGCATGGAAAATCCCTTTAACTTCCGAGGCGTTTGCAACAGTGAAGAATTGTATTTCCTGCCCAGTATTGGTAATCCTCCTGTGTAAGTATACCCGGCTGAATAATGAATATAATTAGGTACAGGTTCTGCCTTTGTAAGTCTATGTAGAAATTTATGTTATAATGAACAGCGCCAGAGAAGTCTACAGACAAGTAGCAAATGGAGTTCATTAGCCGCAGTCCGTACCGTCTGTGATATATACGTGGAAAGACCTAAAAAAGCAATAATGTGCTCACAGGTGTTGGATGTGGCGATCCGTGGCCGTGCGATGTATCAATAAAAGGTGGGATTCATTATAACAGGCCATTTGCCGTGTGACAATAGGCTATTAAATGCGCCATTTGCTGCAGGCCACTCAGCCCTTTTATATTTTCCTTTTAAAAGTGTCTATTTTGGTCCATGGATCTTCCTGCCGGCTCCTCTTCTCTCTTCTCTCCGGGCGGCATACTGTGTGATGCCACTGGCAGCCGAGAGGGGGAGAGCAGAATCACTCTGTAAGGACCTCTCCTAGAATCTTATTGTTCTTTTTTCATATTTCCAGAGAACAACTTAAAGTGTCAATGTCATTATAACTTTCAAAATCTAAATTAACAGTAGATGTGATATAAAGCAAGTTTGCAATATATATTCATTATTTTTTTTTTTTGTTATCATGCTGTAAAACTTAAGCTGAACTTACCAGAAATCCAGGTCCAGTCTCTTGAAGGCAGATTTTCTGACTTGTCCTGGTTGAAAAAAAACAGACTAAACACAGGAATTCTGACCTGTATAGTCACGGCTCAATGTGTCCATCAATCACATGACTGCCTTCTCTCTGTGAGTGTTTAGATGACCTGGGATACACGGGACTTCCTGTTTTCTGACTCCTTGAGGAAAAAAAAAAAATAAAAAAACATGAAGTGCTGTGTTTTCCATGATAACTAAAAAAAAATAAAAAAATTATGAATGTGTATTGCAAACTTGCTTTATATCACATCTAGATTTTGAAATAACAGTTATAACGACAGTGACACTTTAAAGGGAAACTATCAGCAGGTTCGAAGCATCTGACCAACTTAGGGCTCTATTACACCAGACGATTATCATGCAGATTATCGTTATATTGTTAGACTTTCAATGATAATTGTTTTGTTGTAAATGCAGGCAACGATCAAACGAATGTCCAGATCTGACCGATTGGGAGAACAAGCGAGGAGAGGACCGTTCTGCAGCGCGTCTTCTCTACGTTCTAAGTTAGACTTCATAGAGTGCCATTTCTAACTTACAGCAAGGAGAGGACACGCTGCAGCGCATCTTCTTCCCGCTCGGTGCGGGTCTGAACACTTAGATCCGGACCCATCAAAACTTTTGACATGTCTCTATAACATGTTAAAAATTTTATATAATGATAGTGACACTTTAGGCGATAGAAGTGGAGCTTGGCTCACGTCCAGTTCCTAGTAAAGTATGTTGCAACCTGATAACGCACCAGGAGTGAATACCACCACGGTTCACATGCTTCCAGAGGAAGCCCCAAACCCTGTGAAACACCAGCAGGCTGAGTCAGTCTGACTCTGTGCCAGTGAGAGCTCCACCATTGGAGACAACTGCAGATCTGGTGGTGCTGGATCCCAGGTAAGCACCATACGAGACTTACAGACCTCCTCAGCCACCAGTACCTGGGTGTTACCGTTATCTTTGCACTTTCTATATCTGCCCCTGCTCCAAAGTACAGCTTAAATTACTAGTGGGCTGGTCGGGGATTATAACTCATCAGTGGTAATGGTTGGTGGAACATCTGCCCACAATGACCTCTTACCAAGTGACTGAGAGAGTGTGGGGTTGTTTTTGTGATGGTGTCCTCTCTGAATCCATTATTGACCCAAACATTAAAATAAAGCTCATTGCGTAACCGTATCTGCCTTGTCCTCACACGTCCAGGTCATGGCTCTAAGATCAATGCGTCGGCCCGCCGATCCCTCTCGTATTATTACAAGACGATGACTGGAGAGGTCTTTGCATCGTACTTGGCTTTAGCATTACGAGCTTCGTTGAGTAAACACTTGAAATGTATTTTGTTCCTTCAAGCATCGAGCTTCAAAGAAGTAGAAGATCTTGTGTGCGGTCTGATGTTCCGAGGACCCTTCATTTGGAGGATGTTAGTGCTATTCGGGCACGTAGCTCCGTTATATAGTGATAATGGAGTAAATAAATCTGGGATTACTAAAAGGCTAAAAGCAGAAATAGAGATGTGACTCTGTGTCCTTATTCTGTTCCAAGTACAACCAAATCGTTCCCCATTAATTAATAGGAAATTACAGAAAAACAGATTTTGTAATCATTAATTATTGGCTAATTATTTTGTTTGTCTGATTATAATGAATACAAGTTATATGGCAGTCAGGGGAACCCGACAATCTTGCTGAAACTTTCTAATATATGTATGGGGGTCTTACCTACTCTCCCTTCTTGGCGCATTGTAATGGATGGATCGGGCACAAGGAGGTGGATCACCAAGGTGCCTCCAAAGAGCAGAGTGTAAGGAGCCCTGGTTTTCACCAGAACCAACTGCAGTTACAACTGCCAGGTCACTACCCTCAGGTTCCTGGTGACCACTGACTGAAGGAGTACTGGAGTTTGGGACTAGATACTCTTCTTCAGCAGACGAACTTCAAAATATGATGGCAAGATGTAGTTCCGGCTGGAGCTGAGCTGAAATTTAGGAAAAAAATAAGATCCAAATGGCTAGAAGGTCGCAAGGAAGCGAGGAAGTGGTGGACAGTAAGGCTGCGTTTACACGGAGCGAAAATTCGCCCAAATGATCGTTAAACGATTTTGAAGAAACAATTTGGTTTTCATAGCGATCAGCGTTTAGACAAATAAATCGTTAGGAAAATCGTTATTGCGATCTTATTAAGACCGCTTAAGCTCATCTCACACATAGGGTGAATTTTTTAAGCGATCTGTGAATTTTTAGCGAACAACCAACAACGATTTGAGAACATGTTGAAAGATCCCAATGAACGATTTCTCGCTTGTCACTTGATCGTTCGCTGTGTTTACACGAGACAATTATTGTTAAAATTTGATCGTTATTGTGAAAATTCGAGCGATAATCATTCCGTGTAAATGCACCATAAGGGTATGTGCACACTGAGTAATTTTGAAGAAAACTCCGTTGTGGAATTCTCAGCTCACGCCCACTCGCGGAATCCACTCATGCATAGAGTGGAGTCTATGACACGGGTGGAGAAGCGAGCGCCCACCACAGTCCACGAGTGGTTGCGGGCTGAGGATTCCGTGACGGAGTTTCCGTTAAAATTCCTCAGTGTGCACATACCCTAAGGGAGCACTGATGTGTTTTGCTTAAAGGGGTTATCCAGCACTACAAAAACATGGCCACTTTTCCCCCTACTGTTGTCTCCAGTGCAGGTGCGGTTTGTAATTAAGCTCCTTTTACTTCAAGGGAACTGAGTTTCAAAACCCCACCCAAACTGGAGACAACAGTAGGGGGAAAGTGGCCATGTTTTTGTAGTGCTGGATAACCGCTTTAATGAAACACCAACAACTGAGCATAGAGGTCTGGAGTAAATGACTATAAATCCCCTCAGCTGATCAGCCTAGCCTAGAATTCACTAGAACTTGTGTGCTGAGTCTATAAATACAGGTGACCAGGCGTTTGCTTGCCACTAGAGGGAGCCCAATTCCCCAGGAAGCCAGCTCAGCAGGAGAGAAGCTGCCAGAAGACAAGCATCCTGAGAAAGAGCAGGAGCGTACATAGATAACCACCAGTAGCGGATTATAATAGGTCCGTTTCGGGCGGTAGCCTGGGGCCCTGAGCTCCTGGGGGGCCCATGGCCACCCAAAAAGACTGATACTTTAGTGGTGTCTTGTTTCCTGACTACAGTTCTGCCATGATTTGCTAAACAGCAATTTTGCACACATCAGGGCATCATGACATTATCTATTCTGTACTATTAAAACTACGCTAGTGCTGCCATAGTTACAGTGGGGTGGGGGGCAGGCTTGGGGAACAGCCTGGGGCCTATGGTAAAGTTAATCTGCCCCTGATGACCACAGTGACCCAACGCAGGTACAGGATAACAGATACGACCACGTGCCGTTACACAGATGATTATATGTAAGGTTTCTTTATACCTGATTCTCAGGGAGATAAGAAAAGTTATATGTCAGCAGCTTTATCCCTATTTAGAAAACATGCATACACAGCAGAGGGGGGATTGGAAGACCAAACTAACCTAAAATGTCTGGTTTAAAGGGGTTTTCCAGGATTAGAAAAAGCACAGCTACTTTTTTTGGAAAAACAGCACCACCCCTGTCCTCAGGTTGTGAGTGGTATTGCAATTCAGCTGTATTCATTTCAATTAAACGGATCTACAAATCTGCTCCCAAACTAGGGACAGGAGAGAAGCTGTTTCTGGAATAAAGTGGCCATGTTTTTCTAAGTCTGGACATGTCAATTCTTTGGCTGGACGGCGGAATCCGACAGCAAATATCGTTCAGCCTATGGAACAGGCGGCCTCCTCTTGATGTCTCTTGGAGTCCCGATGCTTGCATTAAAACCATAGAGTCACAATGGGCTAGTCCCTGTTAAAGGGAGAAAATTTTTTTCAAATCAACTAGTGTCAGAAAGATATATAGATAATTTATTTCTATTTGAAAATCTCCAATCTTCCAGTACTTATCAGCTGCTGTATGTCCTGCAGGAAGTGGTGTATTCTTTTAAATCTAACACAGTGCTCTCTGCTGCCACCTCTGTCCATGTCAGGAACTGTCCAGAGCAGGAGAGATTTTCTATGGGGATTTGCTACTGCTCTGGACAGTTCTTGACATGGACAGAGGTGGCAGCAGAGAGCACTGTGTTAGATTTAAAAGAATACACTACTTTTATCTAAAACCACATGGGGTAGATTTATCAAACATGGTGTAAAGTGAAGCTGGCCCAGTTGCCCCTAGCAACCAATGAGATTCCACCTTTCATTTTCAAAAGAGTCTCTAAGGAAAGAAAGGTGGAATCTGATTGGTTGCTAGGGGCAACTGAGCTAGTTTCACTTTACACCATGTATGATAAATCTCCCCCATGGTGTCCAGGAAAGAACATCTCCGCCACCACTGCACCAAGCCTAATAACATACTGACAAAGCAAATACAGTACTATGATACATGATATATCAATTGCTTTAATACCTGCAATAAAAGGCCCAATGGCCGACATAAAAATGTCAGATCACAGCAAGGAAGTGAACCTTACTCTTTTTTATGATTGCACGTCAGTTCCAAAGGCGTTCTTCTTCACCCTCCCTGCAAGTGAAAGTACAGTGCCCCACCGCGAGGTTCAGATAAATGATAATGGGGGTCGCCCCAGGTGTTGCACATGATGTTAGTTCCTTGATATTGTTGCTCTGGGTCCTATTGGCCTCACATCTCTCTGTCTGAACAATGAATCTGAATGGGCCGCGTGATTGATGGATTCTTGTAAAATTTCTGCAAATGAGCGCCAATCTGGCTGATCTCCTTAGCTGCCTCCGTAGATTTAAGGGGTTATCCAGTGCTCCAAAAACATGGCCACTTTCTTTCAGAGACAACACCACTCTTGTCTCTAGTTCAGGTGCGGTTTGCAATTAAAGGGGTTATTCAGCGCTACAAAAACATGGCCACTTTTCCCCCTACTGTTGTCTACAGTTTGGGTGGGGTTTTGAAACTCAGTTCCATTGAAGTAAATGGAGCTTAATTGCAAACGGCACCTGAACTGGAGACAACAGTAGGGGGAAAAGTGGCCATGTTTTTGTAGCGCTGGATAACCCCTTTAAGCTCCATTCACTTCAATGGAACTGAGCAGCAAAGGTGGAGACAAGAGAGGGGCTGTCTCTGGAAGAAAGTGGCCATGTTTTTTTTAGCGCTGGATAACCCTTTTAAATGCTACAAAGAGCGCCTCTAATTCTGGAGGACCCAACAGGTCCATGCTGTATATGACGACACATGTATATTAATGGCCACTGTGTAATGCTTCATTTCCCCTGTGGTGGCGCTGTACAGGAACTGAACACTGGCCGTCATGTTTCGGTGCAGATTACTAGCAGTAAACAGCTGAATATTTTTTTTTTGTTAAATGGCAGCTCAGCCGGGGTGACCACTACAGCCAGTGACTAAGGGTCCTATTAGACTAAGCGATTTTTACTGATTAACGATAAATGATTGCAAACAAAATAGTTTATCGTTAACCTCTAATCATTCCCCATATTACACAGAATGATAGTCGTTCGTAACGATAGTTACAATGATGGGTACAACCAGGGCAGTTTCTATGCTATTTTGGCAACAGGGCGAATCCTGATAAAAGCGCCCCCCCCCCCCCTTCCTGGACCTTACTCAGTTCAGCGCAGGGAAAGGAACAGGGGCTTTTATCAAGATTCGGGTCCCTAGGAAGAAGCAGTGTGTACACACTGCACTGTCGGTTCCGTGTGACAGGAGCCGACAGTGCTCTAACTGCTCAGCCCTGGCTTTATTTTTTTATATTAAGGTCCTCTCCTTTTGGTCCCTGATGCCTCCTGCCGTACCCCCTCAACCTGCGTGGCGCAGATTGAGAAACCTTGCTGGTCTAGAGCAGGCCTGTATTTAGAGTTCATGTTAGGCTCCTTGCATGCTGAGACATCTGTATCTGTGACAAATCCCATGTGTTTTCAGTCGAACTAAAACCCTGAGAACCCCCTACATTTATACAGCTCTCAGGGTATGCTGGGAGTTGTAGTTTCTTAGCGGACAACCCTTTAACAAATCACTGTGTACAGAGGCTCCCGGTAGCGGCAATCTGTGGGTGACAACCATCAGCCCTGAAGGTAGAGCAATAAATCTGTCTACACTGTACTACAACTCCCAGCATATCCTGAGGGCTGCAGACTGTCAGCATATGCTGGGAGTTGTAGTGCCTGCAGCTGTTGTAGATGGATCCTAGGTGCATTATACACTGGATGCTTTGTGGCATATAAGAATACATAGATCTGTGGGGGCTCAGTGTAGGGAAGTGACCCCAGAACAGCACTAATAAGGCATAGGGGGAGATGCTTTTGTTCTATCCCCTATTAGTGCTGTTCTGGGGTCACCTCCCTGCACTGAGCCCCCACAGATCTATGTATTCTTATATGCCACAAAGCATCCAGTGTATGGGACCCAACTACAAGAGCTGCAGGCACTACAACTTCCAGCATATCCTGAGGGCAGCAGACTGTCAGTAAATGCTGGGAGTTGTAGTGCTTGTAGCTGTTGTAGTTGGGTCCTAGGTGCATTATACACTGGATGCTTTGTGGCATATCAGAATACATAGATCTGTGGGGGCTCAGTGTAGGGAAGTGACCCCAGAACATCTCTAATAAGATATAGGGGGAGATGTTTTTTTTCTATCCCCTATTAGTAATGTTCTGGGGTCACTTCCCTGCACTGAGCCCCCACAGATCTCTTTATTCTTATATGCCACAAAGCATCCAGTGTATAGGACCCAACTACAACAGCTGCAGGTACTACAACTCCCAGCATGTACTGACAGTCGGCAGCCCTTAGGATATGCTGGGAGTTGTAGTGCTAGCAGCTGTTGCTAGCGAGTTTGTTGGCAGCTAGTTTAAACGTTTACGCTAGTGTACTGTAGTGACCACAGGGCTGTGTCAGTACACTACCGCAAACAATACACTTACCCATTTAGACACCAATGGTACACAGGCTCTGCAAACTACAGAAGTGATTACAGTGCAGTTACTAAAGACTTACAGGTGACGTCTTCTCACTCACTCTTTGCTTTCCTCTCCATCTGGCGCAGCCATCATGAAGACTTCTCCGACCACAACTCATTTGCAGAGGGGCAGCTGAGGGTGACTGGGGGAGCAACTGGGGTGACAGGGGACAGGGGAGCAGCTGGGGGTGACAGCGGGAGGGGGAGAAGCTATGGATGCAGGGAAAGGGGGAGCAGCTGGGGGGCAGGGACAAGGAGAAGCTAGGGGAGCAGGGGAAACAGCTGGGGTGACTGGGGGAGGGGGAGCAGCTAGGGGGCAAGGACAGGGGGAGCAGCTAGGGTGACAAGGGGAGCAGATGGGGTGAAAGCGGGAGTGGGAGAAGCTATGGGTGCAGGGAAAGGGGAGCAGCTAGGGGGCCGGGACAAGGGGAGCGGCTAGGGGGGCAGGGGAAGCAGCTGGGGTGACTGGGGGAGGGGGAGCAGCTAGGGGGCAGGGACAGGGGGAGCAGCTGGGGTTAGAAGTGGAGGAGATGGGGTGACAGCGGGAGGGGCAGAAGCTATGGGAGCAGCTAGGGGGGCAGTGGGAGCAGCTGGAGTGACAGGGGGAGGGCGAGAAGCTGGAGTGACAGGGACAGGGTGCGCAGCTGGGGTGACAGGGACAGGGCGAGAAGCTGGGGTGACAGGGACAGGGTGCGCAGCTACGGTGAGAGGGGGAGAAGCTGGGGGGGGGGGAGCAAGGGGAGCAGCCAGAGGGCAGGGAGAGGAGAGGGAGCAGCCGGGGGCCAGGGAGAGCAGCTAAGTTGGTAGTGGGGGCCGCTGGGAAGGCAGGGGGGAAGATGGGGCAGCTGGGGTGGCGGGGGGAAGATGGGGGCAGCTGGGGTGAAAGGCAGGGGGGCAGCTAAGGTGGCGGGGAGAAGATGGGGGCAGCTGGGGTGACAGGCAGGGGGGGCAGCTAAGGTGGCAGGGGGAGAAGATGGGGGCAGCTGGGGTGACAGGCAGGGGGGCAGCTAAGGTGGCAGGGGGAGAAGATGGGGGCAGCTGGGGTGACATGCAGGGGGGGCAGCTAAGGTGGCAGGGGGAGAAGATGGGGGCAGCTGGGGTGACATGCAGGGGGGGGCAGCTAAGATGGCAGGGGGAGATAATGTGGGCAGCAGGGGTGACATGCAGGGGGGGCAGCTAAGGTGGCAGGGGGAGAAGATGGGGGCAGCTGGGGTGACATGCAGGGGGGGGCAGCTAAGGTGGCAGGGGGAGAAGATGGGGGCAGCTGGGGTGACAGGTGGGGGGGCAGCTAAGGTGGCAGGGGGAGTATAGGGAGCAGGAGGGGGCAGTCTGCGGGCAGGGGGAGGGGGCAGGCTGAGCAACAGGGGGGCAGGAGGAGCAGTTGGGGGGGGGGGGGTAGGGGGAGCAGCCCGGGGCGCCTTTCTGATGCTGTTACAAGGCGGGGGTGAGCTGCTTCCGGCACAGACAGCCTCTGTCAGACAACCTGGAAGCTCACAGCTGCAGCCCCGTGGTCCCAGCACAAATGACGTCATCGAGCAGGAGAGAGGTTCGGGGCTGCAGCTGTGAGCCTCCGGCTTGTCTGACAGAGGCTGTCTGTGCCGGAAGCTCACCTCGGCGGACCCATCGCACCCCCGCACCAGCACCACCACCCTCCCCCTCCCGGGGGGCGCACGATAGCGGCGGGCTATGCGGTGCAGGAGGCCCTGCTGATTTAGTGAGTGCGGGGGGCCGGGCGCTGTTGGCGCCCCGTGCGGTGGCCCGGCCCGCCCGGCCCTAGAAACGGCCCTGGGTACAACGATCGTTTACTCCATCTGATCCCAGCAAAAGAAGGAACCATGTGCAATTACACTGAACTATAAGTAAACAAATGTGGAATTACAGCGGACAATTAGTGAACGATTAACGATGATTTTAGGGTCACATCTAAATCAATGATCAACTACACACGAACAATTTTTCGATTGTTGCCTGCTATCACACAGGATGATTATGGTTTAAATTTGAACAATATAACGATTTTCCGCACGATAATTATCCCGTGTAATAGGGCCCTTAGACCAGGACCTGATCATTAGCTATCACAGTACAGCCTTTTATTAGGGAAATTCTGTGTAAAAAGCCTGTATAAAAATACTACACGTAAGGTGCAACTACCTATAACCGCCAGCAGGAGGTGCTGTTCTCAATCTTTTTACAAATGTCTGAAAGGCTTATGGAAAGTATTGAAATCACAGCCACTTTGTCTTTGTGCACAGTAACAGCTTCTCTAATAGTTTATTTAGCTTGGTTATATCTGTGTTGTACTTGTAAAATTTCCTAATATATGTTTTATTTTTTGCAATTTTCCCTTGTCACTTATTGTGTGCAGCAACAATTAACACAATTAACAATTGAAACAATGAACACGCTGCTGGTGATGTATCCATTAGGTTTTGTTCACATCTAATTTTAAGCCTTAAGGCATCACTTTTATTTTTTAAAAATTGCTTAAAATTGATGAAAAAAACTAGGAGAAGCACTCAGCTAAGTGCTTCTCTCCATCCCTGCAAAAGATGGACTCCATAGACTTATTATAAAATACGTCTACTGTAGACAGTAGATGGGGAGAGAAAAGGTTAAGTGGGCACTCAGGCGAAAATCTTTTTCTTTCAAATCAATTGGTTTCAGAAAGTTATTTAGATTTGTAATTTACTTCTATTTAAAAATTTCAAGTCTTCCAGTACTTATCAGCTGCTATATGTCCTGCAGGAAGTTGTGTATTTTATCCAGTCTGACACAGTGCTCTCTGCTGAAAAAAAGGGAAATTTTGGCAGCACTCCACCCATGTCCCAAGGCTGCTATAAAAGAGATCATTTGGCTCCTATCTGCCCAGTTGTAGGCTTATTCAGCCCAGGAGAGGGCATTGCTAGTGTGAAAATGCTAGAGACCGTGTCTCTGAGGACGCCTTAATGTGGCGACATGGTACACTCTGTTTGATCAAATACTTTGCTAAGATCCTCACTTTTCTAAAAAAAAAAAAAAAATTTTTTATATTTAAATTTTTAATATCTACAGAGCAGGTGTTTACCGTGTGTACGCTGGGAGGAGTATATACGGTAAGCCCTTACACCTGTGGGTTGCTGTTGCACCTTTTGTTTTTTGACAGTGCTCTCTGCTGCCACCTCTGTCCATGCCAGGAAGCAGAGCAGGAGAGGTTTTCTATGGAGATTTGCTGCTGCTCTGGACAGTTCCTGACATGGACAGGGGTGGCAGCAGAGAGCACGTGTCAGACTGGAAAGAATACACCACTTCCTGCAGGACATGCAGCAGCTGATAAGACTGGAAGCTGGAAGACTGGAGATTTTTTAATCAAAAAACTTTTTACATGTCATTGAAACATCTAAAAAGTTTGGATTGGTCAGACCCGAAAGAAGCCAGAGATGAGAAGAGAACTGTCCAGAACAGTAGCAAATTCCCATAGTAAACCTCTACTGCTCTGGACAGTTCCTGACATGGACAGAGGTGGCAGCAGAGAGCACTATGTCAGACTGAAAAGAATACACCACTTCCTGCAGGACATACAGCAGCTGATAAGTATGGGAAGATTTGAGATTTTTAAATAGAAATAAATTACAAATCTATATAACTTTCTGAAACCAAATGATTTGAAAGAAAAAGATTTTCGCTGGAGTACCCCTTTAAGATTATAGGGAAAATGCTCTTCTTTTTTAGTAAAATTCTTACCAGTTCTGACATCCAACCGCAGAGATAAATGCAGGAAACTGGAGAAGTGAACGTGTTGGAATCTGACATCATTAAAGCGGCAGCGTACGTGTTCCTGAATCGGTAATCATACAGTGCTGCGCCTTCTTCTCGCTCATTTAGAAGCAACAACCAATAAAACCGCCATGACTGCTCAGACTCTTTATGGGAAAATGCAAGAACACAATTTTGTGTGCTGTGAGAAGCAAATAATCTTTATATCCCTGGTGCCACAAGCTGGCACACTACAAGGTCAGACAAAGCAGCGCGCCTTCATCTTCATGCTTTGCTGGGCTGCCTTTAGATTTTTGTATTTAATCTTTTTCTCTCTTCGTGTTCTCCTCAAATGACTTTTTTTGGAAAGTCGCCTCCGAATCAGTCGATTTTTTTTTAAAGTATAACTGTCATTTTAATTTTTTCGCAGAAATCAATAGTACAAACGATTTTACAAAACTCTGTAATGGGTTTTATTAGGCAAAAACAAGCCTCTTTTTGTACTCTTCACCGTTTTCTCACTGGCAGTAGTAGACAAATAGCTTCTCTTAGCTAGGGAGCTATCTGGTGATAGTTCCCCTTTAAGCTTTAAGTTGTACAGTAATGGGGACAGTGGACTGCTTGTGAGAGGTTAGGGACCTTATCAAGATCCAAGGGTTCTCAGCTGGGGTGCTGTTACTTGAAGTATAGAATCCTACGTTCATGGGAATGAACATCCGCCTATGCTATCTTGTGGACACTGAGTGACACATAATCAAGGCTGACCTCCTAAGAAAACCTAGCAGCTTGCAGTGGAGTTTTCAGCTATCTGCGCTTACCTAGCCACTGCTGTCTTGATTCCTGGAATGATCATCGGGATAAAAAGAATTGCCACCTAGCGTGAATAGGATTTTGTCCCATTCTGTCTACCACAGCCTCATCGTCAGTTGCTCTATCCGGACATGGCTAGAAGGATAAGAAGTGGAAGAATAAGGTCAGAGTTTTACAAAAAAGTCCTGCAGGTGGGATCTAGCCTCCTGGCCAGGCCCTGTATTAGGCTACAGCAGGTGCTCTCTCTTATGTTTCTATTTCTCTCTTTCTCACACTGCTGACTTGAATCTGCCTCAAAATGGTTTTACCCCAGCTCTTATACCCCTAGGGAGCTCTAAGATTGGGGGAAACCTACTTTATGATATAAAATAAGGCCCTTGGTAGACTGGAGTGAGGGCAGGGCCCTGCATGATGTACCTTTGACAGGGATACGATCTCAGTCAGCTTACAAATCAATTATATCATTGGATAACACATATGAGCAATCAAAAGCTGTTAACCCACAGGTGTAGCTGTGGTGTGCTAGGAGACAGTGACACCAAGTGGTGGAAGCAGCATATGACAGTCTTCAGTCCCCAGAGCATATACACACATAGTACTGACCTATACATGCTTACAGCACATAGGAGTAGTGGACACCCGCTTTGGGACACTGCATATTTTTAAAGGGATCTGGTTAGATACAGTAGAAACCGTATTTAGATGTAGTCTGGTCTTGGGTTTCTATTAAAGGGGAACTATCAGCACGTTAGAGTCGTCCCTTATAGCGCCGGGCATGCTATGGAGGTAGGTATGTGTGCACTGTTAATCTTCACTGTTAATCTTGTTAGGAGCACTGCCGCATCATCGGCTCGCTCCTTCTAAAGATAATCAATGGAGTGGGCAGGCCAGATGACGCGGCAGTGCTCCAACAGTGCACCGGAGCAAAGATTACTCCGACTTACAGCGTGGGACCGGCACTGAGGAGGAAGGTAACACACAAGCCTTCCTCCTCAGCGTCCTGGGCGCTATAAGGGGCTAACCTGCTGATAGTACCCCTTTAAGGAGTAATCTTTTCTGGTGTGGTGTCACCCCGCTGGAAGGCGCGACCGGTCACTTGCCAGATGGCGCTGTGTGACTCCACTAATGGAGTGGGTGGTCGAGATATAGCTCAGCTAGGTGTTGTGCTGTTGTGACGCCAGTGCCGGTTGGGCACACAGGTATGGTGGCACACCTGTTTTTATTTTAGGAAGGCTGGCTTTACCCTTTTCCCTGTGGTCAGTAAGATGCCGAGCTGTTTGGGGGCCACCTGGGTACTTATCACAGTGGTCCGGAGTGGAGTTGTGACCCACCCGGACTACTGGTACCGCTACCCACAGAAATGGGAGATGACCCAAGGAAGATGTAGTGGCTAAGTAGGTGCTGGGATAATAATCACAGAGTCCAGTTAAAATAAATAAACTCTTCTTTACTGCCAGAATACTTGATACAGTGATACATATTAATTGTCAGCTTTATAAGTTACTTTAGACCTTAGTGACCAGATCGGTGCTGAGAGCTGAGAAGGAGTATAGTCGTGCTGACTGGGTTGCGTGCTGATAGGTAGTAGAGGTTCAGAGAAGTAGAGCGGAGGATGTCGAAAGAGTCCTAACCCAGGGAGTACTGTGCTCTGCCGGAACCTGAGAAGTAGAATAAGTAGAATGCGGTTCAGGGAAGAAACAGAGTGCTGCACATCACACCTATGGCTGATACTAGTGCCCCTAGGCTAAATAAAAAACACATCAGAATTTTGTGTATGAATTGATCAAGCCATACTGCCCCATGTACCTCGTGCCGGTATCTGATACACATGGGTCCATACACTAAGTCCACACCGTGCCAGTCAGTGGCCACCAACCCCGCAGGCGTGTACAGCCAGGGAACGGGGGCCAGGGGACGGCCCTGCGACCCCCATGCCACAGGACCAGACCCAAAAACACCACACCAGAACCCGGCCAGCACCGCCGGCGGAGAAGGTCGCCCCCAAGCAGCACAAGTCTGGATGAGGTATTGCGCTCACCATAGGGCTGGGCGGTATACCGTGAAAATACCGATACTGTCACTGGCGTCGGTTAACCGAGCTTAACTTTGCCAGGACGGTATCTGCGGTATTTTCACTATCAACCCGTCTGAGCGCTGAGCTGCACAGGTTGAAGGTCTCCTGTGTGCTGTCTGTGCAGGGACGCACAGACAGCACATAGGAGATTTGCACTGTATGTCTGAGCGCCTCTCTCCTCTCCACCCCAAGCCCCCCGTCCATCCTCCGCCTGGCGTGTCAGAGCGCCCGCCTACCTACCCACCCCGCTGTCCATGTCAGCGGGCCCCAACCTGTACGGCGTGTCGGACTGCCTCTCCGCCCGTCCCAGCGGTCCCCCAGCTGCCCGACGTATCAGACCGGCCCCCGCACGTCCGTCCGTCACTGCTGCCCGGCGTGTGAGAATGCCTGCCCGCACGTTGCAGGGGCTCCCCGAACTTGCGGGAGTGTGAGACTGGCCCCGCTCCCTCCTGTCCATCCCAGCGGCCTCTAACCTGTCCGTCCCGTGGGACCGCCTCCCCGCCCGGCATCCTGCCAGAGATTTAAAGGGGACATGTAACGAGGATGGAGATAGAAGAGAGAGAGAGAGAGAGAGGAGGGAGAGATATAGAGGAGAGAGAGATAGATAGATAGAGGAGAGAGATAGGAGAGAGAGAGAGATAGATAGAGGAGAGAGAGAGAGAGGAGGGAGAGATATAGAGGAGAGAGAGAGAGATAGATAGATAGAGGAGAGAGATAGGAGAGAGAGAGAGATAGATAGAGGAGAGAGAGAGAGAGGAGGGAGAGATATAGAGGAGAGAGAGAGATAGATAGATAGATAGATAGATAGATAGATAGATAGATAGGAGAGAGAGAGATAGATAGAGGAGAGAGATAGGAGAGATAGATAGATAGATGGATGGATAGATGGATAGATAGATAGGAGATAGATAGATAGATAGATAGATAGATAGATAGGAGATAGATAGATAGATAGATAGATAGGAGAGAGATAGATAGATAGATAGATATCTCCATGGCGTGTCTGAGCGCAGTGCCATTTACAGCCCCCCTATAATGTGTTACTAATAGTGTCCCCATAACAGTGCCTTTGTAGTCACCTATATATAATATAATCTTTACCCATCATTTATACTGTATATTCCTGCACTGTCATCTGTATATACTGTATACCCATCAGTTATACTCTGTGTCCTGTAGGGTTTACGTAGCTGTATACCTGTGTATACAAGTCCTATAGTGTGTACATAGCTTGGGTTGCTGCTCATTAAGTTACTGTACTTTTTTTTTTTTTTTTTAACTTTATTGAAACAAAATATCCCCAGTTTGGCACGGCCAAGTGGGTGTGGCTTGTAAAAAGGGTTGTGGCTTACAAAAGGGGCGTGTCATAATTATCGTTGAATTATCGTTACCGCAGCTACATATGCGATAAACCGCGATATTGATTTAGGCCAATATCGCCCAGCCCTAACTCACCATAGCTGCAGCAAACAGAATGGGAAAAAACAGGAGGGATTAAAACCATGTGCACTCAGGTGTCTCCTGCTAATTGCGGTCATGTGGGTCTCACCAGGAGGAGTGCAAAACACGGAGAAAAGAGAGAAACAAAATGCAGTTCAGGGAAGAAACAGAGTGCTGCACCTCACACCTATGGCTGATACTAGTGCCGCTAGGCTAAATAAAAAACACATCAGAATTTTGTGTATGAATTGATCAAGCCATACTGCCCCATGTACCTCGTGCCGGTATCTGATACACATGGGTCCCTACACTAAGTCCACACCGTGCCAGTCAGTGGCCACCAACCCCGCGGGCGTGCACAGTCAGGGAACGGGGGCCATGGGACGGCCCTGCGACCCCCATGCCACAGGACCAGACCCAAAAACACCACACCAGAACCCGGCCAGCACCGCCGGCGGAGAAGGTCGCCCCCAAGCAGCACAAGTCTGAATACTTGAGAGTAGAGAGAATACTTGTGCCCGTATTTTGACTCTTTTGGTCTTTTTACCACCTATTGCCCACCAGTGTCGGGCAACCCGTCTTAGAGGGTGACTTTTCTGGTTACATTTGCGTTGTGAGAAAGAGTACGCAGGCTTCTAGGCACTTTGCTCTATCTGGATCAGTTCCTATTTCTTCAGGATACTGTCCTGCACTTTTAGACTTGTTCTCACCGTGGGCTGGGATGTCGGATGCATGTCGTATGATTACTGACTTTTAACAGGAGCTATTACAAGTGATTATGTTCGTAACGGACGATAATTGGCCCAATACAGACGATAATTGCATGATGTAATAAGGTCTTAAGGCTACTATTATGTATCCCCATTATGAATCTCTCTAATGTCTGTTCTCAAACGAATAATATAAAGTAAGTATAAAAAAAGTCATATTTGGATAAAGTGTTAAACCTAATGGATATTTTATAGAAAGGCTACACACGACCCCGTTAGCGGTATGCCACCCATGACGGGGTGATACAGCCATGACACGGTTAATGGGGAGGGGATGGGCTTGCAGAGTGGGAATCGCTAGGGGTGGGGAATAGGTGGGGCTAAAGGGCATAAATAGGCCCTGCTCTCTCCTCATGGTTAGAGATGATCGCACAGGGCCGAGGTTCAGGTTCATACGAACCCGAACCATCGGCATTTGACTCCCACTGCCTTTCCGTTCCATGGGGAAGGTGGAGACAGCCCGATCCTGTTTTTCAGGAGGTACTTGGGCTGTCTCCACCTTCCCCACGGAACGGGAAGGCAGCGGGAGTCAAATGCCGATGGTTCGGGTTCATACGAACCTGAACCTCGGCCCTGTTCGATCATCTCTACTCATGGAAACACTTGGGAGGAGAGAGCAGGTAGCAGAGTTCCACCCACGCTCCCTATTATTGGTTGGTGGCAGAGGGGTTGTTTTTTTTTTGTCATAGCAGCTTTGGTGGGGGTCCTTGGGGTTGGTCTCAGAAACTGATGTGGGGGGTACATGGGAAGCAATCCCTGATGTTTTGGGCTCCTGTCAGCGTGGTGTCACGGGGAGTGGTGTTACTTAATGGTTATCCAGCCATCTGCTGCTGGTTATTTTATAGAGGGGGAACCAGTAACACGCGCCTGGGGGCAAACACATTGGGTGAAGTAGATTAGTTTCGAAGTTGGGGCCCCAAAGACCCTTCCCGTCTAGTGGTTAGGATGGTATTGAGGTATATATATATATATATATATATATATATATATAGTAAGCTTAAGCTAGGTTTACACTGTGTGTTTGCAATCTGTTTTTTTCATCCGTTTTGTTTTTGCAAAAAAGAAAGAAACGGTGGAAAAATGAATGAAAAAAAACGTTTTGATCCATTTTTCCATTGATTTCCATTGTGTCCGTAAAAAAAAACCAGATCCGTTTTGATCCGTTTTTTTTTTTTTTACAATGGAAGTGAATGGAAAAATGGATCAAAACGGATGCACACAAATGCATCCATTTTTTGCCAAAAACGCAGTGTGAACCTAGCCTTATTGTTTATATATACTATTTATACCAGTGCTTCTCAAACTCTTTCTATTGGAGCCTCACCAAACAAACCAAGGCAATGCCTGGGCCTCACCAGACTGACCAAGAGGATGCCTGGGCCTCACCATCTGTGGTAAAAGTCCATTTAAAGCTGAGAATAATGCTAGGGCGACCTTTCACCCGTCTCCCAAGCTTTATATACTAATAAAGCAAGTACAAAATAAATTACTAATGTTACTAAAATGGAGATTTTGGAGGACTGTGCAGATCATAATTACTTTTGTGAAAACTGGCTCCCCAGTTTGGCCTCACCAACAACTAGGGGGCGCCCTACTGGTAAGGCCCGCCTCACAGTTTGAGAAGCACTGCTTTATACCATGTATGTTATTTTGTTATGTTAATAAATGGCTGCTGTGACCACTTTTATCCAAACTAATTTCCGTGTCTTATTTGGTGGTGGTGGTGGTGGTGGTGGGGGGGGGGGGGGGTTGGCCCAGCAGGGTCTGGTTGGAGTGTTGAGGTAAAGGGGAGTTGTGAACCATAAGGTTAATTAAGGCAACGGTCTGTTCTACCACCACATGCTATTTTCTTTCTATTTTCCTATGATCCGGTCTTGTAGCGAAGTTATTTTTGCCGTAAAACCGTAAAGTTCTCCTCATTCCGTCTTGAAAGTTTGTCCTCTTTTTCACTTTTCCTTTTCTTCTTTACTTTCCCCACGCTTGCTACCTTCCTTTGAGAAAACTTGTTTTACCTTGTACATCCACTAACCTGTCTGACACACAAGTCTGAAGCCTTTAATATTGCATCGGGTAGTTTTTTCCTCTTCTCTTCTTGTACTTTGCTCGCTCCCCCCCTCCACCCTGACATAGACTTCCATAAATATTTTACCATCTGTGCAATCTCAGCGCTCCCGAAATATATAACCTGAGCTTGTGGAGTGCTCGGATCCAGCCGGTGTGCTCTTCAGCACATTGACTTATGATCAGTAGCAATAAACTTCTCCACAATTAGATCATCTGCTACTTTGTTCCGATTTGTAAATTTTATAATGGACATAGAAGTCGGGTGTAAATAATGCATAGAATCGTTTTCTCTAGATCTCGACGTTGCTGAGAGGGCTACAAGTTACGGGGGTGCTTGAGTTTTATGCCGGAGAGGAAACTATACAAAATGGAGTGGGAATCTGAAATGGTGCATGGAAAATTTTTGATGAATATAAGAAAACAAAAAATGAAGGAGAAAATAAGTAAAAACTCTTCACTTTTTTTTGTCTTAATGTCCTGTTCTCCTCCATCAGTCTGGTAAACTATGGGGGAGATTTATCAAACATGGTGTACAGTAGAACTGGCTCAGTTGCCCCTAGCAACCAATCAGATTCCGCCTTTCATTTTTCATAAATCTGTGAGGAATGCAAGGTGGAATCTGATTGGTTGCTAGGGGCAACTGATCTATTTACACGTTTGATAAATCTTCCCCATGTGTTTCCCTTTGATTCCTCCTGATGGGAACTCGTCACTGGGGACGCGGGCACATTGCCCGCCCGACCCCCCGCTGCAGCCCCTGGATACTTACCCTTTCTGGCGAGTCCCGCTCCTGGAGCCGGTCCTGTGACGAAGTTATCAGCGCCCGAAGCCGTGCACGCATTGTATGCAAATTACCTGAGATGATTCCAATGCCCATAGAGAATGACTGGAGCCATCATTCTCTATGGGCACCGGACTTATCTCTGCAGCGCACGCGCACGGCTTCGGGCGCTGATATCTTCGTCCTGGGACCGGCTCCAGGAGCGGGACTCGCCGGAAAGGGTAAGTATCCAGGGGCTGCATCGGGGGGTCTGGCGGGTGTCTGCAGTGACAGGTTACCTTTAAGTGCTTGCTTGCTCCTCATTCACCGCTCGCTGCCTGTGCTATCACACAGCGAGCAGGGAGGAGCAGGAGGAGCTGCCCAGACAATTAGAAGAAGAAGATTCGGATCAGCGTCTGCAAATCAATGTTCCTTTATTTCAGAAGCTCATAAAATCAGTGAGTCCCAAACGTGCTGTGTCCTGGTATCATGCCAACATGTTTCAGGTAAAGCTACCCTTAAGGCCCTATTACACAAAGCGATTATAGGCCGTATTTGGCAGATACCAACCCGTACAGCTGATAATCATGTGATCAGCCGACATGCACAATAAGAAATATAAGATATGTCCCTTAAAAATTCTCTGTAACCATATTCTAACCTGTTCTAATAGAAAAGATACCTGCTCTGATAGAGCTTATACTTACCTCTCCAGGCTCCCTCTATCCCTCCTACAGGTCTCCGGTGTCCGCTGGGGCCAGTGATTGGCTGTCACCGCCGAGACGAGTCCATCTTGGAAGTGGAGGCGAGATTGTTTTGAGGAAACACTGGAGACCCGCAGGAGGACACCGGGGAAGAGCAGAGAGGTAAGTATAAGCTCTTTATTATTTTTATATACTTGCCAACTTATAAAAGCAGAGTTTTCCCTAACTGGATAACCCCTTGAAATCATAACAAAAATGCTATGTCCTTACTTTGTTTTACATGTTCCTGCTTTCTTGTTCTGATGTTCCTGTGCGCATGTAACTTCCTGTTCCTGTACTTATATGCACAGAAGAAGCTGTGATAGAAGGCTTCTACTTGGATAAAGGTTTTATGTTGTTACTCTCCGACACTGGGCCATGCTCCACGCCGACTGACGGTATTTGAACTCTGGTGGCTAAAGAAACTGGATGCCCTGGAGTCCAGGGAGTCCTAGAAAACACAGATACAACCATGGGCCATAAACTGTATCCATGTTTTCCAAGACTCCCTAGGGCTACATCCAACGTCTTCAGCCACCGGTATTTAAATGCCGAACAATCCTACTTGAGCATGCTGGAGTCGTGCTCATCCCGAGTCCATGTCACCTGTTGTTTCCTTACTAATAAGTTCCCATAAATTTCAAACTTTTTTCTGCTAACACAAGACTCTAACCATTACAGCCCTCCAATGTTTGTTTCTTCGGTTCCAAAAACTTCCGGCTAATTTGGAGCCCAATTATTTCTCTCCGCTGTCCTTGGGTCCATTTGGCGTCGGAGCTGATTGTGTTGTGACTCATTCTAATCATATACAAATGTTACTTTCTCCAACCTGAATCAGACCTCATGCATAATCCATGGTAATGTTTAACCTTTCCTTTCATGAGTCACTTCCATTACATCCGTAACTTCAGACCTACATACGCAAATCTCCATCTCCGGAGCCGGAGCTAAATAGCTTTTTCTCTTTTTCCTTTTATTCTAATGTTCTTCCCCTTTGAAATATTCTGTAAAAAACTTCATAAATCTCATCTGTAATATTTTGAGCATGAGGTACCAACGGATTAACGTAAGTACCTAGCGTCCCAGCGGCTACAAAAGAGTTAACAGAAAATCCAATACAATCGACTCAGAACCGAAAAACAAGGAGTCAGCAGCTATAGAATGTGAGGCACAATGAACAAGGTGACACCAGGAATAATAAACAGCCTTTAAGGATTTAAAACTCGCCCGTGAAAAAATCCTTTGGTAACCGGTTCTGACAAAAACATTAGAAGGAGACGCAAGTTTTGTCGGATTTTACTGGGATAAAATCACCTGCAACGTAGAGTCGATATCATAAGAAACAGAAACTTTTTTGCTTTACTTTTTATCTTTAGAGTGGTACTCCAGAGAAAATATATCATTTTCAATACTGCTGGTGTCAGAAAGTTATATAGATTTGTAATTTACTTCTGTTAAAAAGTCTCCAGTCTTCCAGTACTTACCAGCTGCTGTATGTCCTGCAGGAAGTGGTGTACTCTTTCAAGTGTGACACAGTGCTCTCTGCTGCCACCTCTGTCCATGTCAGGAACTGTCCAGTGCAGTAGGAAATTCCCATAGAAAACCTCTCCTTCTGTGGACAGTTCCTGACATGGACAGAGGTGGCAGCAGAGAGCACTGTGTCAGACTGGAAAGAATATATCACTTCCTGCAGGGGATCATTTAGAGGCATGTAGTCCATGGGTCCATCTAGTCTGCCCTTTTAGTAAAACTATTTGTGATTTGTGATTTTCAGATTTTTGACACTTCATGCTTCAACAAATTTGTCCTTCTGTATTAGTTTCAGAATTGTAGCTACTATAGTTTGGCTGTTTTAATGAAATAAAAGAGACGAGCGAAGCAGGCGAAAATTCGTTTTGCGATCTTCACAAATTTTCGGTCAAATTTGTTAAGATTTGCAAATTGAATCTTTACGAGTTTGACCGACAATTTCCGGCTGCTTCGCTCATCTCTAATTACTAGTTATATATTTGAATGCCCACAATGTAACACCAAACTATACTGATATCGGCCTCTAGGTTAGCCTATATTTAACCCTTTCACGACCTGGGGTCATTGATGCATCAATGCCCAGGTCGTTTTTGGACATCAGCTTATGGGATCATAATGATCCCATAAGCTGATGTCTGTATGTCTGCCTCCACTTCTCTGTTCCCTGCCGCTATTACAGGGGGCAGATCTCACGGCTGCGCACCCGGCACGCGCCCCGCCTTCCCTCCCTTCCTCCGTAGCCAGGACACCGGAAGCCTGAGGCTTCTGGTTTCCATGGCTACCATCGGGGCTCTGCGATCACTTCGCAGAGCCCTGATGGACACCGGACAGAGAATTCTCCCTCTGTAGAGGGAGAATTCTCTGTCTGGAGCCCTATAGATGCTGTGGTCGTGCTGACCACAGTATCTATAGGGTTAACTCTCAGCACCAGAGCGCAGCTCCAGTGCTGAGAGTTGCGGCGGGTCCCCGGCTATCACTGATAGCCGGGACCCGCCGCGGATGACACAGGCGCAGGTTCTACCCCTGTGTCAACCTGCAGCGTAAATTAACATTGCTGCAGCATCAGGCATAGGCTGCAGCGACGTTAATTTACTGTGCAGCGGCGGGAGGAGGTTAACCTTCATGCTGCCTGAACCACAAGTCACACCGGCCTCTTCTCCCCAACACTAGCCCAGATTGATAGATCCCGTCCTGCTTGGACAAACCCAAGGCTGGTGGGGTGGCGGCACTAGCTCCTTGCAGAACTGTATCTGACCAATACCAGGACTTTGAATTCTCTTTTATATCCTCTCTATAATAAATGCATAGAATAATTGGCTTCATATGACATTGTCTCTTGAGCGTCTACATATTTGAGGTACAGAAATGAGATTCCGAGCCCCAATGGTGCCAGTGGTGTGAGCAGATTCACTTTCCATACCGTGCTGCATAATATCTCATCTCCTATACATAATGGATAATAAGAAACCATATCTTTTGCTTTCAGCCTCCCCGTATCTATCTCATAACCCGACTCTCGGATTCATCCATCCAATATATTTGCCTCTGAGATAAATTATTTCAAGTAGAACTTTCCGGGCTGATACACCGGGCCGGTGTAGGAATCTTCTGCATCCCACCTAATACTGCTTATTAAATCCCAATCATCTGTAGGCACGAGTGACATACGGCCAGATAGGCAGGTTATCGGACACAGCTCCACTGCCTCTTAGAAAATAGGATTTTTAGTTGTATTTTCTTTGAAAGCTGAGCGCCCTCTTCTACATAATCTAGTGATGCTTTGTGCTCGGCTCCCTGTAGTCCCCATAGTCGAGCAGTATTGTGGGTTTATAGTTTCGATAATCCCTTTTGTGATGTGATCATGCCTGTCCATCAGCTTATGTCCACTGCTGCAAAATCCCCTATCTAGAATAGAGACGACAGTAAAGAGGGTGCAATCTGTGCAATGGCTGCTGTGCTATTATATCCACTTCTTACTGTCAGTTAGGGGGGGAAATCTCAGCGTGATTATTGTAGCACATTGTTATGTAACCGGCAAATCCAGAATCATTTTACAAATTCATTCTTCAAAATGGTATATAGTATGTATACACATGCAGGGATAATGAACCTATATATACATGCACAAATATCAATATATATACTGTATATATATGCATACATAAATACCAACATACTACTGTATACATAAGTACCTACATACTGTATACACATGCATGCATAAATACCAACATACTGTATACACATGCATAAATACCAACATACTGTATATATATATATATATATATATATATATATATATGCATACATGAATACCAACATACTATATATATGCATACATAAATACCAACGTACTGTATATAAATACCTACATACTGTACACACATGCATGCATAAATACAACCATACTGTATACACATGCATGCATAAATACCAACATACTGTATATACATGCATGCATAAATACCAACATACTGTATACTGGAAATAGAAGAAAACAGGACATAGTGTATTACCGTAGCATATTGTGCCAAATTAATTCAGATAACCTTTGGTGGTCGCGATACGAGCCCGACACCGCCTGAAGCTTTAGCTGAACCAACTTATTCCCCGCTGCCCATCCGAGGGTCCATAAATTTGGTGAGAAGATCCAAGAAAGTTTCACTCATCTGAGGTACGATGTGTGGAGCCCCTAGCTTCCAGGGACTCCACGCATTGTACCTCAGATGAGTGAAACTTTCTTAAACATACTGTATATACATGCATGAATAAATACAACCATACTGTACACACATGCATGAATAAATACAACCATACTGTACACACATGCATGAATAAGTACAACCATACTGTACACACACATACACACACACACACACGCATGCATGCATAAATACAACCATACTGTACACACACATGCATGAATAAATACAACCATACTGTACACACATGCATGAATAAATACAACCATACTGTACACACATGCATGAATAAGTACAACCATACTGTACACACACACACACACACACACACACACACACACACACACACACACACACGCATGCATGCATAAATACAACCATACTGTACACACACATGCATGAATAAATACAACCATACTGTACACACATGCATGAATAAATACAACCATACTGTACACACATGCATGAATAAATACAACCATACTGTACACACACATGCATGCATAAATACAACCATACTGTACACACATGCATGAATAAGTACAACCATACTGTACATACATGCATGAATAAATACAACCATACTGTACACACATGCATGAATAAATACAACCATACTGTACACACATGCATGAATAAGTACAACCATACTGTACACACATGCATGCATAAAAACCAACACACACATATACAATAGCAGTGATTGGTTGCTGTTGGCAGTTTACACCACTGTATTTTTACGCCCTTTGATTAATATCCCCCATACTCTACATACATGCGTAAATATGAACATACTGTACATACATGCCTAAATATGAACATACTGTACATACATACATGAATACATACACACTAGAGATGAGGGAACTTACAGTAAGTTTGGTTGAACTTGATTAACTCTGCCTGGAAAATATGGACACAGTCCTAGGTCTTCTAGGGTTGGATGCATCTTTTCCAGGCAGCGTTAATCAAGGGCAGAGCGATCAGAGTCGGTTCCTCTGTACTTACTGTAGATTCGCTCATCTCTAATACACACATGTATATTAAATGTTATGCGCATGTGTTATATTGTTCTAACGCTAAAATTCTAAGTATAAATTTGAAATTAAACTAAAGCAACTTTATACATATTCTGATTGTGGTGACACCAGTAGTGCTTCTATTGTGGCAAACTAGTAAAAGTTAAAAAATAAAAATTTGGATTAAAATTTGAAATAAATAAAAATTTGGAATAAAAGATTTGGAACTGCTTTCATTATTTTACTTTCTTGTTTTTTTTGTTTTTTTTTACTATTTTGCATAATTAAAAAAAAAAAACTCAATGCAGGATAATTATTATTATTTTTTTACCACTTTATTTCATACTTCTGTAAGCTAATATATTGGATGACGCAGGTCGTCAGAAGAAATCGGCGAAGGGAAGAATCGGGAATGTTGGATTCCTGTAGATCGGGAATGGGAAACCGTTGGCCCTTCAGCTGTTGCAAAACTACAATTCCCATCATGCCTGGACAGCCAAAGCTAAAGCATTGGCTGCCCAGGCATGATGAGAATTGTAGTTTTGCAACAGCTGGAGAGTCAAGGTTCCCCATCCCTGCTATAGACTCCGCACCGCCCATCATCAGAAGACTGTGGGTGGATGTTAAGGGGTTAAAATGTCTCTCAATCTTAGCGGCCGGCATACTATACCACAAACTTATTTGCTAATTAACATTGAAAATTAAATTGTTCATCTCCGTTCTCCCAGAATCATTTCAACCTGGGAAATTGTTATTGTTCTTTATTCTCCAGGTGCGGTAACATTCGTTTTGCATACACTTAGCATGGGGCTTAATTAGCTTAGTTTTTTATTTTTTTTTTACATCGTGATTCTAAAGTTTTTGTAATCTTTTGACATGAAGTGCCGCGGCTGAATAGGTATTGGATGCAGCCTAATGTACAACTATAAACTCAAGGAGGCCACAATGCGAATTTAATTTCGGCGGCAGATAAGAATTTCATTTCACCCGAATGGAACTCTGTTTTCTATTTTAATTGCACAAAATGAAGAAAAAAAAAAAAAAGCACACAAAAGACTCTACGAGCAAATTGCTGACGATGTATTGAATGCCGCAAACTTTATTTATAAATTATGATGTGGATGTAAAAACTTCACTCTACACTCACTATATTAAAAGGGTTGTTCACCATTTTTTTTTTTTAAATCAACTGGTCCCAGCAAGTGCCAGAGATTTGTAATTTACTTCTATTAAAAAATCTCCAGTCGTCCAGTACTTATCAGCTGCTGTATGTCCTGCAGGAAGTGGTGTATTCTTTCCAGTCTGACACAGTGCTCTCTGCTGCCACCTCTGTCCATGTCAGGAACTGTCCAGAACAGTAGGAAATTCCCATAGAAAACCTCTCCTGCTCTCCAGACTCGAAAGAATACCACTTCCTGCAGGACATATAGCAGCTGATAAGTACTGGAAGACTTGAGATTTTTTTTTTTATAGAAATAAATTACAAATCTCTGGCAGTTTAGTTGATTTAAAAGTAAACATTTTTAAGTGAACAACCCTTTTAAGGTCTGGCTGAGGAGGCTACATACACCGTATGTTTTATTCACACTAGTTTTTAAAGCAAAGTTTTATGTACTATGTGTTTATAGGCTGACGGAGCCCTATTTGCTTACAGCCTCATAAAACTAGCCCGGCTTTAATCTGGATTCCTTCCCGAATCTGATATTTGTTAACATCATTGATTTTTAATCAGTCAGGTTCTGTATTATTTATCAGCGGGTCAGGGACTTTCTTAGATTTTTAGTTTAGCTGTTCAACAGCAATATAGAACTTGGTTTTAGGATTTAGGGTGTGGTTGCACAAAGTAAAAATAATAGATTATGTAATATAATAAAAAAAAACTAGATTTGCATTTCCAGGGAAATACATAGTGCTTGAAAAGAGCGCCCCTTTATCAGTGACTTCCTTTTAAGAGAAACTTTAATCCTGGGTGCCGTCTCTTTAAGAGCGACTTGGGTCCCATCCCTTTAAGAGCAACTTGGCTCCCGTCCCTTTAAGAGCGACATGGGTCCCTTTAGGAGCGGCATGGGTCCCTTTAGGAGCGATTAAAGGGACTTGGGTACCGTCCCTTTAAGAGCGACTTGTGTAATTCCCCTTACACAGCGCCTTGGGTACCGTCCCTTTAAGAGCGGCTTGGGTACCGTCCCTCTAAGAGCGGCTTGAGTACCGTCCCTCTAAGAGCGGCTTGGGTACCGTCCCTGCTACATGGCTGCCTCAGCTCTGCTATTTTACTGACTGAACTCTGCTACTTATAATGGTAAAGATCATTGCTCGGTTACCATGACAATCTTACTCATGTCAGTGAAACAAAATCGTTAAGGACCTTCCATATATTACACCTTCTATTGGCCAATAGTGGACATGTGACTGTGGATGTTGTGATACATTGCCTGTCAAGACCTTAGAGTTCCTATTGGCTGCTATATTTCAGCTATTTGCATATGTGCTGTGATTGGCTGTCAGCGGTTAGAGTGCGACCATTATTTCCAATGGGCCATTATTTTCTATGGGAAATTTGGGGTCTTTAAACGTAAATTTCTTAAAAAACGACAAATCCGCCAAGGGCTTCGAAACACAGTTTGAATGGAGTCTGTGCGCAAAGCGGTTCGGGCTGTATTACGCGCAGAAAAATGGCTGGAAGAAGAAGAAGAATACGGATTACAATATAGGGATTTTCAAGCACTATAATAATCTGTTGCCAAATAATTATACATATATATATATATTATATGGCACCAACATACTGCACGGCGCTGTACACAGATTTTCATAACTCATTTTAGTCCCTGTGCCCATTCAGGCTGATAATCAATCATATTTATTAGGTATTGTTGCCCCCGGTTACCTGCGTTTGATTGACAGACGTCTTCCTATGCACAGTGATAGAGACATTACATATATGGGGGAGATTTATCAAAGGCTGTAAGCTTTTAGACTGGTGCAAGCCAATCACAGCTCAGCTTTAATTTCACTAGAGCTGGATGGTGAGCTGTGATTGGTTGCTCACTATACCCAGGTTTATAGTATGGCCTAGGCTATATTACACCCCTGGGTACGAAAATATATTCCTTGGTGTATACTGTGGCCTGGGCCAGGGGTGAGAAAACCAGTGAAGTAATAACAATATGGCCCGGAGAGATATAGCATGGCCTAGGCTGTTTTACACCCCCAGGTACACAGTTTATCCCCTGAGGTATACTGTGGCCTGGTTTGACATTAGATGGATATATTCTGGCCTAGACTATGTTACACCCTAGGGTATAGTTTGGTCTAGGCTATTTTATACCCCAGGGTATACTCTGGCCTAGGCTATTTGACACACCAGATATAGTTTGGCCTAGAATATTTTATACCCCAGGGTATACTTTGACCTAGGCCATTATATACTGGGGAATATTCTGGCCTGGAGGGGTATAGTTTGGCCTAGACTATTTTATACCCTGGAGTATACTCTGGCCTAGACCAAACTCTACCCGGGTATAATCTGGGCAGGGGTTAATCTGGCCCGTTACACCGGCCTCCTTGTCCCGCAGGTGGGAATTCACCTCTTCAGTGCTGTTTAAACTCTGGGCATGCACGGTAGTTATCCAAAGCGGTGCAGGTGCACTGACGTGACTGGGCTTCTTGTTCCAGCTGCCATGTCATTGTGCCTGCATTGTCTTTTTCACCAGCATTTGGGATCTTTCATTTGTGCAGCTCAACAATAGTGAAGAAGACAGCGCATGAGCAATGACACAGTAGCTGGAACAAGGAGCCCAAAGGCATCAGTGCGCCTGTGCTGCTTTGGATCACTACTGCGCATGCTCAGAGGTTAAACAGGAGGAGAAATCACGTAGGGGGCATTACTAAAGACAAAGAGAGTGGGGAGGAAGACCTGAAAGGCCTCACAGGCTTAGGGCAAGGACTCTCTAGGCCCCGCCTCTGCTACTCTAGGCCCCACCTCTTTGACACTGCTTCGGATGAATTAAAGAGGGTCAACTGAGGGAAACTGATGTTAGCTAAAAGATGGGAAGGGGGGTGGGCTTGGTGGGTATAGATTCCCTTTAATCCTATTTTATAAAAAGTTATAATTAATAGAGAAGAAGTGACAATTATTGCCTATCAATGTGTCCATGATAAAACCCCGATCACATCCAGCGCCATTTGTTGTCTTTTGCCCGTACATCCAGTACGTTCGGAATTTACAGCAGAGTAAAGATGAAATGTGTTTTTTGTCTAATTATCGCTGCCTTCCATCCCGGCTACGACTCTCCAGAGCCTCCCTGTAATCTCACAGCAGATCTGGAACATTGGCCAAGGTGTTCCGTTTCATGGTTGGGAAAAATGTTCTCTATAAAAATGAAAGTACTTATGAGAATTCTGCGTTGTTTCCAAACTATATACATTCCTGGGGCATTAACTCTGATCACCTGATTATCCACCAAGTTACCATATACCGACTTTATGTTTATTACTAACTCCCCTCGTCCCCGATGTTTACACAGAAGCAATAGCCAGCAATTTCAGGCTGGAACTGGTCTTGGTTTATTCCCTATATTATTTTATTATTTTCCTGATTATGATATAAATGATCTTATTATGTTTGTTAATTTTTTTTAATTATACTTTTTGTTCTACTTCTATTATTACTTTTGTTGATGAATTATATAACTGTGTGTATTATTTTTCTTCATATCCTACAATATATAGTCTATCCGTTTTTTCACATTATCTGTTATTTTATTGTCCGGTTTATACTACCGGTTTATTATTTCTTGTTTGAGTTTTTGCTTTACTGTAGATTTTATTTTGCTCTTTTTTGTGGATTTACAGATATTAGGAGTCTCTAAAAAGGTTATTTGACCCAATAAATTTTTGGAAAATTGGAAGTCATTTACTGTACATGGAATGGAAGTCTTGGGAGTCTTCTCTTTTATTTTCCATTTGGTTTGGTTTTTTTTGTACTTTTTAATGGCGTCCTGTAAGTTGAACTTGATGGACTCTTGTCTTTTTTTAACTATATCAACTATGTAACTATGTAATTTTATTGTACCGCTGCTTCAAGACTCATTGGTTATGTTGGCATCATGTTCGTTCCTCTGCTGTACTCCATGTTTGTCCTGGGGTTGCTTGTGTCTTCTGGCATCTTCTTCCTCCCTCTGCTGCAATGACACCTCTGGCCACTAGGCCAACTGTGCTGGATTTATAGAGGCAGCTTGTCTCCACCTGCTGCTGCCGCCATCTGCCAATCCAGGGCTGCCTGCACCTATTTAAACCATCTCTACCTGCTCTGCCCTGCCTTAGCATTGTTGGATTCTAGCATTCCAAGTGAAGGTATCTGTCTACTGTTTCTGCTGTGTTCCCGTGTATCCTGACCTGTTCCTGTTCTTTGGATTATGCTTTCTGCCTGACCCTTGACTATACTGCCTGCCTCTCTCATTGCAGATTCCGATTTTTAGACCTGCCTACGAAGCCGCCTGCCCTGCCCCTTTGCAGTCACACAGACCCTGTGTGACTACGATACCTGTCTCATCCCTGGTACTGCACTGACTCTCCTGCTGACGACCCAGCTTGCTGACCACGTATACTCGGCCTGTTCCCCGGTGCCTTGCACCAACTATGTCTGGTTCTTGGGAACCGGCTGCTGCTCACACCTGGATCACACTTGTGGAGCCTCCTAGTGTCCGCTTGAGTAGCACAGCGGGTCCACACTGTCCATTACATTTACCATAAAGCGTAATATAAAACCAAAAAGTTATTAAAGCTGTGCCAGGTGCCAATCATCAAAAAGTTGTAAAATTGCTGCATTGTTTGACCAAAATTTTGCCCATTTTTGTCTGAGGGTGTGGCATGGGCCAGAGGGGGCGTGGTCTCCTCCTGGGTCCTATTTATAAGGGGTCGGGAAGGGGTTAAAGGTGTTTTTGTGCCATATAAGGCCGAGTTCACACGTAGCTTGTTCACCAAACCAGAAGTGGAACTGACAGAGAAAGAAACCCTAATGAAAAGATTGGCTCTTTTTGTGGTTTGGACCTTGTTTAATTGATCAAAATACTATGGGGGAGATTTATCAATCATGGTGTAAAGTGAAACTGGCTAAGTTGCCCCCGGCAACCAATCAGATTCCACCTTTCATTTTCCAAAAAGTCTGTGAGGAATGAAAGGTGGAATCTGATTGGTTGCTAGGGGCAACTGAGCCAGTTTCACTTTACACCATGTTTGATAAATCTCCCCATATGTGTGAACACAGCCAAAGTTGCTCCCATTGTAGTAAATAGGAACTGAGTTGCAGTAACCAAGCATGGCTACTACAGCGTTGTCTGCTTCCAGCTTAATTTACTGTGTATGGCGGCCCCACAGTTCTGACAAGCTGTACATACTGGTCACAATGATGCCTACTGGAGGACAAATGATCTTTCTGGGAATATTCTTTCTTGAACCAACAATCTTCCGTCCAACTATTCCCTGAAGTTTTCCAACATGGCAGCCATCTATTCAGATAGTAACAAATTGTTATTGAACCCTCCACAGTCAACAAACGTTCCTCTGCTCCATTCACTGAAAGTAGCCAAATGTTGTACTCCATAATTCTGCGGTGCCAACATTCAGCACCCCCCATGGTGTCAGCATACACAGAGCAGGAAGTAGACAGCGCCATAAATTATATAGTGGTCATTGTGGGTTACTGCAGCTCAGCTCTCATTGGAGTAAATGGGAACTGAGTTGCAGTAACTGAGAATGGCCACTACACAAAGTACGGCGCTGTCCCCTTCCAGCTCAATTTACTGTGTGGTGGCACCGCAGCTCTGGCAAGCGACTGGTGGTAGTGCACCCCGCCAACCTGAAATTGATTCCCTATCCTGAGAAAAACCGCTTTAACCCCTGAACTTGCTAATGTCTGATTCATCTGGAATAACATGTAAATTGTAGACACGAACGGAAGTTAGGCCCTTGTTCTCTCTGCGATCTCTGCTGCTGGTCGGCGGGTTGCTGCATTTCCATTGGGGGATCTGTGCCGCGATCCTCCTCTGGTCATCGCGGCACGGATTGTGGCACGGATCATGTAAATAAGGCCTTAGTCCCCAATAGCTTCATTCAACCCGAAAGGTTTTGTACTTGAGGCCTAAGGCCCCCTTCACGCCTCCATCACCGTTTTAATGGTCAGGAAACACTAACCCGGAAGCCTTTCAGGAGTGTTTCCTGGCCATAAAAACGAAGAAGGGGGAAAAAAAAACAGAAAAAAACCCCACACTCACCTGCTGCACAGGTGGAGCGATGCTCCCGTTCGGCTTTTCCCTCTTTCTTCAGGCCTTGTGCAACACTAAGGGGCAGGTGGCGGCCTCTTGTGGCCTGAAGCATAATGCTGCCTTTGGCCAGAAAAGCGATTGACAGGATGGGGAGCCAATGGCTCCTGGCCCTGTCACACACAGCACCTGCAAATAACTGAAATCCGGATTGATTTTCCTGAAGTGTGAAGCCTTTTTATTCTTATTGGCGACTCTTCTTTCTAATCCTATTTCTACAACAGGACCGCACTTTACCCAGATTGTAAAAAAGTCCCCGGATACTATCATTATTGGTTTACTGAGAATATTCCTATAAAACGGCTGAAGTGCGGAGCAATATCTACAGAATCACGGAGGATTTGGATCTAAGTGGTTTGTGGCCATAAAAGCGGCTGATACGTCTGTGTCTTTATGTTGGTGGCGGAGACGATTAGGAAGCACAATGCACTTTATGTTAATTGTATAGTCTCTCGCTATATTTTCCAGCTAAGTTACTTTAAGATGGGGCCGAGATCTATCACCTTGCTGAGGGGAATCAGAATGTTATAGAGATGGAGAAAAAAGAACACAATCAGGAAAGGAGCCATTTTACTGCCATGTTGCGCTCAGATACATATTTGATATCATAGTTTTATGGGATGGAATAGGCAGCGCAGACGTCTCCATCAAGTTAATGTCTGCAGCCGCCCTCCATATTGCCTTCAGAAGTGCAAACACACAAATATAAAAAAAAGTTTTAAAAATGTTTCAAATGCCGACTCTTATAATGCAACCGTGCCTCAGTGTTTCCATAGACTTTCTGTTTAAAACTAAAGACTATACAGAGGGGTTATAATGTAATCAGAGAGAATGACTCAATAGAGGCGTAAGGAATCAGGATAACGGAAGAAAGTGCCCAAAATGTATCAAAAAGCAAATACAGTGATACCTTGGTTTAAGAGTAACTTGGTTTAAGAGCGGTTTGGTTTAAGAGCTCACAGTTTTTCAAAATTGTAACTTGGTATAAGAGCATTGCTTTGGTGTAAGAGCTCCCTGTACTGGGTGGGAGGGGGAGTGGGGGAGGGGCATGGTCTGCATAGCGGGGTCAACAGCCCTGTACTCTGACCCAGGAAGTCTCCCTCACCTTCCAAATCATAGCAGATCCACTTCAGGCTGGGGCTTGCATCTGGGGACAGGACCGTGGAGGTAATCACTTCATAGCTGTAACTGCTCTCTCCCCGGACAGAGAGTGCTGCTATACTGTGCTCATCCTACACCTGCCCTGCTTATTCCTTCATGCTCCCTGCAGTCTCTGTCAGTCCTGATTGGTCCATGCTGAACACCCCCTTCCCCATTGCTGTCATGTGACCACACAGACCTCTGACAGCAGCCCTGCTTCTCTATTATAGCCTGTTGTACTACACTACTGCATTATGGGGATCTGCAGTTCCATCCTGTATCTACAAACTGCTGCTGTGTTATCAGGTTATGCAGTTACTATACATTATACACCACATGCTGATCGCTATACTGTACAGTAACTTATAATATCACAGATTCTGCTGCTTCTCATTGTTTGTTTCATCTGTTTTACCTGTTATTCAGAATACAAAATCATTATTTTAGGGGTGTGGAACCAATTGTCTGCATATCAATGATTTCTTATAGGAAAATTTGCTTTGGTTTAAGAGTGGATTTGGATTACAAGCGCGATCCCGGAACGAATTATGCTCGTAATCCAAGGCACCAGTGTATTGAAATATCAGAAATACTCACTAGGCAGGTTCGATGTTTTGGCATTTAGAACTTTACTTTATGGCTGGCTTATATATTTTGCTTTAAGAATTGCAGATGTAATTAAAGGGGTACTCCGAGGAAATATATATATTTTTTAATTAACTGGTGTCAGAAAGTTATGTAGTTTTGTAAATAACTTCTATTAAAAAATCTCTAGTCTTCCAGTACTTATCAGCTGCTGTATGTCCTGCAGTGCTGTATACATACTGCTGTATGTCCAGAAGTGGTGTGTTCTATTCAGTCTGACATAGTGCTCTCTGCTGCCACCTCTGTCCATGTCAGGAACTGTCCAGAGCAGCAGCAAATCCCCATAGAAAACCTCTCCTGCTCTGGACAGTTCCTGACATGGACAGAGGTGGCAGCAGAGAGCGCTGTGTCAGACTGGATAGAACACTTCACTTCCTGCAGGACATACAGCAGCTGATAAATAATGGAAGTCATGAGATTTTTAAATAGAAGTAATTTACAAATCTATATAACTTTCTTACACCAGTTTTTTTTCTTTTTTTCTGGAGTTCACTTTTAACCCCTTAAAGGGTTAAAGGGGTATTCCATGGGGGGATCTTTATTCTTCTTTAATAAAATAATAGTTATTAATTTATATTTTCTTTAATTTATTTTTCACATTTAGGCTATGTTCACATTACGTGAACATCCGGCCGTTCCGTGACCCCCCCCGTGACTTAAGTACCGGACGGGTGATATTTCCGGCCGCAGAGCTCTGATGCGTGCGCCCGCATCAGAGCTTTCCATAGCCCACAGTGAAGCAAGCGGCCGGAGCCGCTCGCTTCACTGTGTGAACTGACAGGTCTTTCTGCCGCCGGAATTCACTGAAATCTGGCCGCAGAAAACTGACCTGTCAGTTTTTTCTGGCGCCGCATGGGATCCCGGCCGAAGCGCGTACGATGTGCTGAAGCCCTAGGGCTAATGCCCAGGTCCGCAGAATTCTGTCCGTGCATAGACGGTGTACAGTGGACCAGACCTCGGAGCTCTCAGCATCATGATTAATTATGATGTTGGGAGCTCTGATACTGTTTGAAAGTTTGTGCAAATGTACTGACACAGCCACGCCGCTGTGTCAGTACACTAGCCCAAACGTTTAAACAGTTTAGGATCTCCCAAGGTCTGGTCAACAGAACACCGCCATGCATTGATGGAATTATAATGGACATAAAAAACAAACATCAAGTTCTTTTCGAACAATCAGTTATTGTTCAAAAGCCATGTGATGTTAAAGGCCCCTATACACCTTCAATAACTGATAGCCAAACTATGAGCTGTCAGTTATGTCACCTGCCCGCCACCTGTCCTCCCCATACACAGGAATGTTGGGTGCGGCCAACCATTCCAGTGTTCTCTATGAGGAAAGGTAAGCTGCTGCAAGAGTGGTTCATCGCCGCGGCTTATCTCTCTCTGAACAAAGGGGATGACTGTGATATTGTCATATTCCAACACGTCTGTCGGTGGTTGTTCTAGATGACCCCATACACCTTATACTGAATCCACCAGATTTCCAAGGTGCCAGAATAAAAACTGATGTGTAGATGAGGCCTTAAGTCATCTCCAGGAGCAGGGACTCACATCCCAGACAAGAAGAGGCGAGAGGTGATGCTGAATACATCGCTGGTTACATACACAACATTCAAATGTAAAGGTCGATTTGCATGGTTGAATCAAATTTAACGGCTGAGTCGAGTGAATCCTTCTGAAACTAATTTTTGGTACTGAAATCTAATCCGAGCTGCGATGTAATCGAGCTGTGGGAGGTTTCAGCTTCTCTAGTATTGATTTCATGTACGTGCTGGAGATTTAAGAGGATTGTACCGGCCAAACTGCCCATGCATTGTATCTGGTATTAAAGCCATTCATGTGAATAGAGCTGTGCTGAAATATCAGATACATCTCACTGACGACAATGTTCGGCAATAGTATATGATTACAAGAATTATTATTTATTTATTAATTGTAGAATTATTATTTATTATGTATTACTTCTTATTATTTATAATTTTTACTACTATTATTATTATTATTAGCAATAATATATTATATTATATTTATTATTATACAATTATTTATTATGTATTTATTTATTTATTATTATTATTTATCATTTTTAGTTATTTTTATTATTAATATATATTTATTATTATACAATTATTATTTATTATAGTTATTATACAGGTAATATTTATTTATTATATTATATTTATTATGCAATTATGATTTAATTATTTAGGTATTAGTATTAATATTATTATTATTAATAAAAAAAATTATTATTATAATATATTTATTAATATTAATTAATTATTTTATTAATTAATATTATTGATTGTTTAGTTATTATGTATTACTTATGTTTATCGTTATTATTAAATATTATTTTTAATTATAATTTTACTATTGTTTTATATTATAGATTAATTATTACTACTACTACCACTATTTATTATTATTTTAATAAAATAAATATTATTATATTATTTACTGTATATAAGTATAACCACTGACAGAGAGCTCTGAGCATCCCATAATGGTCTCTTATACTAAAATGATCTGTTACAATCTCTAATATAAAAAGCATCAGGTGAGCGCGTCTGATTTCTAATGGGTTCATCCCCCTGCTATACATAGAGAGCTCTTTCCCCTGCAGAGTCCTGTGTGATGCTATCATTCAGCCTATTGTCCATAAAGAAAGGAAGCAAGAACTAATGGTTGGGAGGAAAAGTAAAAAAAAACAAAAAAAAAAACATTAACATTCCCAGCTGAGCCAGTGGTGGATCTTTGAACAAAGACTCAATGATGGTTCTGTTCAATTTTCTCCAGTCTGACACAGTGCTCTCTGCTGCCACCTCTGTCCATGTCAGGAACTGTCCAGAGCAGGAGAGGTTTTCTATGGGCATTTGCTTCTATGGACAGTTCCTGACATGGACAGAGGTGGCAGCAGAGAGCACTGTGTCATACTGGAGAGCAAAGATGGGGAACCTACCACCCTCCAGCTGTTGCAAAACTACTATTCCCATCATGCCTGGGCAGCCAAAGCTTTAGCTTCCCCAGATTGTTATTTCATGGGGAATACAAGTCTTTAGTAAAGCAGACAGGTCAGGAGCAGCCATGGCTCTTTTCACTTACTTTATGTAGTTTGCTCCCTATTGATCTCAATTGTCTGAGTAAATTACTTTTCTTATGACATTATTGATCAGCGCTCCTTATTGTTAATACTTACCATGCTTCAGGCAGTCATTGGCTCCACCACATGCCCACCCCAACAACAGACCTCTATTATGGAGTCTATAGTCCATATGGGCTGGGTGATCCCCTATATACATGACCACCCCAAAAACAGACCCGTATTATGGAGTGTATAGTCCATACGGGCTGGCAGCTATCTCAGGTAATCCCCTATATACATGCCCACCCCAAGAACAGACCCATATTATGAAGTTTGTATAGGCTCAAGTGATCCCCTATATACATGCCCACCCCAAGAACAGACCTCTATTATGGAGTCTATAGTCCATACAGGCTGCCAGCTATCTCAGGTGATCCCCTATATACATGCCCACCCCATGCCAACTGTGCATGTATTCTAAGGGGCCTATTCCACGGAGCGATAATCGGCCGAATTGGCCCGATTCGGCCGATTATCGCTCGGTGGCATAGAGAAAATAATCAGCCAATGATCGTGTCATCGGCTGATCGTTTATTTAGGCCCAAACCTAAAATCATCGGTCACCCACCGCACATCGCTGTGTGGAATAGCGGTGCGCCGCGGGCGACCGACGATTCAAGCAGCATACGTTACCTAGTAGGGCTTCTCCTCTGCTCTGTCTTCATCCCGGTCCCATGCGCAGCAGCTTCGGTGCCGCCTGACTGAGCTGTTAGACCACTCAGCCAATCACAGGCCGGGACCGCCGCGGCAAGTGATTGGTTGAGCGGTCTGACAGCTCAGTCAGGCCGCTCCGGAGTTGATGCTGCGAGCGGGACCAGGATGAAGACGGAGCGGAGGAGAAGCCTGCAAGGGCTGCAAGGACATCGGTAACGATGTCCCTGCAGCCCTTGCTAAACCATCATCGGGCTGTGGAATAGGCCCAGTAAACGAGAACAGAATAATTGGAGGTGCTAAAATCCAACATGTCCGATTCTTCTGTCCCCCCCCCCCCCAGCACAGGTATCGTCATACACATTAACACATTAGATGGTTGGTTTTCCCATTATAACTCTAATGTGTATGGCAAGATTTAGCGTACACCCTCCATTCACACCCATTGAACTGGTGTCAGAAAGTTCTATAGGTTTTTTATTTACTTTTATTTAAAAATCTCCAGTCTTCTAGTACTTATCAGCTGCTATATGTCCTGCAGAAAGTGGTGTATTGGTGTCTGACACATGTCAGGAACTGTCCAGAGCAGTAGGAAATCTCCTGCTGGAAGAAATACACCACTGCCTGCAGGACATACAGCAGCTAATAAGTACTAGAAGACTAGATTTTTAAAAAGAAGTTAATTGCAAATCTATATAATTTTCTGAAAAATAAATAAATAAATAAATAAATAATAATAATAACAATAATTCCAGGAGTTTCGCTTTAATTGACATGTCTTTATTAGTCTTATTATGTGATGTAATAGCCTGTGAAGCCTTGATATGTAGATCAGTCTTGCGACCGTCTTTAACACTACTACATATATAACCTTATTGACTGACACCTCCCTGCAACGTATATAAAAATACCCATTATATTTGTTTTTGTATTAGATAGCAAAACGTAAAGCCTTTCTATCTACAGAGGAAAGAAGCGGCGGTGGAGAGTAACACATCACATCTACATCTCTCCATGTTATTAACATAAACCAAGGTCCATGAATACCTGATAAATGGAACAGATGACATGAAAGTAGCCGCACTGCATTTGTCTGAATCTTGTATCCTGTACGATGGGAAAATACTGCCATCTAGTGAAGGTTACTGGCTATTACAGAGAAAAAAATAATATATGAAAAATATTTGTTTTAATGTCCCCTTCAGATGTAGATCTCAATGCTCTGTGAACAATGAACTAAACCTTTGTCAGAATCTGAGATGTTTAGGGAACTGCTGCACTAAGACCTGAGGGCATGGATGTAGCAGATCCGATATTGCATGGGTCTCCAAACTGCGGCCCTCCAGCTGTTGCAAAACTACATTTCCCATCATGCCTGGACAGCCAAATCCAAAGCTTTGGCTGTCCAGGCATGATGGGAGTTGTAGTTTCACAACAGCTGGAGGGCCGCAGTTTGGAGACCCATGCGATATTGGTATTACAAGTGCAGCATCTCTAATCATGTGGACTAAAAAATACCAGGTATATGTATTGATGTCTGCACTACAACACCAAGGGCATCCCAACATCCACACCAGGGGGCGCCCCGGGAGAAATGCTGCCACCATCTGTGCAGCCTCGCAGCACTGCAGGCACCAAGTGTGGGATTGCCCTGGAATTTGACTTAAAGGGGTATTCCACTAAACATAACTTTTGACATATTGCTGCCCATGGTGAGACTAACAATTCATTCCATACTTGTTATTAAATATTCAGTCTCCTCCCCCCAGTTCTGAGCTGCTGCTTTCTGCTGAAGATACAAAAATGTGTGAGCTTTTCTCTCCATCTCCCCCTCCTCCCCCTCCCTTCTGAGACGGCTGATGTAAACAGGTCCCCGGCAGGCTTTATCTGCAACCCTCTAGCTTCTTTGTAAGCTGGGAGTATTAAGCGGAGGTCAAGTTGCTGATGAACTTACTGTGATTAACCCCTTAACGCCCTGCGGCCGTCTCGGGGAGTTCAGAGTGGGTCCGCGCGGCGCCGTAATGATGCTGATCCCAGCTCGGCACTCGATTGCTTTCGGGTGCAACCCTAACCCCAGGGGGAATAATCTTAACCCCAGGGGGGAATAACCCTAATCCCAGGGGGGATAACCCTAACCCCAGGGGGGATAACCCTAACCCCAGGGGGGGTAACTCTAACCCCAGGGGGGATAACCCTAACCCCAGGGGGGATAACCCTAACCCCAGGGGGATAACCCTAATCCCAGGGGAATAAAAAACCCTAACCCCCAGGGGGGAATAACCCTAACCCCAGGGGGAATAACCCTAACCCCAGGGGAAATAACCCTAACCCCAGGGGGCATAACCCTAACCCCAGGGGGGATAACTCTAACCCCAGGGGGGATAACCCTAACCCCAGGGGGCATAACCCTAACCCCAGGGGAAATAACCCTAACCCCAGGGGGGAATAACCCTAAGCCCAGGGGAGGAATAACTCTAACCCCAGGGGGGAATAACCCTAACCCCAGGGGGGAATAACCCTAACCCCAGGGGGAATAACCCTAACTCCAGGGGGAATAACCCTAAACCCTGGGGGAATAACCCTAACCTCAGGGGGGAATAACCCTAATCCCAGGGGGGATAACCCTAACCCCAGGGGGAATAACCCTAACCCCAGGGGGGCTTCTAGTATAAGTGTAAAATAAAATAAAGTGGTGTTATTAGTAAAAATTCCCCTCCCCTAATAAAAGTTTGAATCACCCCCTTTTCCCAAGTTATAAATAAATAAAAGTAAATAAATAAACACGTTTGCTATCGCTGCGTGCGTAATCAGCCAAACTATTAATTAATCACATTCCTGACACCTCACACAGCCCCATAGACCAAAGGATAAAAGCGCTATAAGGGTGGGCTCATACTGAGGAATTCTCGTGGATAATGTCCGCGGAATTCCGCTGTCTGTCCGCGCACACGGCCGCGGGCCTTTCTGCCGGCTCCATAGACACCATTCTATAAAAGAAATGCTTTTTTTTTTTTTCAATTCAATTCTGGTTTTGCATTGTACTTTATGAAAAAATTCAGCCTGTCATTGCGAAGTAAGTAAGTTAAAAAATAAGGGCTCATGTGGGGTTCTAGGTGGAAAATGCAACTGCTATGGCCTTTTAAGCACAAGGAGGAAAAAAACGGAAGTGCAAAAATCGAAATTGGCTCCGTCTTAAGGGGTTAATCCTTCAGGCTTTACAAAGAGGATACAGTGTTGCAGATACGGACAGCCAGGGACTTGTTTACATCAGCCTTCTCAGAAGGGAGGAGGGGGAGACAGAGAGAAAAGCTCACGCAGAAACTTTTGTGTCTTCAGCAGAAAGTAGCAGCTGAGAATCGGAAGAAGGAGACTGAATAGATAAGTATATAGCAGTAACATTTTAAAAGTTATCTTTGAGTAGAATACCCCTTTAAATTTATAAAAACCTGGTAGACATACACAAAATCAGTCCAATGCCAGCGGTATATTGACCACTCATACTTGTACATTGATCTGTCTGTGACAGGCTGTAATAGGAGTCCTAACACAGCAGCCAGGGAGGCCTGGAAAATGCCCCGGGGTGAGAGAAGTCATTACGTGACTCGCCTGTAGGTTCCAGTAATAATGCTCAAGTAATGTCAAATAATAAGGCCCCCATAGTCAGTAATAATGCCCCCTGTATCCAGTAATAGGTAACCTGTATCTCTGGTAATCCTCCTGTAAGCAGAGACATTACATACATGCCCTCGTGTAGCTAGATGCAATGATTCCTGTAGCCAGATATGTCTCCTCTAATATGTGTGTGTGGTGGTGGTGGTGGGGGTAGGTGGTTTAGTGTGTGTGTGAGGATGGCAGTCAGGTTAGTTGCCGGCAGGTGGGTAACTTTATTACTATGGTGAGTACAGCAGGCACATTGTTACTATATGGGAACACAGCAGAGAGGGCATTATTACTTTATTGGGGCACAGCAGAGAGGGCATTATTAATATATAGGTGCACAGCAGGCGCGTTATTACTATATAAGGGCACAGCAGAGGGGGCATTATTAATATATAGGTGCACAGCAGGCGCGTTATTACTATATAAGGGCACAGCAGAGGGAGCATTATTAATATATAGGTGCACAGCAGGCGTGTTATTACCCAAATTTGGCACACAGATACATTGGGTGCCCGGGAAGGTTATTGGGAAGGTCCCGTCCCCGCCAGATGTACAGGAGGGGAGGGGGAGGGGAAAGAGAGGCGCCCCATAGAGATGAATGGGAAAATCTCCACACTGCAAACACAGGTGATATAATTAGCTGCAGCAGACACGGCAGTTGGAGCCTTAGCAACCAATAGGATTACTGCTTTCATTTTCACAGGAAGCAATGGTTGCTAGGGAAGCTGCCTCACAACATCCACAGTAATAACTGGTAGACCCCCTACTCAATCTATACAGTACATGTATACAGGACCCCCTACTCCATCTATACAGTACATGTATACAGGACCCCCTACTCCATCTATACAGTACATGTATACAGGACCCCCTACTCCATCTATACAGTACATGTATATACAGGACCCCCTACTCCATCTATACAGTACATGTATATACAGGGCCCCTACTCCATCTATACAGTACATGTATACAGGACCCCCTACTCCATCTATACAGTACATGTATATACAGGACCCCCTACTCCATCTATACAGTACATGTATACAGGACCCCCTACTCCATCTATACAGTACATGTATATACAGGACCCCCTACTCCATCTATACAGTACATGTATATACAAGGCCCCCTACTCCATCTATACAGTACATGTATATACAGGACCCCCTACTCCATCTATACAGTACATGTATATACAGGACCCCCTACTCCATCCATACAGTACATGTATATACAGGACCCCCTACTCCATCTATACAGTATATGTATATACAGGACCCCCTACTCCAACTATACAGTACATGTATAAAGGACCCCCTACTCCATCTATACAGTATATATATACAGGGCCCCCTACTCCATCTATACAGTACATGTATACAGGACCCCCTACTCCATCTATACAGTACATGTATACAGGACCCCCTACTCCATCTATACAGTACATGTATACAGGACCCCTACTCCATCTATACAGTACATGTATACAGGACCCCCTACTCCATCTATACAGTACATGTATACAGGACCCCCTACTCCAACTATACAGTACATGTATAAAGGACCCCCTACTCCATCTATACAGTACATATATACAGGGCCCCCTACTCCATCTATACAGTACATGTATATACAGGGCGCTAAGGTATACAGGACCTCCTACTCCATCTATACAGGATATGTATACATGGCCCCCTACTCCATCTATACAGTACATATATACAGGGCCCCCTACTCCATCTATACAGTACATGTATACAGAACCCCCTACTCCATCTATACAGTACATGTATACAGGACCCCCTACTCCATCTATACAGTACATGTACACAGGGCCCCCTACTCCATCTATACAGGACATGTATACAGGACCCCCTACTCCATCTATACAGTACATGTATACAGGACCCCCTACTCCATCTATACAGTACATGTATACAGGGCTCCCTACTCCATCTATACAGTACATGTATACAGGACCCCCTACTCCATCTATACAGTACATGTATACAGGGCAGTAATACCAGCTGCTGCTGCCCTAAGCACTAAACCTGAAGGTGCCCCATCCTCACTCACCAATTAGCATCAGGATAGGTAAGTAATAGCTCCACACGTCACATTTAACACCGCCACACCAAGCCTGACCAATACCGCCATACTGTGACTGGATAACACTGCCATACCAGACCTGACCAATACCGCCATACTGTAACTGGATAACACTGCCATACCAGACCTGACCAATACTGCCACATTGTGACTGGATAACACTGCCATACCAGACCTGACCAATATGGCCATACTGTGACTGGATAACACTGCCACACCAGACCTGACCAATACCGCCATACTGTGCTGGATAACACTGTCATACCACACCTGACCAATACCGCCATACTGTGACTGGATAACACTGTCATACCAGACCTGACCAATGCCGGCATACTGTGACTGGATAACACTGCCATACCATACCTGTTTAATACCGCCATACTGTTACTGGATAACACTGCCAGACCTGACCAATACCGCCATACTGTGACTGGATAACCCCTCCAACTATGCACTACAGGTATACACTAATTCCACTGATTAACTCAGATGAAACAATACCTTCAGCTTGTTTCACCTTAGAACAAATCTAATTAACACACTGACACTTTATCCCCGGGCAGCGCCAGGTACATTTTCTAGTTACTATATAAGGGCACAGCAGAGGGGGCATTATTATTATATTGTGGGTACAGCAGGTGCATTATTACTATAAAGGGGCATAGCAAAGGGGGCATTATTACTATATGGAGAATACAGCAGGCACATTATTACTATATAGGGGCAAAGCAGAAGGGGCATTATTACTATATGGGGCACAGCAGGGGGCATTATTACTATAATGCTGCACATCAGGGGGCATTATAACTATATGGAGGGCACAGCAGGGAACATTATTACCAGGGCTGTGGAGTCAGCAAGCCGCAGCTCCGACTCCAACTCCAACTCCAATTTTATCAGGACCGACTCCGACTCTCGATTCCGACTCCGACTTCTGCTCCTTCATAAATGGCCAGTCATTTACCAGGGGAGTTATCTATCACACTGGCTCAGCAGCTTCTCCCTAATGTCCTACATGATCCTGGGGCAACTTCTGAGGGAATAAAGGAATACTGTATATAAAGCAGCTTCTCGTGTGTGTGCAGTGGATGCAGCCAGTCTCCAGCCTCCATGTCCTGAACTACTCACAACTAGACTAGATGGAGCAGATGATCTTTTCCTGCTGACAGTCTTCTATGTTTCTAACTAAATATTCACCATACTTAAAGAAACACTGCTAACAATGCCAGATCCCTGTAATTTAGAGGGCAGCCATATAAATATATAGAGAGAGGTCACACATAGTGATATAAAGAGGGGTCACACATAGTGATATAGAGGGGGGGTCACACATAGTGATATAGAGAGGGGTCACACATAGTGATATAGAGAGGGGTCAGACATAGTGATATAGAGAGGGGTCAGACATAGTGATATAGAGAGGGGTCACACATAGTGATATAGAGGGGGGGTCACACATAGTGATATAGAGAGGGGTCACACATAGTGATATAGAGGGGGGGTCACACATAGTGATATAGAGGGGTCACACATAGTGATATAGAGGGGGGTCACACATAGTGGTATAGAGAGGGGTCACACATAGTGATATAGAGGGGGGGGGGGTCACACATAGTGATATAGAGAGGGGTCACACATAGTGATATAGAGGGGGGGTCACACAGTGATATAGAGGGGTCACACATAGTGATATAGATGGGGGTCATGCATAGTGGTATAGAGGTCACACAGTGATATAGAAGGTCACTGTGGGGGCACGCAATAGCATGCACACACACAGCCTGCTGTAGCCATAGCATACACATACACCCACACAGCCTGCTGCAGCTATGACACACACACAGACTGCTGCAGCCATAGAACACACACACAGCCTGCTGCAGCCATAGAACACACACACAGCCTGCTGCAGCCATAGAACACACACACAGCCTGCTGAAGCCATAGCACACATACACACAGCCTGCTGCAGCCATAGTGTGCACACACGCACACACACACACACAAACACACACACACACAGCTTGCTGCAGCCATAGCACACACACACACAGCCTGCTGCAGCCATGGCACACACACGCAGCCTGCTGTAGTCATAGCACACACACACACACACACTGCTGCAGCCAGGAAGAGAACAGCACAGATATCCCCCCACACAATGGACTCAGAAACAAATTGCCAAATAGTGACCGACAACTTTTCCATGACCCCTTTATGTAATAGGGCCAGTGTCCTATTAGAATGTTGCTCATAATATATATTCATGAGCAAAGCTTGTAAAATTCATATCAAAATTCAATTCTACATTTTTTAAATATTTTTTTAAAGCTGGAGTCGGAGTCGGTACAATTTTTTCCGACTCCAACTCTGACTCCGACTCCAGCCAAAGCTAGCTCCGACTCCAACTCCGACTCCGACTCCAGCCAAAACTAACTCCGACTCCACGACTCCGACTCCACAGCCCTGATTATTACTATATGGAAGGTACACTGGGGGCATTATTACTATATTGATAGGGCAGCGGAGGCATTATTACTAAATGGGGGCACGTCAGGGGCATTATTACTATATGGGGCACAGCAGGAGACATTATTTCTATGTAGGGGGCTCAGCAGGGGACATTATTACTATAGGGTGCACAGCAGGGGGCATTATTACTATGGGGGCACAGCAGGGGGCATTATCACTATATGATGGTGCACAATAGGGGACATTTTACAACGTGAGGTAACACAGCAGGAGGCATTATTACTATGGGGGCACAACACTGGATCCTACATACGGGGGCAACACACTTTCCTACCCACTCACTGACACCAAGCAGTGGAATTACTACTGTATGGGGGCCTGTAGGAGGGAAAAAGGGAAGGAAGTTGAAGGAAAAGTGCATAGCCTAAGATGTCTGTCTGGCAGGTTCTGAGGAGATGATTTTCAGCTGGAAGAAATTATCATGGTGGCCTGAGTCAGATAGAGAAGAAAAGGGAAAGAGAACATCTCAAATCAAAGAAGACATCACCTGTGAGTCACTAAATGAGGTTTTTTGCATTTTTTACAGCGTTATCTGGTAGGAGTTCCCTGAGGTAGAAACGGTTGGGAAACACTGGCCTGGAGAATAGGAGCTAGGGCAGACCTCCCAAAGGCTGTGTGTACAGGGAGGTACATTGTTATGAGGGCGGCCATCTTGCCTGAGCTGTTTTAACAATATTTAGTGACATGCTTTACAGCCAGGCTCATGGACATAGACGACAATAGACAGAGTTTGTCCCCTTTAGATGAATGTGAAACATTACTGAGTGCGATCTGTGACCTTTGAAGGGCTGATTCAACAGGGAGCTGATATTGTCTTCTCTATCTACTGGTGTCACATGATGCTGCAATGCTGTACAGATCACTTTACAGCAGCCTCCTCTTATCACCAGAGATGGAACAAGAGGTCTCAGTTTAGGGCCCTATTACACAGAAAGATAATCTTTGTGTGTGTATGCAGGCAATGATCAAATGGTAACAAAAATTAGTTTGTATGTCAATCCCATCTTTTGACGTGACTATAAAATCAACGTTAATCGTTTGCTAATTGTTCGGTGTATGTACACATCATACGCTCACTGGGATCAGAAGGATAGATTGTACAAATGATCATAACTAAACACTATTGTTACGAGTATTAGGCCATGTTCACACTACGTAAAATAACGGCCGTTGTTTTCACCGGCCGGACTTTTGCGACCAAAACTACGGCCGTAGAATTACGATCGTACGGGCTAGTCGTGAAACTACGGCCGTTGTTTAATTTTGATTCCTAGCATGTTTATAAATGGGATGTAACAGGTCATTTACTTTAAATACTGCGCCCAGCCCGAGAAACCACTCAGAAATTTTTTTTTACATCAAAATCAAGCTTAATTTGGCAGATATAAGTAGATATTTACGTAGTGTGAAAATAGCCTTATAGTGAACGATTTAAAATCAGTCGCAACAGTGTTATCAGGAAAAAAGAAGAATCTCTTTGCCTATTAGGAGAGCACCATGACCAATGGTTGGCTGAGCCGCCTCTCACTGCCTAGACGAGTCCATCTCAGAAGAAGCAGCCAGAGCGTTTAGGCCATCAAATGAACTGGTTTCAGAAAGTGGCAGAAATTTGTTATTTACTATTTACAAATCTCCAGTCTTCCAGTACTTATCAGCGGCTGTATGTCCTGCAGGAAGTTGTGTATTCTTTCCAGTCTGACACAGTGCTCTCTGCTGCCACCTCTGTCTATGTCAGGAACTGCTCTTTCCCCTGCAGAGTCCTGTGTGATGCTATATTTCAGCCTATTGTCCATAAAGAAAGGAAGCAAGAACTAATGGTTGGGAGGAAATATTTAAAAAGAAAAAACAAACAAACAACAACAAAAAAACATTAACATTCTCAGCTGAGCCAGTTTTGGATCTTTGAACAAAGACTCAACGGATGGTTCTGTTCAATTTTCTCCAGTCTGACACAGTGCTCTCTGCTGCCACCTCTGTCCATGTCAGGAACTGTCCAGAGCAGGAGAGGTTTTCTATGGGGATTCGCTTCGGCTCTGGACAGTTCCTGAAATGGACAGAGGTGGCAGCAGAGAGCACTGTGTCATACTGGAAAGAAAACACCTCTTCCTGCAGGACATACAGCAGCTGATAAGTACTGGAAGGCTGGATTTTTTTTTTTTTTTTAGATAGAAGTAAATTACAAATCTATATATAACTTTCTGACACCAATTGATATATAAGAAAAAAAAACAACAACGCTGAAGTACCCCTTCTGCACAAAACCTGCAATATATATATAAAAATACATATATTTTTTAATATAAATATATATATATATATATTTTTTTTTTTTTATTTTGTTAAAGGGTATCACTTTAATAAAACTTGAAGAAGAAAAAAAAGTAAGGTGGACATTCACTTTAAGCAGTGAGGTAAGTCAGGCATTGATGAGTCCTCACAATACTTGACTGTTCAATGAAACCGACCATTAATCCTTTTGTTTAAATAACCTATGCTGAATAAGACAGACGTAAAATGTAACAAAGAGCCTCAGTCTTCAGTTTACGCTCACAAAGAGGGATGATGATATATCTCCTCACAGGGAGGATCCCCGTCTTCTGATCCCACAGAAGTAATTACATGTATTCTGTCATCACTCCCGCCAGACAACGCTCAGAGTATATACAAAGAAAGATTTCAGGTTGTAAATTCAAGGAACAAATAAAAATAACAAATATATATATTATTTAACCATCTATTCTTTCCATAGGCCTGTATTGCCCATAGAGCAGTACCCATAAGATATATCCTACCATATACTAATGGATAGAAATAAGGCTGGGATTTTGCAGTCTGTTTTTTTACTCTTTTTTTGTCTTTCAAAAAACGGATGTTCATCTGTTTTGATCCGTTTTTCTATTGACTTCCATTATAAAAAAAAAGGATTAAAATGCTTTTATTTTTAACATTCACAAAAACGTACTTGACTTTAGTTTTGTGTGCGTAAAAAAAAAAAAAAAGATGCGTTTTAATCCCTTTTTTATCTAATGTAAAAACGGATGCACACAAATGCAAAAACAGGTGAAAAAAACGGGCTGCAAAAAACATAGCGTGAACCCAGACTTATGTAAAAAAAAAAAAAAAAAAACGGATATAAAAACGGTTGCGACACGAATAGACCACTACAAAAAAACAAGACTTTGCTATGGTAGGTTCTAATTTGGGTGGATAAAAGTCTATAGACTTTGATGAAAAAAAACATGTACCATTAACCATTTACTTCCAAATTTGACAACCGAGAGGGAGCTATGCAGGGGGTATAACCTATGGCAGGGGTCCTCAATCAGGTAGGCCAGCTGTCCGGACCCCTGCTGGAGCTCAGAGTACCTGTATACTGAGCTGCGCTGCTCCCCTTTCCTGATGCCCAGCTCACTGATAGTAAGCAGGCATAGAATCATGTGGCCCCGGCACCGCAATGCCATACAGCTGGGTGGAAGCAGGGCCACTCTAACCAAAGGGCAAATGGTGCATCTGCACTGGGCCCACTGCTTAAAGCCCCCCCCCCCCAGCAGGGCCGGCCTTTGCTATATGCGACCAGTGTGGTTGCACAGGGCTCCAGCCGACAGCTTGTCAGGGTGGAGTGCCATCGGGATGGGTAAGTAATCTACTTACTCATCCATGGGGCCTCCTGCAGAACTCCTGGGCGAGCAACAGGGGGGCTATATACTACTGGGGGAGAGCACAGGGGGACTATATACTACTTGGGGAGCGCACAGGGTGGCTATGTACTACTAGGGAGGTCACAGGGAGGCTATATACTACTGGGGGAGCGCACAGGGGTCTATACACTACTAGGGGAGTGCACAGGGGGCTATATACTACTGGTGGAGTGCACAGGGGGGGTTATATACTACTGGGGGAGCGCACAGGGGGGCTATATACTACTGGAGAAGCACACAGGGGGGCTATATGCTACTGGGGGAGCTCACATGCGGGCTTTATACTACTGGGGGAGCACACAGGGGGCTATATACTACTGGGGGAGTGCACAGGGGGACTATATCCTACTGGGGAATGCATCGGGGGGGCTATATTCTACTAGGGGGGAACACGGGGGGGCTATATACTACTAAGGGAGCACACAGAGGGAGTTTATACTACTGGGGGAGTGCACAGGGTCTATATACTACTGGGGGAGCACACAGGGGTCTATATACTACTGGAGAGCAGCAGGGGGGCTATATACTACTGGGGAGCACAAAGCGGGGTCTATATACTACTGGGGGAGCGCACAGGGCGCTATATACTACTGGGGGAGCCCACAGGGGGACTATATGCTACTGGGGGAGCGCACAGGGGAGCTATATACTACTGGGGGAGCACACAGGGGAGGCTATATACTACTGGGGGAGCGCACAGGGGTCTTTATACTATTGGGGGAGCAACAGGAAGACTATATACTACTGGGGGAGCACACAGGGGGACTATATACTACTGGGGTAGCAACAGGGGGGCTATATACTACTGGGGGAGCAACAGGGGGGCTATATACTGGGGGCAGTAACCCCCTTTGTACCTAATTTCAAAGGGCTGGTGAGAGAGAAAAAATGCCAGTTTTCCCACTAATAAGCAGCGATTCTGTATGTAAATAGTTCAACAATGTTTGTGAAAAGTTAACAACACAACACGTTTACTACTAATGTTCAGCTCGGACCTTCACCTGACAATGGACCCCGGTAAGTGGACCTTCACTAAAAGTTGTTGAGTACCCCTTACCTACGGAATGCCTGGGACCTGAGGCTCCATGCCTATTGCAACAGGATTGTTTAAGGCCAGGGGCTAAACTACCATAGCAGCTGTTATGGGGCTCGCCGCATCAGGGGGCCCCAGCCTGCTTCTGCAACACACTGGAATCCCTGAGCTGTCATCACTTGCAGCTTCAGCTGGACGAGCGGGACTCCTGGGATCTGCAACCCTCTCTAACCCTTTGAGCAATGTATTAGTGCATTGCCCTCACCTCTGATTGGTGAACACTGGATTCATGGATAAAACTGCAAAATTCACTGATCTGAGCTGCAATGCCCACTGCGGGGTGCAGGTCCTTCTATGTAAGTTTGTAACAAAGAAGATGGAATAGAGCAGGTTCTGCCTACTAAATGAAATGTCCCCCATGCCATGGGCCAATGTAAATGTGAATTGGCTCCCTCACTCATAGCTAGTACAATGTGTAAAACAAATATAAATCAGCATAATCACACATAAACAACAGGAATCAATGCATAATAGTAAAATACCATACATACAGGACAGTGATAAAACCAAATCAAATGTCTCATAAGGACATTTTACAAAGAAGGGTAAGGGCCATTTGCTTATGAAAAATGACGCACAATCAAGATCACAACTGTACTAACAGACTTTAAAGTTTCCCAGTACTTATCAGCTGCTGTATGTCCTGCAGGAAGTGGTGTATTATTTCCAGTGCTCTCTGCTGCCATCTCTGTCCATGTCAGGAACTGTCCAGAGCAGGAGAGGTTTGCTATGGGGATTTACTACTGCTCTGAACAGTTCCTGACATGGACAGAGGTGGAAGCAGAGAGCATTGGAAATAATACACCACTTCCTGCAGGACATACAGCAGCTGATAAATACTGGAAGACTGAAGATTTTTTAATAGAAGTAAATTACAAATCTCTGGCACTTTCTGCACCAGTTGATTTGAAAGAAAAACTTTTGTGGTGAGAAATCCCTCTAAGGGCAATAGTCAAGGCCCGTTTGGACATTTACACCCTTTAGCTTCTTTGTAATCCATACATTCAACAACATTAAGTCCGGAATTCCTAATAAAGAACCATCTGCTTTGTTGTCTTGATGCGGAGGTGTTTGCCTGTGTTTGTCACCTTATATTAATCAGATTCTTCGAGGTGATATAAGACATTAGTCGCATTATTAGGGGTAACATTTTCCATAGCTAACAGCATTGTCCTTTGATGCTCTCTGAGGCAAAAGAAACTTCTTTGACTCCACTTCACTATTCAAACAAAGCCGCGTGTAATTGCAGTTCCTTCTGTTCCGAGTCTGTTCCCGACATCCCAGTCATTCTTGTCCTGCTCCCGGCCAGAAAGCACCTGAGTATTATATATATTGACAGACGAATCCCATAGAGGAGCTATACCAGGTCTCCTCTGCACCGTCCAAGAGGAAGAACGATATGTAGGAACGGATTTGATTTTTTATTTTTATTTTTTTTTAAAAAAATTTGAAGCCGGTAAAAAACTTCACTGAGGACAATGAAAGGATTAGAAAAAGCCTATCTGGTGGGCGACAAAGCGACAAAGATGTATTCCCTGACTACTGACAGGTAACACGACCTTACTAATCTACTGGTTACATGGTGTCAATTAAACTAAACAATAGACATTTTTTTATATAGTCAAAACTTTCAGCAATTTTTAAAAAATCTTACTTTCAAAAAATTTTCAAAAATTTGATCTTCTTACATTTGTTAAATAGTTTAATTGAGTTAGATGTGGTGTTTTATAGCATATAAAAGGCGTTCTGTAATATATTTTTATACACATTAAAGTGGTGTAAATTATTTCTTTCCATTTCATTTAATCTGATTTGAAGGATTTAAAAACATAAACATTGAATTTGATTTAAATTAAACTTTCATTTAGTTTTAGTTATAATCTGGTTGCAGATTTGATGGTAAAATACTGCGGGAAATATGGATGTAAAATAGGTGAAATGAGTTTATATTTAAATGTTTTCATTACTGGAAATCGTAAAATCCAATGTAATATTCTATATATCTACTGTCTATAAATGTAAGAAAAGTTACTAATGTCTCACATTTTGTCATAGCTTTACTGGATAGATAGATAGATATCTAATTATCATTGCCCCCGGTAGCCGGAATCCTGCTCCACACTGACGAGGGGCAGATACCCCGAAACTGCAGTCTGTGGATGGATGCCTAGCCTTGGTAACCCTTGTCTTATGTCGTTATACTCGCCACTGAGTTAGACTTTGACTTACAGGGGCCACCCTGGTGTTTCCCTATTTAGATCCCAAAGCTCGCAACAGAGTGAGGACCTGAGGGACTACGTATCAGGGTGGTTTGGTGCTCTCCCCACTAGGAGGCACCCCTTGGCAATGGGCTTCCTTCTCTGGAGAGAGAGATATCTGACTATTCCCGTGTTTTCAGACTCGTAACTGAGGCTCCACGGACCCCTTTTTTGCATGGATAGATAGATAGATAGATAGATAGGAGATAGATAGATAGATAGATAGGAGATAGATAGATAATAGATAGATAGATAGATAGGAGATAGATAGATAGATAGATAGGAGATAGATAGATAGATAGATAGATAGATAGATAAATAGATAGGAGATAGATAGATAGATAGATAGATAGATAGATAGAAGATAGATAAATAGATAGGAGATAGATAGATAGATAGATAGATAGATAGATAGATAGATAGATAGAAGATAGATAGATAGATAGATAAATAGATAGGAGATAGATAGAAGATAGATAGATAAATAGATAGATAGGAGATAGATAGATAGATAGATAATAGATAGGAGATAGATAGATAGATAGGAGATAGATAGATAGGAGATAGATAGATAGATAGATAGATAGATAGATAGATAGATAGAGAGATAGATAGATAGGAGATAGATAGATAGATAGATAGATAATAGTCACAAGGTAGTAGTTATGGTAAATTGATGGAAAGTATGAAGGAATGCCAATGGATACCATGTTAAGTCAATGAGTCTGTTTGCTCTACAATAGAACTGGCAGAGCATCATACTTTCTGTTGTGAATGGAAGACAGATGTGCACAGAGCCCTACACGTACAATAATGAATGAATGCAAATGGAAAGACTGGACATTGCTAGAATACAATGTCTATTATGCTGGGCTGTATATATAATGATATGCTGGGCTGTATATATATATATATATAAAATGGTATGCAGGGCTGTATATATATATATATATATATATATATATATATATATATATATATAATGGTATGCAGGGCTGTGTATATATATAATGGTATGCTGGGCTGTATATATATATACTGGTATGCTGAGCTGTATATACATATATATATATATATATGTATAATGGTGTGCTGGGCTGTATATATAATGATATGCTGGGCTGTATATATATATAATGGTATGCAGGGCTGTATATATATATATAATGGTATGCTGGGCTGTATATATATATATACTGGTATGCTGAGCTGTATATATATATATATATATAATGGTGTGCTGGGCTGTATATATAATGGTATGCTGGGCTGTATATATATACTGGTATGTTGGGCTGTATACAGTATATACATATATATAATGGTATGCTGAACTGTATAGCCAGAGTTATAACCAGGGCCGTCTTTCCCATTGGGCAGGGTAGGCGGCTGCCCGGGGGCCTATGACTCATGGGGGGGCCCCAGTGGCAGTCGTCTACCCTGCAGAAATAGAAAGACCAGGGGCGGGCTGGGCTGGGGGGCTGACCCTTTGCAGTAGTTGAGGCCGTCCGCCGCGCTATTCCCTCAGTCTCTTCTGAGCCGTCTAATCCCCCCAGGAGCCGCAGACGTGCTGAGCGCAGGCACGTCTCCAGGCACCTACATCAGGTCCCCAGCGGTGACGTCATTTCCCTGACGCGCCGCTGAGAGCGGAGAGAGGAGCCGCCGTGCTGCAGCAGCAGGGAGAAGCTGCTGCAGACTGAAGATCCGGCCCAAGGAGAGGTGAGTTGCATTTTTTTAATTTTAAAACCCCTTCACACGTGGCCATGCGGTGGTGGTGGGGGGGATGGGGGTTTGAGATGCACACGGAGGGCTATTTTATATGGGATGATGCACAGGGGGGGGGCTATTCTTTATATGCAGGGGGGCTATACTACATAGGGGGTGCATGGGGGGGGGCTATTCTATAAGGGGGGTATTCTATATGGGGGGATGCACGGGGGGGCTATTCTATAAGGGGTGGATGCACAGGGGGGCTATTCTACATAGGGGGATGCACAGGAGGGGCTATTCTACATAGGGGATGCATGGGGGGGCTATTCTATAAGGGGGGGATGCACAGGGGGGGCTATTCTATAAGGGGTGGATGCACAGGGGGGGCTATTCTACATAGGGGGATGCACAGGAGGGGCTATTCTACCTAGGGGATGCACAGAGGGGGCTATTGTATAAGGGGGGGATGCACAGGGGGGGCTATTCTATAAGGGGGATGCACAGGGGGGCTATTCTACATAGGGGGATGCACAGGGGGGCTATTCTATAAGGGGAGATATACAGGGGGGATATTCTACAAAGGGGGGTGCATGGGGGGCTATTCTATAAGGGGGTATTCTATATGGGGGGGATGCACAGGGGGGCTATTCTACATAGGGGGATGCACGGGGGGGCTATTCTATATGGGGGGATGCACAGGGGGGGCTATTCTATAAGGGGTGGATGCACAGGGGGGGCTATTCTACATAGGGGGATGCACAGGAGGGGCTATTCTACCTAGGGGATGCACAGAGGGGGCTATTGTATAAGGGGGGGATGCACAGGGGGGGCTATTCTATAAGGGGGATGCACAGGGGGGCTATTCTACATAGGGGGATGCACAGGGGGGCTATTCTATAAGGGGAGATATACAGGGGGGCTATTCTACAAAGGGGGGTGCATGGGGGGCTATTCTATAAGGGGGTATTCTATATGGGGGGGATGCACAGGGGGGCTATTCTACATAGGGGGATGCACGGGGGGGCTATTCTATAAGGGGAGATATACAGGGGGGCTATACTACATAGGGGGTGCATGGGGGGGCTATTCTATAAGGGGGGTATTCTATATGGGGGGATGCACGGGGGGGCTATTCTATAAGGGGGGGATGCACGGGGGGGGCTATTCTACATAGGGAGATGCATGGGGGGCTATTCTATGAGAGGAGGATGCACGGGGGGGGGCTATTCTTCATAGGGGGATGCACAGGGGGGCTATTCTATATGGGGGGATGCAGGGGGGTATTCTATTTCTTTTTCCCCACATGGGGCTGCACAGCACAAGGTTAGGGGGGAGGGGGATGCGGGGACTTGATCTTGGGTGGGGGGCCCAGTCCACAGCTGTGCCCAGGGGCCCATAGTTTTGTTAAGACGGCCCTGGGTATAACCAGTAGGAAGAGGGAGATTGTGATCCCGCTGTATAGAGCTCTGGTGATATCACATCAGGAATACTGTGTCCAGTTCTGGAGACCTCACCTACATAAAGATATTTGTAGATATTGGTAAGTAGAATGGATCCAAAGACGGCTACAAAAATGATTGATGGTGTGAGCCATAAAACATATCAGGAAAAACTAAAGGGTGTTTTGGTTGTATGATGGGAGTTGTAGTTTTGCAACAGCTGGAGGGCCGAAGGTTCCCTACCCCTGATCTAGGGGAAAGAAGGGAAAAGGGGGGAAATGATCAAAACCTCTAAATGTTACAGGACTAAATAAAGTTCAAGAGGAAAGTTTTTAATAAAAAACAAACAAACAAGAACACGTCTCCAATAATGATAGGATCAAATGCACTTTCTAAACGAAGTAGGACCTATAGTATGCAGCTAGTATGCAAAGTCATAAGGTTTATTCGAAAGCAAACATCTAGTGACTTCTCTCCCTATGTTTTTACATTTTATGGTCTGAAATTTAGATGTTTCCTCATTACTCCCTCTTCCTCCTCCTCTCTCCATAAACTTGTATGAGCAGAATGTAACCTGATCCTTCTGTCTCTTCTCTCAAAATAGACTTGGGAAGTTTTTTTTTGTTTTTTTTCGAGTGATGTGTTTAGGAGATGGTGCAAAAAAGAAGCCTGATAAGAGGAGAAAGAGGATTTTTTTTCTGCTAAGATATATTACAAAATGTCTAATATTCACTTGTTCCATTGATTTATGCAAACTTTTTTTTTTTATGAGAGCGACCATATACGATTTGCTGTACCAACAGAGACATAATATGAGTGTGGTCTGGTGTATTTCCATTGTGCACAATTTTTCAGCTGCTGAAGAGCCAAAGGTCGTAGGTCACTGATTTAGGCTCAAAGACATAGTAGTTATATGAGAAAGCAGAGACAATAAATGGCTTGTTGTGGCCGGCTCCGTAAGGCTATGTTCACATGGCGTAAGAGAGCGGCCGGTCTCTGAAAAGATCATCCGGATGATATTTCAGCTCGCAGAGTTCTGATGCGGGCGCATCCATGCGCACCCGCATCAGAATTCCCCACTGCACGCTATGAAGCAAGAGGCCGCAGCTGCTCGCTCCATAGTGTGCACTGACGTGGCTTTCTACGGTCGCTATTCACGGAATAGTGGCCGCAGAAAACTGACATGTAAGTTGTTTGCGGCACTGCTAGACGTCCCGGCCGGAGCGTATACTATGTGATTACGCTCAAACCGGGATCCCATAGACACACGGCCAACATATTTTCTCGTATTAACTTAGGCTGTTGTTGCAATCGGCAACAACAGCTGTAGAAATACGAAAAAATACGTTGTGTGAACATGGCCTAGGAGTAGACATTTATTTTGATCATGTTGCCTGCCACTCTGTCACCCCCATAGTAGCCATTCTGGTAGATGCCCGTATATACGGCAAGTCAAAAATTCTTAAATTTATATAAAAATTGTAAAGCTGAGAGATCTCCTCCATTTTACAAAGAGTGTCACCTTCTCTGGAGGACCCCGGATGTCCATGCATAAAACCAACCTCATTGATTGTAATAGTACAATTGTAATGCGCCTTTTCTCCTGTGGTGGCGCTGTAGATAAAGTGATGACTTACCGACAGATTTACTCACAGGTTACAGTGAGATATATTTAGGTAATTTAAGGGACATTATGAGCGGCCATTTACGCTATGACTTTGCCATAATGCAGCTTTCCCTGTCCACCTTGTATAATCAGTTTACATCGTTTTATTATTTCAGAGCTTTTTCCATTTATAATTGAAGGGAAGTAGTTTGATGCCTCCGGATTTCCCCAGACCTAATGGTCGGCATTATTCTCTTTTACACATCTGTATTTCTTAATGAGAGACTCTGCGTCGATGAGACTAGCGGGACGTTAATAATTAAAGCCGACTGCCCGGCTATTGTTTCCCAATGGTGATTTATATGGCCGATTGTCAATCTTAACTCTCGGCTTGGAAAGTTGCCAAAGTTATCGCAGCATCAAAGAAAACCAATTCTATCGCTCTCGTTGCCTTTTGTCAAATGATCGTTCTATAATTCTATCTGTGCTGGTAGAAAACCTAAAGAATAAACTGAACAGGGCTCTTAGATAGAGTTAAAGGGGAACTATCAGCATTATAGACAAATCTAACCTGCTGATAGTTCCCTATTGTGCACTGGTGCTGAGGAGGAAGGTTTGTCTTTTACCTTTATCCTCAGCATCATTCACACACTGTTGTCAGTGTAATCCTCAGTGCGGAGCACCGTTAGGAGCAGGGACAGCATCAGCACAGAGCTTACCTGGGCAAGTGCCGGGGCCCACAGCACATCTAGGACCAGAGATGAAGAGGGGTCCAGCGTTTTAATGTTCAGACCCCTCACTGTAGTGCAGGGTGAGCAGCCTGAACATCAGAAGACACAGGAGACGGAGCAGGACCTGCGCAGAGAGGGAAATGGGTCAAGGACCTGATCACATGACCCAAAGGTCCTCAACCTTATAGTGTGGAGTTTAGATCAGCCTGACAAAGAGGAAACTGAGCTGTAAGTGCTGTATGTCAGTGTCTGAATGTGTCAGTCAGTGTCTTTGTCAGTCAATGTCAGTCAGGCAGTCAGTGTCTGGGTCAGTCAGTCAGACAAAAATGTGTGTGTGTTTATGTTAGTGGTGGCTCAACTGAACCTGGAATTGGCCTTGGTTAGGAGCACTCCCTAGAGCGCAAGCCAGCCCGCCAGCTCCATTGATTATCATAAGAAGGAACGAGCCGGCTTGCTCAATGGGGGCAGTGCTCCTAACGGTGCTCCAGACCGAGGATTACACTGCTAACAGCATGGAAGCATTGCTGAGGAGGAAGGTAAGAGACAGACCTTCCTCCTCGGAGCCCCATGCACAATAGGGAGCTGTCACCAGGTTAGATTCATCCAATGCTGATAGTTCACCTTTAACATAGTTCCCTTTTAAAATCCACCCAGTTCATACTCTGTACAGTTTCCATTGTGCCTAAAGGGTTAAACAGTGAATAATCTGCCTGTTGTCTGCTGTATCCGAAAAATCTGCCCAATAATCGGTAAATGTGTTAAACAGCTTATTATTAGTGTTAGTATGAGAGGAAGAGCGAACATAATATCACAATTCTGTGCTCTGTGCACTCTTAAGAGTTATTATATGTGATTAGGAGGATGAGGGTCACCGCAGCAGCAGCATAGAGTCCTTAGTGCCATCAGGGCGGGGCTTCTCTGCTGCTGATTCCCCTCTCTCTGTCTGTTGCATCAGGTTCGGGAGAGGGAGTGGGCTGTGGGTCACTGGGTTCGCTCCTCCCTAAAATCAACTGGTGCTAGAAAGTGCCAACGATTTGTAATTTACTTCTATTAAAAAAAAAATAATCTTAAGACGTCCAGTACTTATCAGCTGCTGTATGTCCTGCAAGAAGTGGTGTATTCTTTCCAGTCAGACACAGTGCACTCTGCTGCCACCTCTGTCCATGTCAGGAACTGTCCAGAGCAGAAGTAAATCCTCATAAAAGCCTCTCCTACTCTGGACAGTTCCTGTCTTAGCCAGAGATGTCAGCAGAGAGCACTGTGTGTGAATGAAAATTAAACAACATTTCCTGCAGGACATACAGCAGCTGATAAGTACATGAAGACTTAAGATTTTTAAATAGCAGTAAATTACAAATCTATAGAACTTTCTGAGACCAATTGATTTGAAAGAAAAAGATTTTCGCTGGCCAACCCCTTTGAATGCAAAAATTCAACGGTGGAATGTTTTTTTTTCCCCCCAATCAGTAAGTTTCAGTAAGAAATATCGGTATTGCTTAATACAACATGAACATTTAAGAAAATAATAAGCCCTCATACAGCTGCATTGATGGAAAATGTAAAAAGCTATGGCTTCCTGAATGCTAAAAGCAAAAATTTCTGCCGTCCTTAAGCTAGAAAGCCTGTAGTAGCGTCTCTGCTGGTACTAGTACTAAAAGTAAAAATCTTCGTAGATGTGTGCGGGTGACCCACTCTGACCCAGTCCCTTCATCCAGTACAGGTCACATAATCTCACATGATCTTAAAGAACCTTTAAGTGCCGCACATGTTCTGCAGTTGTTGTTTTTTTTTACAGTTTAGGTTCACACTGTGTTTTTGCAATCAGTTTTTTTCATCCGTTTTTTGCAAAAAAAAACCGGATGAAAAAACAGATGCATTTGTGTGCATCCGTTTTGATCCGTTTTTCCATTGTAAAAATAAACGGATCAAAATGGATCAGGATCAGCTGACACTACTTTTGTGTCCGTAAAAAAAAAAAACGGATCCCTTTTGATCCGTTTTTTTTTTTTTACAATGGAAAAACGGATCAAAACGAATGCACACAAATGCCTTTGTTTTTTCATCCGTTTTTTGCAAAAAACCGATGAAAAAAACTGATTGCAAAAACGCAGTGTGAACCTAGCCTTATACTTTTATTTTATACTCAGTGCAGAACAAAGAGACTGTAATAAAGAAAAACATCAAGAGGAAGAGTCCACCAGCCGGTACCACTGCCACAACAATAACACCAAGGCTTACGATGCCAGGCAGAAGGAACACAACATGGCCAAGAAGAAACTCTACATCGCAGCAGCCATCTGTCTGGCATTTATTGTAGCAGAGATTGCAGGTAACTTTATTGCACCATTAAATGAGTCCATTGTCTAGGCCAGCGATGGGGAACCTTCGGGCCCTCCAGCTGTGGGAAGGGTCGATGGTTCTCCATCCCTAGTTTAAGGGGGGGAAAAACCCCTTTGTTATTCTGGGTACAGGAAGCTGAGGCTAGCCCTTGTATGGATTTGCCCCATGTAGGCTGGCTATTCAGTTGAGGTTTTAGATATTTTTGAATGGGGCTAACCCATGTCCAGGCTAACAGATACGGGAATCCAAGCAGATTCTGCCACAAATGGGATTCCAGAAAAGATCAAACTGCCGTGGCAGACAATTACCTACTTTCCCCATAGGGATAAAACTTAACTTTTATTGAGATTTGCTTAAATTATACATGTGCTAGTGTATATACAGTGCTATAATAAAAAATAGTTCAACTGGTGGTTCTTGTCCGTATAGATTATGCAGGTATGCTGTACGATGGTATACCTGCATAATCTATACGGACAAGAACCACCAATTGAACTATTTTTTATTATAGCACTGTATATACACTAGCACATGTATAATTTAAGCAAATCTCAATAAAAATTAAGTTTTATCCCTATGGGGAAAGTAGGTAATTGTCTCCCACGGCAGTTTGATCTTTTCTGACTAAACCATTACCTCCCATAAGGTGACGGATCAACCATCCTCACAAATGGGATTCCACACGGTTCTCATGTGAATTTCAATGCGGTCTCTGCTTCAGGATTTATGTTTCAGTTTTTATTAATCACTAGAATGAGCGCTCCTCTCCTTGCACTGGGGGTTGTCTCGGAAGTAGAAGACGTCTGAAGCCTTCTGCTTCCTGGACAGCCACTTTAAATTATGAGTTTGTTTAGGTCATGTGACATAAAGTCCGGAGAAACCATGCTAAGCTTGGACTCCCTGTCTGTTCTCTTTTGAATGATGGGTAAAGGCTGTATGATGATGAGGGGGGAGGCGAGCACTGACCTGTCAGGTCTGTGCTCGCTTTTCCCTCCTTCCCCACTTGCTGCCTGCGCTATTACACGCGGGAGGGGCTGCCTGGACGATCCTTAGATCATTCGGGCTACCCATTAAAGACAGTGGCTGTCAGCTGATCATGGTATTTTAACATGTCCTGCTGCCCAAATTACATTATCAATTACATTGCACCAGTTACATCATGAAAGACATGGTCTGGCTGGCCATTTAGACACTAGGACAGCGCCCGTAGGCCCATGGCCTGGACAGGCCCACAACCCCTGTGTCTTAAGAATTAGAGTTAAGTATAGGAGAAGTATAGAATAACTTTGCTCAAAGATCATATCGGTTGGGATGACCATTGATGTCCATAGGCCATAACCTACCCTGACAATTTTTTTCTGCTTACTCATTAAGTACTGCTTATCTACTCCCGTTTCAGGTGGTTACATAGCGGGAAGCCTGGCTGTGGTAGCCGATGCCGCTCACCTTTTTGTGGATCTTTCTAGTTTCTTAATTAGTCTTTGTTCCCTGTGGTTGACTTCAAAGCCAGCAACACAAAGGCTTACCTACGGCTGGTACAGAGCAGGTAACACATTGTAATAATTGTCCAGACAAATCTTAACAGTCAGTCACCTGGGCGAATAATATATCTCTAGAAATATTAAGAAAGTCCTAATGGCAGACCACGCAGCTTCTACAGGGCCTGCCATCATGGTACCCCACTCTCAGAGCCATGATGGCAGACCATGCAGCTGCTACCATGCTACTATAGCTACCATGATGGCAGACTACGCAGCTGCTACAGGGCCTGCTATCATGGTACCCCACTCTCAGTATATAATATAATCGCACAATAATCTCTTTGTGTACTAGGGCCCTTAAATTTAGGTCATGGTGCCTTTAAAAATCCCATTAAGCACAATAACGCTCAGCTTTAGGAACCCCCTCCCCTTCAAACACTATTGAATACCGAAATTTTCCAGGGGGCCATATTCCTGCAAGATGGTGTCTTTAGCTAGGCTTCACATACATTTACCCTACATTTTTTTTTTTTTTTCATATATCTTTTTAGAAATTGTTGGCGCCTTGTTTTCCATGATCACTGTATGGGTGGTGACAGCAGTGCTGGTCTATCTGGCTTGTGAAAGAATCCTTCAACCTGATTACACCATTGATGGTGCTGTTATGCTCATGACATCTGCCTGTGCCCTAGGGGCCAATGTAGTGTAAGTTCTGTTCTTATGGTTTGTATGCAATTTTTATTTTTAAAAAATGGCAGCTTGATTAATCATTTGTCTTTTGTATTCCATAACTTTTGATTCACCCATATACTCAGCCATACACCAGTAGCCATTCTAGTGGATGTACCTGTGAGTGTAAGCAGCAAAGGATAGAGAATCGCTGATTATCTCTAGGTCAGTGTACAGGAGCAGGAACTCCTGTCATTGACAGCAGTTCCTGCTCCTGTATATACAGAGTGTGAGACATAGGCTACGTTCACACTACGTACGTTTTGTATTAACCACGGCCGTTGTTGCCAATTTTCAACAACGGCCGTGATTAATACGAAACTTACATAGTGATGCCGTCTATGGAATCACATAGTATACATACCGGCCGGGATCGGTAGCGGCGCTGCAGAAAACGGACATGTCAGTTTTCTGCGTCTGCTATTCATTGAATAGCGGCCGCAGAGAACCCTGTCATTGTGTGCAGCGGGGAATTCACATATGGGTCACACGGGTGCACCCACATCTGAATTCATTAGTAGTAAAGATAATCCGGCAGGTACTGCAGTATCGGCTGGGATGATCATCAGTAACACTGGCCTTTCTGTGATCCGGCTGGGTCACAGAACGGTCGGTGTTTTAATAAATGTGAATATGGCCTTACACCAGGCCCGGATTGGTAATCTGGCAAAGCGGGCAAATGCCACCTGGGCTGCCAGGATTACCAATCGGGGGCCGCCGGTCCTGGCCCCCATGTGCACTGGCCCTAAGCAGTGGCTGCAAGAATAGCGCAGCCGGCCGCTGCGCTATTCATTCAGCCTCTGCAGAGGGCTGGTGACCTGGCCCTTAAACTGTGAGCGTTCACAGTCTGCAGCGGCCGCACTCTGCCTCTGACTGACAGATCCAGGGAGCCGTTGGCCCCCGGCCCTGCCAGTCACTCCTGTGGCCGGCCGGTCTTCGTAGCCGGAAGTTGTCAGAGCCGGCCAGGAGTTGCAGACGTGCCGCGCGCAGGCACGTCTGCAGGAACCTCTGCCAGGCCCCCAGCGGCTGACGTCACTTCCATGACGCGCAGCTAAGGACCTGGCAGGAGAGAGAGGAGAGACGCCGCCACGCTGCAGCAGGAGGCAGGTGCAGTGACCGAAGATCCGGGAGGAAGAAGCTGCCAGGAGCGAGTTGACAGGTGAGAATGTGTGTGTTTTTTTTTTTACCCCTTCACATGTGGCCATGGTGGGGTGGGGGGATTTATGTGGATGCACAGCAGGGGGCTATTCTACATTGGGGGGATGCAGGGGGGCTATTCTATATTGGGGGATGCAGGGGAGGCTATTCTACATTGGTGGATGCAGGGGGGAGGGCTATTCTATATTGGGGGGATGCACAGCAGGGGGCTATTCTATATTGGGGGGATGCACAGCAGGGGGCTATTCTATATTGGGGGATGCAGGGGAGGCTATTCTATATTGGGGGGATGCAAGGGGGGCTATTCTATATTGGGAAGATGCAGGGGCGGGGCTATTCTATATTGGGGGATGCACGGGGGGCTGTTCTATATGGGGGGATGCATGGGGGGCTATACTATATGGGAGGATGCAAAGCAGGGGGGCTATTCTATATGGGGGGATGCACGGGGGGCTATTCTATATGGGGGATGCATAGCAGGGGGGCCATTCTATATGGGGGGGATGCACGGGGGGCTATTCTATATGGGGGGGTGCACGGGGGCTATTCTATATGGGGGTGTGTGCACGGGGGGCTATTCTATATATGGGGGGGATGCATGGGGGGGCTATTCTATATGGGGGGATGCACAGCAGGGGGGCTATTCTATATGGGGGGATGCACGGGGGGCTATTCTATATGTGGGGATGCACAGCAGGGGGGCCATTCTATATGGGGGGATGCACGGGGGGCTATTCTATATGGGGGGTGCATGGGGGCTATTCTATATGGGGGGGTGCACGGGGGGCTATTCTATATATGGGGGGGGATGCACGGGGGGCTATTCTATATGGGGGATGCACAGCAGGGGGGCTATTCTATATGGGGGGATGCACGTGGGGGCTATTCTATATGGGGGGATGCACAGCAGGGGGGCCATTCTATATGGGGGGATGCACAGCAGGGGGGCTATTCTATATGGGGGGATGCACGTGGGGGCTATTCTATATGGGGGGATGCACAGCAGGGGGGCCATTCTATATGGGGGGAATGCACGGGGGGCTATTCTATATGGGGGGGGTGCACGGGGGCTATTCTATATGGGGGGGTGCACGGGGGGCTATTCTATATGGGGGGATGCACAGCAGGGGGGCTATTCTATATGGGGGGATGCACGGGGGGCTATTCTATATGGGGGGATGCACAGCAGGGGGGCTATTCTATATGGGGGGGTGCACGGGGGGCTATTCTATATATGGGGGGGATGCATGGGGGGCTATTCTATATGGGGGGATGCACAGCAGGGGGGCTATTCTATATGGGGGGATGCACGGGGGGCTATTCTATATGGGGGGATGCACAGCAGGGGGGCCATTCTATATGGGGGGGATGCACGGGGGGCTATTCTATATGGGGGGGTGCACGGGGGCTATTCTATATGGGGAGGTGCACAGGGGGCTATTCTATACATGGGGGGGATGCATGGGGGGCTATTCTGTATGGAAAGGTGTGCAGCAGGAGGCTATTCTATATGGGGGGATGTGCAGCGGGGGGCTATTCTGTATGGGGGATGTATTGATGAGGATGTTGCTGGAACAAGAAGCCTAAAATGTCTGTCTGGCAGATCCCGTGGAGAGGAGTCATGGCCAGAGAAGCCTTCATGACGGCCGGAGCCAGATGGAGAAGAAAAGGAAAAGTGGACGGCTCTTCATGCGGAGAAGACGCCTACTGTGAGTCACAGGATGTAACTGCACTATAATCACTTATAAGGTCTGCAGAACCTTTATACAGCTGGGATCTACCTCTGTATCAGGGGTGTCACACTCCGGCCCTCCAGGTGTTGCAAAAATACAATTTCCATCATGCTTTAGCTGTCCAGGCATGATGGGATTTGTAGTGATGTAACAGCTGGAAGGCTGGTGTTTGACACCTGTGTTTTATGGTCACTGCTTTGGAAGAATATTGGTCTTTATATATTGGCTGTTATTTGGTGCCAGTATAGTGGTATACAGTCACCGTATGGGGGGAGTAGTGGGCATGGTGTCATGGTATAGTGGTATTATCCAGTCACCGTATGCTGAGGGTAGTGGGCATGGTGTGATGGTATATGGGCATGGTGTGATGGTATAGTGGTATACAGTCACCGTATGGGGGGAGTAGTGGGCATGGTGTGATGGTATAGGGGTATTATCCAGTCACCGTATGCTGAGGGTAGTGGGCATGGTGTGATGGTATAGTGGTATTATCCAGTCACCATATGCTGAGAGTAGTGGGTATGGTGTGATGGTATATGGGCATGGTGTGATAGTATAGTGGTATACAGTCACCGTATGGGGGGAGTAGTGGGCATGGTGTGATGGTATTACTCGTCCTGTGTATTCTGGTATGTTTGGTAATATTAGTGTTGTATATAGTGGATTGTATTCAGTCACAGTGTAGGGGTATTAGTCATTATGTGGTGGTAATGGCCGTGCTCATGGTTTGGTGATATTATTTGTTATACTGGTAGTATAGGAAATATTGGTGGGTTTGCTTAGTAACAGTATGGCAGTAACGTGCACAATATGGGGATAATATTTGCTTACAGGTGTTATTAACTATGACAGTATTATCATGCACAGAAAATTCTAGATAGATAAATAGATAGATAGATAGATAGATAGATAGGAGATAGATAGATAGATAGATAGATAGGAGATAGATAGATAGATAGATAGATAGATAGATAGGAGATAGATAGATAGATAGATAGATAGATAGATAGATAGATAGATAGATAGATAGATAGATAGGAGATAGATAGATAGGAGATAGATAGATAGATAGATAGATAGATAGGAGATAGATAGATAAATAGATTAGATAGATAGATAGATAGATAGATAGATAATAGATAGATATCCAGTAGGAAATGTCTATCTAGCAGCGTATTATGTAGCTTTGATTACACATGAGATCACAACCAGCAGACACATTTTAATAATTAAAACCTTACTGTTTATACCGCCATTATATGTAGTGCAGACATAGTAAGGATAAAAGGGATTTAAAAAATATAGTAAATTTTGTCCAAAAACAGCACCACCTTGTTCTCAGACTGTGTGTGGTATTACAACTTGGCTCCATTCACTTCAATGGAACTGAACTGCAATACCTCACACAAACTGAAGAAGAGTGTGGCACTGCTTCTGGAAGAAGGTGGCCATGTTTTTCTCCTTTAAGGGGAATCTGTGAGGTCCATACCAGGTCTCGGGCTGTAGATCTCAGCAGACAGGTGTGAGGGAGATATCACTGACCTTTAGTCCAGTGTAAACTTTTATAATTGTCCTTTCCATTACCAACTAAAGTTCCACAACAGCAGCGGCAGCAGCAGCACCACCACCCTATACGTCCATCAGTCAGAGCAGGAATGGGCGGGGCAGAAGGTGCTGCTGTGGCTCCACCTCTGTGACACTTCAGCTGGTAATGGAAAGAATGATTATAGAGGTTTACACTGGACTAAAGATCCAGTCCTTGGCCTGTACGCTGGGATCTACAGCTGTGCACATGCTATAGACCCCACAGGTTCCCTTTAAGGGCACGTTCATACCTAATCCAATGCGGATTTGATGCTTGTGATTTAATCAGTTGAAATAAATGCATAAATATGCCGCATCAAATCCACAGCAGATTATGTTATATCATTACTTTTGTGTGCTGATGGTGGGGTTCACATGTTTAAGGGAGTAGTGGGGACACGGCTAAATGAAGCAGAATTTGCTACAGGAAATTACGCTATCCATGATATGGTATGTGGGCTGCTGGGGTTTGATTGCCAGGGCTGATTTTAAGTCCCAGTCCGGCCCTGCCTTACACTGTATGCCTCTCTGCCCAGTGAAAGTTTTCAGGCACAGAGCACCTTGACCAACGAATGTAGAGTGTAAGTGTTAGTCTTGGTGGCCTTAGGCTATGTTCCTTCTAAGTAAAATATAGGGGAAGGCAGCCGTCTTGTAACATAGACAGCCGCCAATAATGATTAGGATCAAGGAGAAGTCCACTTATTTTTAAAATCCGGCAGCTGGCAGGGGGGAATTTGATAATGAGTACAAACTTACCTCTCCCCATGCCCATGGTGAGTGGCGGGACCGGCCTCAGGCCCCCACTAGAAGTCATTTTCCAGAGATCCCAGAGCCTGGCGGGGGTCCCAAGGCCGATCCTGCCATTTGACCCGGGCACAGAAAGAGGTTAGTTCGTACAGATTTTACAAATGGCCGGACCTTTAATGGCCGGACCTTTAATGAGACGACCGTCTTTCGCCGATATTATTACTTACTGGGAACATAGCCTGACACATTTTCTGTACCCAGCAAGTATTAACCGAATAGCACAACCTACAGTGTATGCCTAGCAGCTCAGTGTACAGGAGCAATGACAGGAGTCCCTGCTCTTTTACATATTGAGAAGCAAGGCATATACTGTATGCTTTTGCAATTTACCTAATGTCTATGTATTTGCATTTATCCTCATATACTGCACGGTATCCTGCATTTACTTTTGTTAAAAATATTTAACACTACACCAATATTAAGTAAATAACGGCGATAGGGAGATCACCAGGGGTACAGAGGTCGGACCCCCTGTGACCTCCTACATTTTTTTTTTCCTGGACAACCTCTTTAAAGCTATGTTCAGGTTATGTTTTTGAAAAAGTACGCCGTTGTTGTCGGCAACAACGGCCGTGCTTTTCATGAAAACATTCGTTGCCTATTTCTCTTTGGGATCCCAGCCAGAGCATATACACATAGTCAGTCAGACATGTAAGTGCACACTGTGGAGCAAGTGGCTCCGGACGCTCGCTCCATAGTGTGCTGTTGGGAGTTCTGATGCAGGTGCGCACGGATGCGTCCGCATCAGAACACTGCGGCCGAAAAGATCATCCGACTGGTACTGCAGTACGCTATGTGAACATGGCCTAAGGCTGTATCCATGTTTTCCCAGACTCGCTAGGGCTGCATCCAACTTCTTCAGCCACTGGTAATCAAATGCTGAATGATCCTACTTGAGCATGCTCCAGTTGTGCTCATCTCTAACCGTCTCATGTTGAGATTAACTTTCCAAACTTTCTAGAAAACTTTTTTCCTTGTCTAACTCTGATCCTGAACATGCAGCGTATAACATTTCTAGGATTTTTTTTGTGCTCCTGACTGCTTCTCCTTGTTTTGACTTGACAGCTTGGCTCTGGTCCTGCATAATACAGGACATGGTCACAGTCACTCAGGAGGTCAACATGAACATATGGCACCTGATTACCAGCCTCAGACTAATGCCAGTGTACGTGCCGCCTTCATCCATGTCATAGGAGACCTGTTCCAGAGCGTCAGTGTGCTCATCAGCGCTCTCATCATATACTTCAAGGTCAGTTTATATTATATATTCTGATGGAAGGAAATGATTTCACCACTTATACTAATACAAGGAGAAGGAAGCAACCTCTTAATAACCAGGGGTCATCCTCATAGACGCATACTTTCAAAATTACAAAAAAAACTACCTGTTTTTTTAGATTAACTTTTCGGGGTGGTGGGGTTACATCACAAAAGCAGCCCAGATCTAAGCAATAAAGTGCTGCTGCTGCTGCTGACAAGTCATAGGACCCTCCTTTTTATCGCCTGTAGCAGCTCACTGCTTAGAGAAGAGGAGAGGATTGCATTCAGGAGGCAGCACTGTGTACATACAAAGAGAAGAACATTGTGATGAGGTGTGCTGGGTTAGGTTAGGGGGGAAATTAAATGATTTCTGTTATTTTTCTTTAATTGGGTATTCTGGTATGAGAATATTACAATATTTAAATAAAATTAGCACCCCAAGTTATATAGTTACTTATATAGTGTTATCACTTATAGTACTGGCTTCAGCATGATCCACCCGACAAGACATTATGTAGTTCTTTTATTTGTAATATTGTATTGTCTACAGCTTTCTGGCTCTTTTTAAAAAACAACACATCATCCTCTGCTATGGCAGTAGGCGTCTCTGGATCTTAAGCTCTAGCCACGCCCCCTGGGTGATGTCACCATCTGTGACTAGCCCCGACAGTCTACATCACCATCCTCCGGTTATATAAACATATACATATAAATCTTTATTTGGATATTTTAAAAAAAGATTAGGTATGTTAACAGCATGATGCCACAGAAAGAGGAGCAGACAAGGAATGAATACAGCAGGTGCCATCGTCTGCTGCGAAATGACCATCACAATAATAATTGTGAATAAAGTTTTGAAGATATTAATAATAGTCATTTTATATTTTAGCCGCAGTACAAGATAGCCGACCCGATTTGCACATTTATATTCTCCATTTTTGTGCTGGCCACAACTATTACCGTTTTACGAGATATTCTGCTTGTGTTAATGGAAGGTAAGTCATGGTGTAAATATCTTTATATGTGCTTGCTGTGTTACTATAAACTTAATTCAACTCTAGTGTTAAGAGAATTTTCTGAACTGTTCAGAGTTGGCAACGTTCTCCTAACCTCAACCCTTGACATTTGACTCCCGACGGCTAGAGAAGTTGGATGCCACCCTAGGGCTGTCAGGAAAACATGGATACACCCCATCCATCCAATTTCTCCAGTTGCTGGGAGTCAATGCTGAGCGATCGGGTTCAGAGAACATTGTCGAACGTTGCTGGTGATCTGTCATTGCTTTTTAAAGGGGTGGTTCACAAAAAAATTCTTTTAAATAGACTGGTGCCAGAAAATGCCAGAGATTTGTACTTTTTTTTTAATCAGATACTTTTTATTAAACATTTTTCAATTTTTTACAATTTTTACTTATCAGCTGCTGTATGTCCTGCAGGAAGTGGTGTTTTCTTTCCAGTCTGGAGAGCAGGTGAAGTTTATTATGCGGATTTGCAGTTTCTGACATGGACAGAGGTGGCAGCAGAGAGCACTGTGTCAGACTGGAAATAATACACCACTTCATGCAGGACATACAGCAGCTGATAAGTACTGGAAGACTTGAGATTTTTTTTAATAGAAGTAAATTAAAAATCTCTGGCACTTTCTGGGACCAGATTTTTTGGTGAACTACCCCTTGAGAAGATGGGAATAACCCTTTAAACCATATATAGTGGAAATAACATAACATTTGGTATCCAATGTTGTATCTGGCACGGTGTTTGCTACACTTGTAGAACTTTTCTGAACAGGCAGCTGATATTAAGTTCAATGACCGATCCATTAACCATGTTATTATCACCGAGTATCTTACGAGACATCTTTTCGCCCTACAGGAGTCCCCCGAGGGATTAATTACAGCGCTGTAAAGCAGAGTATTCTTGCAGTGAATGGGGTTAAATCGGTACACAGCCTCCATCTCTTGGCTTTAACAATGAACCAAGTCATCCTCTCAGTTCATGTTGCCACAGGTCAGTAAATGTATGTGTGCATGGAACAAAAGTTCAATTGTTGGCCAATAATGCCATTTTTTGTGCTTTTATACCAATGCTTTACCTGTCATTCAACCCTTCAACAGCTTTCATCACAATGTGCTTTACTGCTGAGACCGGCTGCTCGGCTATGGGATTTCTCTATCAGCAAGTACAATGGCTTAGGTTCTGAGTGACCCGCCTGCCACCGCCGAATGTCTGGAGCTGGCAAGCCATCACTCATATAGACTGTACATAAGAGGCTTTATGGAGCCTGAAAAGACGACTTCTACAACAGCGTCCTATGATACAATGGAAAAGTAAACTTTATCGCAGTGTTCGAAACAAGGGACGGCAGCGCAGTTCACGGTGACATCAGATAACCATTGACTTTAATGGGAGTTATGCTGTTTGTGTAACTCCCGGAGTAAAGAGCGTAGCTCGCAGGGCTATACCGTCTGTGCAACTTCCATTAAAGTCAATGAGAGTTGCGTAACTTGACGGCTTCCTAACCAACTCTGGCGGCTCAAAAACAGGGGTATTTGATAACAAGTACAAACTTACCTCTTACCAGGCTCCGGGATCTCCGTGGTGTATATGTCAAGACCCGGATGATAGACTGGACGTTCAGCCAATAAGTGATTGGGACGGGACAGGCCTTTTCCCCAGAGTTGTGATGTCATTACAACTCAAGGGAAGAGTGCCTTCCGTTGGGGTCCCGAGGCTGGTCCCACCACTCACCGCAGGCACGGGGAGAGGTAAGTTCCTACTTGTTATCATCTCCCCCCCACTCCGCCCGCTGCCAGATTTTATAAATAGCCGGACTTCTCCTTTAACCAGGTGCCCCCTACTCGGCAAAGCGGAGGTTGCCTGGTTGACCTATTGTACTTTTTTGGTTAACACTATTAAACACTATTGCTCGCTCAACACTAATCGTTTTAATAACAGATCCATTAAAAACCCCATAGCCCTCTTCACTTTTCTTCTTACTAATCTTTGCTATTTATCATTTTTTAAGATGTCTCTGAAGAGTCTATGAGAATTTTGAAGGATGTTAGCAAAAACATATTCGACAACTACCCCTTCCATTCCGTCACCATACAAGTGGAACCAATCGAAGAACAGAGTCCGGAGTGTATGTTTTGTTGTGAGCCAAGCGAATAAGGAATGTCTCCTGTAGGACCAGCAACTATGATGCCACGTGTCGAAGATAATATAAGATAAGTAATATACGGGAGATGGAAATTCATTTCAACCAATGGAATGGACCACTAGCCATATACTCTTTGATTTTCTGGAAATTAAAATACTGAAAAAAAGATAGCTTGATGAAGCCCACCCGGATTTAGGACAATCCTGAAATGTGTACAGTTACCCTTCACCCTCATCGAGAACCCAGTACACTATATTATCTATGGTGATGGATACCAGATGGGGGTGCTTGCCTAATAACAATAAGTACGCTATTGGAACTACTGTTATAGTTTTTTCAAATACTGGAACGTAATAGCTGGAAATGATCCATCAGGTAATCCATGACATGAGATCCAACAAATAGGTCAAGGATGAAGGTGATCCAACAAATAACCCGTTACGGGAGATGATTTATTACAAATATCCCATGACTAGAGGTGATACGTTATAAATAAACAACGACTGGAGATAACTCAGCACTGGGAAAAGACCAACCAACGAACCCATTATTGGAGAAGATCCATTCAAAAAATAACCCAACCATTGATGACTGGAGAAGATCCTTTACAAATAACCCAGAACGGAAGATCTTGGAATCATCCATTACGAATAACCCATAACTGGAGATGGTCCTTAAATTAACTATCTATGAGGAGGATGCCGTACAAATAACTTATAACTAGTGTGTATCCATTCTAAATACGCCATGACTGAGACTGGACACTGGACCTAGGGTGGACTTCTGAAGTCTCCCCCCCTGCCATCAGCAGATCTGACTGGAAGAACAGCGTACGGGGAAGGGGGGCTTAGACCTAGGCTGGACTTCTGAAGTCCCCCCCCCCCCTGCCATCAGCAGATCTGACTGGAAGAACTGCATACGGGGAAGTAATGGCTTCAATTTTAGTCTTAAAGAGTAACTGTCATGTTTTTTTTTATTGCAGAAATCAGTAGTATAAGCGATTTTAAGAAACTCTGTAATAGGATTTATCAGCCAAAAAAGCCTCCTTCTGTACTCAAGAAGCAATCTCCCAGCCTCCCCCCCCCGACTTCTTATCTGTGCATTATCAGGCAAACACGTCTGCATTACAGAGAAGCCAGTGAAGACAGGTTCTGCTCTCTCCATTGTAAGCCTATGAAGGGGGGAGGGGCTGGGGGAGATGAGGGAGCAGGAAGAGGTGACATGAAGGTCAGCTGTTTGTAGACTGTCTGGGCACCTAAAGTGCAGGATTCTGGGGTGAGAAAGGTCAGTGCTTATCTATGAACTTACTGAGAGAAGATTGCAGGGTGTTGTGCTGTGCAGGGCTGCTCCGTGCTCACTCACTCCTAACAGCCCCTCCCCTCTCCATAGCCACATAATGGAGACAGAAATCCTGCTTCTTCTGAAGTGAGGGGGGAGGCTGGGAGATTGCTTTTTCACTCCAGAAGGAAACTCTTTTAGTACATAAAACCTATTACAGAGTTTCTTAAAATCGCTTGTACTATAGATATTTATTGTTTTCAGAAAAATGACCCTGAAATGACAGTTACGCTTTAAGCCAAATGGACATTGCATCTCAGAAGCTGACAGTGCTACAGTATAGGCCAGGCATGGGGAACCTTCGGCCCTCCAGCTGTTGCAAAACTTTAGCTTTAGCTTCAGCTGTCTGGGCATGATGGGAATTGTAGATTTGCAACAGCTGGACGGCCGAAAGTTCCCCATTCCTAGTAAAGGCATTAGGCATAGACATATATAGGCATTAGATAACCAATTTTCATTGCTTCTCTGGACTAGAACATGGCGACTACTAGAGTTGTGTGAGCACTAAAATGCTTGAGCGTTCGTTGCTCAAGTCAAATTGCAATGCTTGAATACTCAACTTGAGCAACGAACTCCTTTAAAATCGATGGGAGAGTAAAGCATTTAGCCAGTGACCCCATCTTGGCAGAGTGGAGGGTGCCTGGTTCACCTCTTGCATACCGCCGGAGTTGCAGAAACCTGTTACATTTTTTCATTCAAATTTTTGTACATTTCTTTTACCCATCCCCTTCAAGGGATGAAATATACAAAAATTAGAACAAAAAGATACAATAGGTGACTGCGACAGGTGGGGGATATAACTGATGGCAGATCATTGAAGGTTCATGCCACCTTTACCTGAACACCACGAGGTCCCATGTCGGTGCTTGATCGAGCACTATGCTCAAGACTAATCTCTACCAGCAATAGATGGTGGTGCTGGTGCATGAACATTGTATGGACACGGAAGATGGGGAAAGACCAAGGGGTAGAAATTTACTGGTTTATTGCTGTGTAAGATCTAAGCTGCCGCCAGTGTACATGTTGTTTATAGTAGTGTCTTATATCTGTAAGAACTGTATACCTGCTAAGCAGCTTTCAAACCTTTTTCAATACGTACAGTACATACTGGAGATGGCATTGAATTATAAAATATTTTATGATTTGTACCTGATTCTGATATATGAATATATTAGATTCTTTCGGTCACTGTACTAGATCACAGATCAGATTCTTCCAGTACTTATCAGCTGCTGTATGTCCTGAGGAAGTGGTGTATTGTTTCCAGTCTGACACAGTGATCTCTGCTGTCACCTCTGTAAATGTCAGGAACTGTCCAGAGCAGCAGCAAATCTCCATAGAAAACCTCTCCTGCTCTGGACAGTTCCTGAGAGCAGAGACCACTCTGTCATACTGAAGAGAATACACCACTTCCTGCAAGACATTCAGCAGCTGATTAGTACTGGAAGGCTTGAGCAATTTATAAAACTATATAACTTTCTGACAGTTGTTTTAAAAACATTTGTTATTCCTCTACCCCTTAAGGGTGCCTTTACACAAAGAGAGTTATCTGACAGATTTTTGAAGCCAAAGCCAGGAACGGATTTGCAAAAAGGAGAAATCTCAGTCTTTCCTTTATTACCTGTTTTCTGTTTCGAGTCTGTTCCTGGCTTTGGCTTTAAAGATCTGTCAGATAAATCTCTCTGTTTAAACACATTATAAGGCTATGTTTAGACGTTGTAGGAGACCGGCCGTTCCGTGACCCGTCCAGGTCACAGAACGGCTAGTGTCAGATAAGATCATCCCGGCTGGTACTGCAGTCCCGGCCGGATGAGCCACTGAATTCTGATGCGGGCGCATCCGTGTGCGCCTGCATCAGAATTCCCCACCGCACACAATGAAACATTTACTAGTCATTCATATACAAGTACATATCCCCAAAGTACACGTGTTGGATCAGCCCACCAAGCCAAAGACTTACCCCAGCAGGGAGCCACCACAGCCAATGGTTAGCTGAGGGGGCATTTTCCTGTGTTGGAACGAGAACACCATTGGAATTATTGCAGGGCAATGGGAAGGTGAGTACAAGAAAAAAAAAAACTTATTCAGTCCTCATATAATTAAATAAAGTTAATAATATTTCAAGAACTGGGTTATGATTCGCCAATATGACTTTTTTCACAGCTTTTCGAAATAACGGGCATAAAAGAATGAACATGCTTATTTACAGCTGTAATTTTGTGAAATATTTAAACCTGTTGTAAAAACAGTTGTTCAAAAATAGGGCCTCAAAAAACGTTGTGTGTAGACATGAGCAAACTTAAAGGGGTAATGCAGCGCTACAAAAACATGGCCACTTTCCCCCTACTGTTGTCCCCAGCTTGGGTGGGGTTTTCGAACTCAGTTCCAACTCTTGTTTCCAGTTCAGGTGCGGTTAGCAATTAAGCTCCATTCACTTCAATGGAACTAAGCAGCAAAACCCCGCCCAAGCTAGAGGCAAGAGGGGTGTTGTCTCTGGAAGAAAGTGGCCATGTTTTTGTAGCGCTGGATAACCCCTTTAACGAAAGGATGGTTTTGCACGAATTGAATCCTGCTGCCTGGAGAAGGAGGATACAGCCCGAGGACTGCCTGGAACACATGGATACAGCCATAGGCTGAAGAAGTTACACGAACATGAACGTTCGGCAAGTTCACTCATCACTATTTTTCATTTATTTAGCAAACTTGTCTCCTTCTTCTGAAATGCTTCTCTATCCCCTCCATTGTAAAAGCTCATTGTCTAGGTTACAGTGGTCATTCTATCTTTTTATATATATGTAGTTGGGGAGATTTATCATACTGGTGTAAAGTAGAATTGTCTTAGTTGCCCCTACCAACCAATCAGATTCCACCTTTCATTTTTCAAGAACTCTGTGAAGAATAAAAAGTGGAATCTGGACAATTCTACTTTACACCAGTTTGATAAATCTCTCCAAGTATCTTTACTTATACCAGCCAGAACACTGCTTTTAGTGCATAGCAGTGGTCAGAAACATAGACTATATGGGGGAGATTTAACAAACATGGTGTAAAGGGAAACTGGCTCAGTTGCCCCTAGCAACCAATCAGATTCCACCTTTCATTTTTCAAAGAGTCTGTGAGGAATGAAAGGTGGAATCTGATTGGTTGCTAGGGGCAACTGGGCCAGTTTCACTTTACACCATGTTTGATAAATCTCCCCTTATGAGTTTTAACAATGGGAGGGAAAGAGTAGTATATCAGGAGAAGGCAAATCCGCTAAATGAATGAATTTGCAAAAAAATTGAACTTGACAAGTTATAAAAGTTTAACCATATTAGTTGAGATAAGTCTACCTTAAAGGAATTAGCATTAAAGGGGATATCCAGCGTTATAAAAAAAAAACATGGACACTTTCTTCCAGAGACAGCACCACTCTTGTCTCCAGTTGTGATCAGGTGCGGTTTGCAATTAGGCTCCATTCACTTCAATGGAACTGAGTTGCAAAACCTGCATCCAAACTGGAGACACGAGTGGTGCTGTCTCTGGAAGAAAGTGGCCATGTTTTTCTAACTCTTAAAGGGAACCAATCAGCACAATTGTGCTGATCTGGTTCCCAGCAGCACAGTATAGAATAATTGTGCAGAGCAGAGCATGCCAGCCCTGGCTACAGCAGCAGCTTTACAAAGGGGGAAAAGTTACTTTATTAGGGTGGGTTCATACTACCGAATTCTCGCAGACAATGTCCGCGGAATTCCGTTGTGTGTCCGCGTGCACGGGCGCGCGCCTTTCCGCTGGCTCCATAGACACCATTCTATGGGCCGGCGTATTCCGCTTTCTGCCGAAAGAAGTGACATGTCACTTCTTTCGGCGGATAGCGGAATACGCCGGCCCATAGAATGGTGTCTATGGAGCCGTCGGAAAGGCGCGCGGCCGTGCGCACAGACATACTTCGGAATTCCGCTGACATTGTCCACGAGAATTCGGTAGTATGAACCCACCCTCTTGTTGCCCGAGGCCAGGAGGGGGGCCAGCAACTAGTCATCTGGTCAAGGAGCTGCCCTTGACTAGTCACAGCTCTCTGCCTGTCAGCATGTAGTGTGGGGATGATTGACAAGCAGAGAGACTACTAACGGGCATTGACTCAAGTCCAAAACAGCGGACACACTTACGGAAGGTGTGAATAAGGCCTTAGAGTGTGTCATACAGGTATGTCTATCTCTCGCTTAGAGGTACACTGCACAAAAGTAGCTTCTAAGAGCCTTTTTATAGGGCACTTTATATAGAGCACTTTTTAAGCCCTCTTGTGGCAGGACCCGGAGTATAATGAGACCTCACCTGTAATCATCACATATCGGCCTGGATCATCACTGCAGGACAGGTTGTCCAGCCATCCCACCTTTCTATCTGGCTGCATTATTCCTTCTGCCAGTGCATGTTTTAGTGTGATATATAACCAAAGCAGAAGTGACCGGGGAGACGGGAACATCTGTTAAGCTCTTATAAATGAAAGCACAAGGCCAGAGAAGCCTGAGCGTTGCTAAGGTACAAAAAACCCAATTAAATCATTAATTCGGGCGCAAAGCTCCACAAATTGCCACAAAGTCTTGTGTTTAGTCAGCGGAAAAGCGTTTAAGATTAGACGGTCAGGCTGCCCGCATCACTCGCTCAGGTCCGTGCGCTTATTATCCATAGAGCTGGAAGTCACATGGGTCAGTCTAATACAAGTACACAGGCAGCTGATGGCTAATGAGCTGTATACAATTACCTATATATAGTATATCAGCATTAATATTCACCCCATATCCTGGCTACACACTGCAGCATAGATCCCAGCAATTACATTATCCAAGCTGCTAAAGGAGGCCTGTCATCTGCCGGGGGGGGCGTCTGTCCTAGCCTCATGCTAAATCCTGGCCGTCTTTACCCCACGCTTACAAAAACACTGAAATCTAGCAGCAATGGCTACTAGTGATGAGCGAACATGTTCGTAAATATTCGCATGCAGATGATGCTAAATGTTCGTGTTTGCCATTCAGGAACAATTTGTTCCATGATCGGAATGGTTATATCGATCATTCTTTAACATATTTGAAAATGTGAACGTTTATCTCGCATTGTACCCAACTGTGTAAGTTTCCTCCCACCAATTTGAAAGAGCCAATGGGCGTGTGGGGAAGGAAGGGCGCGTAGTAGCCATGTTCACTACTGGCATTACTGTGATTGGCTGTACGATTAGCGTCATTACATACGTTATGTACATGGGATAAAAACGTGACGCTGAGGCGAATTTTTACACAGTCTTTCCTGATTCTTGTGCGGCGTGCCGTTCAGTAGGGAGAGTGAAGCGAGCAGGGACAGCATCTGAAAGTAGTTAGGCAGCAATATTCACAGTGGTAGTTACTCATTTATGGAGGGAGAGCTGACCGAGTAGTGTTTAGAACGTTGTGAAATTGTGAGTTTAGGGAGGGTGACAGAATCCAGCATTTTAGCACTATAAGGATTCATTTCTTAACCCTGTGGTGACCAGGTGGCTAATTCATATATATATATATATATATATATATATATATATATATATATATATATATATATATATATATACACAGTGGTACCTACTAGCATAATTCGTTCCGGGACCGCGCCTGTAATCCAAATCCACTCTTAAACCAAAGCAAATTTTCCCATAAGAAATCATAGAAATGCTGACATTTGGTTCCACATCCCAAAAATAATTATTTATTATTCTGAATAACATGTAAAACAGATTAAACAATCATTCAGAAACAGCAGAATATGTGATATTATAAGTTACTGTACAGTAATGAAGAGGATGGGAAACACAAGGGCGGACAGAGACTGCAGGAAGCATGAAGGAATGAGTAGGGCAGATGTGGGCACATACATGCAGCTCTCTCTGTCCAGGGAGAGAGGGGATACAGCTATGGAGAGATTACATCCACAGTCCTGTCCCCTGATGCAAGCCTCAGCCTGAAGTGGATTTGCTATGATTTGGAAGGTGAGGGAGACGTCTATGGTCAGAATACAAGGCTGTAGACTCGCTATGCAGACCATCCTCTCCTACACTTGCACTCCCACCCAGTACAGGGAGCTCTTAAACCAAAGCAATGCTCTTAAACCAAGTCACAATTTTGAAAAACTGTGAGCTCTTAAACCAAAACGCTCTTAAACCAAGTTACTCTTAAACCAAGGTACCACTATATATATATATATATATATATATATATACATATACAGTATATAGATATATATATATCTCTCCCCCCCATTAATCTTTCTGTCTGGCTTTGCTGTGTGCCACCAGTGGTTGCCAGTATATACGCACAGGCAAATAAATGATATACTAATGCTACGCACCTCATAATTCCTCCGCTATAACGTATTTTACGCTTTGCACCTGATAATCTGTAGGCAGAAATGTACGCTTCACCTGTACATTCGTTATTTGTTTGTGATTGTTCGGCGAACATGAATACGAACCAATCACGATAATTTTTTTAAATGTTCGGGATCCGAGCCAAACATCGGGACGTTCGCTCATCACTACATACTACTCACTCTAACCCTCTTTTAGTGCTGCTTTGTGATCCGGAGTAAAAAAAAAAAATCTTTATTTTAGTGGCCAAAATAAAGAATGTTGTATTGCAGTTAATAAAATATTCAATTTTGAAATTTTTGCCTTTGTGGTTTAAAACACACAATGTCCATGCAGCCCTTGTTAAACCTTTGTCAGGCTGTGTAATAGGCCCAGTAACGAGCGCCGATCTAGCGGATCGGCGCTTGTTTACAGTTATTATCGGGCCCCCATCGGGCCGTGTAATAGTACCCTTAGTCGTGGTACATCAAGTCTCCACCTCGACTGGGTGGTGGAATATGTTCTATTCCCATAAAGAAAATCCGCTAAGGTCGCCATGTTCAGGTATAGCAAAGTGCTTGGAAGGGCAAATACATTAGCTGCAGTGTAATTTTGACATATGCCTGAGCACGCGTACCTTAAAGGATACCTGTCACCCCCCGTTAGAGCGCCCTATACTTACCTAATCGAACCGGGTCCCGCTTCCTGATGCGGTCGGGTCACGGAGATTTCAGCTCCCAAAGCCTGGCGCGCGCGCTCACAGGAGAGTCCGATGCCCATAGAGAATGATGGAGCATGAGACTCCCCATTCATTTTCTATGAGCGTCGGACGCTGCTGTGTGCGCGTGCGCCGGGCTTCGGGAGCTGAAATCTCCGTGACCTGACCGCATCAGGAAGCGGGACCCGGCGCCATTACGTGAGTATAGGGGGATCTAGCAAGGGGTCAGGAGCCTGTCACCCCGGCACGGGTGGTGGGGGGGGGGTTGACAGGTCCTCTTTAAGAGGACCTGTTGTACAGACAACGTATTGGATTTAACACATTTTGCAGGTGATTAGAAAAAATCTGAATGTTTTGTTGCAGTTAATAAAATATTCAATTTGGAAATTTTTGCCTCTGATTTAAAACACATTCCCTACGGGCATGGAAGTGGTGCATTTTTTCAGTGACAGGTACTGTCCAGGTCAGTAGAAAATCACTCCTGCTCTGGACAGTTCCTGACATGGACAGAGGTGGCAGCGGAGAGCGCTGTGTCAAACTGGAAAGAATACACCACTTCCTGCAGGACATACAGCAGCTGATAAGTACTGGGAGACTGGAGATTTTTAAATAAGTAAATTATAAATCTATAAAACTTTCTGACACTAGTTGATTTAAAAGAAAAAGAGTTTATTGTTGGTTAATAAATGTGTAGACAGGCGTTTGCTCTGTACCCAGATGTACCGTGACAATGTCTTTTATTGTTTGAAGCCTGTATGTACCAAATGCACATATTGTTGGTTGCTGTTAACCATATTTTATGTTTGAGAATATAATAAAAACATTAAACATAAAAGAAAACATTTTTTTGCTGCAGTTCCCCTTTAAACCCAACAGTACTGGTCAATTTTGCAACCGGACAATCTTTTATAGTTTTCATTGTCTTTTTTTTTCACTGTAGCTGCTTGAGGGCTTCATGTTAAGTTACATTTTAATAAATTTAATTGTGGTACATTTAAATTTGTCAAATCATTTTTAAAAACTTTCTACATGGAAATCATAAAAAATTGTAAAAAAGAGAAAGAATCCAGAACGAAAAAGTAAGCGGATAGAAAGTCTAGTGTCTTCCTTTCTATAATGGACAATAGGCTTTACAATAGTACACGGTGAGCAATCATGGACTACAGACTAAGTATGATCAAAGACTGAGAACTAAGCATCAATTGCTGCTAAGACATCCATCAGTGAGGCCCAGGAGAGGAATGTGTCACACAAGAAAGATGACCTGGGTGTTACTTATGTTTTGGTGATGATTAATAATGCCTAGCCGACCTCTAACTCCGATGCCTCACTTTACTGATGTACGGAGGACTGGGGAAGAGGAAGGGTTACTGTCGGCCATGTCTACTGTGCGTTGTCTGTGTGACGTGTGAACGTGCATGAGTAAGTCACATGTAAGCCGAGTGAGCGATGTGTGGAGTCTATACACTTTCTATGCATAAGAACCACAGACTCAGCTCTCTGAGCAGCTGGAGAGCCAAACAAAAATGAGGAGGGCCAAACAGAAACAAGGAGGGCGAGGAGAGCCAATCAGAAACAAGGAGGGCGAGGAGAGCCAAACAGAAACAAGGAGGGCGAGGAGAGCCAAACAGAAACAAGGAGGGCGAGGAGAGCCAAACAGAAACAAGGAGGGCGAGGAGAGCCAAACAGAAATGAGGAGGACGAGGAGAGCCAAACAGAAACAAGGAGGGCGAGGAGAGCCGAACAGAAACAAGGAGGGCGAGGAGAGCCAAACAGAAATGAGGAGGACGAGGAGAGCCAAACAGAAACAAGGAGGGCGAGGAGAGCCAAACAGAAACAAGGAGGGAGAGGAGAGCCAAACAGAAACAAGGAGGGCGAGGAGAGCCAAACAGAAATGAGGAGGACGAGGAGAGCCAAACAGAAACAAGGAGGGTGAGGAGAGCCAAACAGAAACAAGGAGGACGAGGAGAGCCAAACAGAAACAAGGAGGGCGAGGAGAGCCAAACAGAAACAAGGAGGGTGAGGAGAGCCAAACAGAAACAAGGAGGGCGAGGAGAGCCAAACAGAAACAAGGAGGGCGAGGAGAGACAAACAGAAACAAGGAGGGCGAGGAGAGCCAAACAGAAATGAGGAGGACGAGGAGAGCCAAACAGAAACAAGGAGGGCGAGGAGAGCCAAACAGAAACAAGGAGGGCGAGGAGAGACAAACAGAAACAAGGAGGGCGAGGAGAGACAAACAGAAATAAGGGGAGCCAAACAGAAACAAGGGGAGCCAAACAGAAATGAGTAGGGCAAAACAGAAACAAGGAGGACGAGGAGAGCCAAACAGAAACAAGGGGAGCCAAACAGAAATGAGGAGGACAAGGAGAGCCAAACAGAAACAAGGAGGACGAGGAGAGCCAAACAGAAATGAGGAGGACAAGGAGAGCCAAACAGAAACAAGGAGGACGAGGAGAGCCAAACAGAAATGAGGAGGGCGAGGAGAGCCAAACAGAAACAAGGAGGGCGAGGAGAGCCAAACAGAAACAAGGAGGGCGAGGAGAGCCAAACAGAAACAAGGAGGGCCAAACAGAAACGAGGAGGGCCAAACAGAAATGAGGAGGGCCAAACAGAAATGAGGAGGGCCAAACAGAAAGGAGCAGGGCCTAACACGAATGAGGAGGGCCAAACAGAAATGAGGAGGGCCAAACAAAAATGAGGAGGGCCAAACAAAAATGAGGAGGGCCATTAGCCATAGACTTTCTATGGCGAAGAACCACAGACTCAGCTCTCTGAGCAGCTGGAGAGCTAAACAGAAATGAGGAGGGCAAACAGAAACAAGGAGGGCAAGGAGAGCCAAACAGAAATAAGGAGGGCGAGGAGAGCCAAACAGAAATGAGGAGGGCGAGGAGAGCCAAAAAGAAACAAGGAGGGCGAGGAGAGTCAAACAGAAATGAGGAGGGCGAAGAGAGCCAAACAGAAATGAGGAGGGCGAGGAGAGCCAAACTGAAACAAGGAGGGCTAAACAGAAATGAGGAGGGCCAAACAGAAACAAGGAGGGCGAGGAGAGTCAAACAGAAATGAGGAGGACCAAACAGAAATGAGGAGGGCAAGGAGAGACAAACAGAATCAAGGAGAGCCAAACAGAAACAAGGAGGGCCAAACAGAAAAGAGGAGGGCCAAACAGAAATGAGGAGGGCCAAACAGAAATGAGGAGGGCCAAATACAAATGAAGAGGGCCAAACAGAAGTGAGGAGAGCCAAACAGGAATGAGGAGGGACAAACATAAACTAGGAGGGCCAAGCACTCATTGAAGTGACCAATTACGAAAATACATACAATGCAGTACAAATTTTCAAATTGTCGTATCCATGGATACCCAAACTTCTGGTGTTCTAATGGACTTCACATTGATCAGCTTAGCGTACTTCATGACAGGTACTGGTTAAGAAAACAAACCATGACTGCAGGCAATAACAACTACTGCTGCCTGCCTGACATTCATTTTCATACATATTACTCATCAATATTCATATAGATTACAGCCACATGTTCTCAGTATGATGTGCAGGGGCAGGTAGAGCAGGGAATCTGTGTAGTACATTGGCTGGGGTCAGAAATGGGGCGTGGCCTAACAATCTAGGTACTGTCATACCGCTCAGTAACCTGTAACTTGTACTTGTAAAGACTTATGGGGAAGATTTATCAAACATGGTGTAAAGGTAAACTGGCTCAGTTGCCCCTAGCAACCAATCAGATTCCACCTTTCATTCCTCACAGACTCTTTGGAAAATGAAAGGTGGAATCTGATTGGTTGCTAGGGGCAACTGAGCCAGTTTCACTTTACACCATGTTTGATAAATCTCCCCCTATATATTGTTGATAGCAACTTGAAAACTTACATCCTGGGAAGGAGAGTAAAAGAATTAACATCTTATATGTTACATGGCCCTAGAGGGTCTTTTCTTAATAATTATGAATACTTACCCCGTGTTTTACTTTCATGGCTAAGACCATATATTTCTGCCACTTAGTTTTTATATATAGAGTTGAAAAAGGTAAAATAATTCAACCTTTCTATGCGGTAAAGCACTGCGCTCCTTCTATATCACTCTAATCATATTTGTATTTACTATCTCTTTTTATGCCTTCATTAGTTTTTTTATTTAGTGCACCGCTTTTTGCCTTGAGTTGCCGGATACTTTGCAGAAAGAGCATATATCATTGGGTTTATTTATTTGCAGGCAATAGAACCTAAATCTAAGGCTTCTCTACAAATCAATATCTCATTTTTAGGGCGCTGGGAGTGTACGGCGCAGATCAGATGAGAAATCATTTACCGAACTCGCAAACTAATAACAGTAACAGAATGGCTCGGTGGGAGAATTTGTCCAGGACGGCTTCAAATACACAAGTGCCATTGTGCTTTCATTCCGTCTGCAAATCAATTGCAAATACGCTTCAATCTTCGCAACGTCTCCCTGGAATATGCAAGTATTATGGTTTAATAAATTACTTTTCCCGTTCCCACATGACAAAGTACAGAAAAATATCATATAATAGGGTCATTATCATAGCTAAGATGATTCAGGGCGCTGCTGCGTCGTAATGAAATCTGGTTGAAAGATGTCTGCTTCATAGTGCGAGATGGAAGAGATTGGCTGGATGAATTTGAGACACGGCCTACATTCAGTTATCGTCTGTTAGGCAAAAAGTTTTGGTGTCTTGATTTTGTCTGCTACGTTCTCGTAATGTAATAGTACCTCCATCTATTAGGATGGGGTTTTCCAATCTGTGGTTATTCCGTTGTTGTAAAAGAAAATCTCCGGGCATGCCGAGACTGGACAACTGGGGTGGCTTGCATAGAAGACAGCACAAATCAAACTAGCCCCTAATCTTTCTATAACTTATTTTTGTAAGATCTGGTCTTCTAAGGAACTTGTTATCATGCAGCCAAAACTAAGGATCCTAGTCCTCGGGCCGATGGGGGCCCAATCAACAATGTAAACGAGCCCCGATCTGCTAGATCGGCCCTCGTTTACTGGGCCTATTCCACGGCCCGATAATCATTTAACGAGGGCTGCAAGGACATTGTTACCGCCCTTGCTAAACGATTATCGGACCGTGGAATAGGCCTGTCTGAGCTGACAGTCCACTCAGCCAATCACTGGCCACGGTTGCGCAGGAGAAGACCTGCAGCCTGGATAGGTAAAGTATGATGTTTAAACAAGGGCTGCAAGGACATCGGTAACGATGTCCCTGCAGCCCTCGTTAAAAGATTATCGGGCCGTGGAATAGGCCTGTCTGAGCTGACAGACTGCTCAGCCAATCACTGGCCGCGGCTTTCCCAGCCAGTGATTGGCTGAGCGGTCTGTCAGCTCAGACAGGCCGCTCCGAAGCTGTTGCTGCGTGCGGGACTGGGAGAAGGAGAGCAAGAGAAGACCTGCAGCCTGGATAGGTAAAGTATGATGTTTTTAAATCGTCTGTCGCCCGCCACGCACCGCTATTTAACGTACCAATGGGCGGTTGGTGTATGATGATTTTAGGTTTGCACCTAAATAAACTAATCGTTGTCTTTATTCCACGGAGCGGTAATCAGACGATTATCGCTCTGTGGAATAGGCCCCTAAGGGTCCTTTTATATTGAAAGATTTGTCGAGCAAAACGAGTAAACGAGTGCCGATCAGTGGGATCTCCCTTCCAGTATCTTCAGGCCCTGCCTCCTCTGATTGTCCATCATTCTGGAGGAGGCCGCAGCCTGAAGATACAGCAGCGGCTGGAGGACAGGAGCAGTGCTGATGTTAAGTATACACCGCTTGTGATCTGGAAACTGGCAGCATGGATATATGCCTATACTGGCAACATGTTGGATCCAAGCCACAGCAAGCAACCCAGCCCAACGCTTCTGTACCACCTCCTTCTGAACACTGCAGCACCGCTGGCTCCTGCTACCGTCATGTCATCCACAGCTTCTCTGGTGTTTAATCCTCATTTGCCATTCTACAAGAGGGATCCACACGTTTTTCCAATTCAGGGAGAAGATGCTAAGGGCTCTCAAGCTTGTCTCTCTTTCTCCTGGTGCAGCTTCTCCTGGTTCAGCTACAGTAGATGGACCAGCGGCTGAAGAAGTGGGTTACGGGCCACCCACCAAAGGGCAGCATGGATCAGATCCTCACTAGACATGAACGCAACTCAGTCATGTTTGAGAGTGATTGTTCATAAGCAGTTTCTTTATTTTCCCGAACTCCATAGGGCTGCATTATATTTCTTTAAAGACTGTCGATTGCCGAACAATCTCAAGTTGAGCTCATCTCTAATCCTCACCAAGCGCAAGGAGGTGTTTGATATCCAGTCTCCAACAGAGATAACTGGATGGCTGTGGAGAAGACAGAACTTCCGACAGCGGTGGTGCTTGAGGCAATAAGTGTCAGAAAACGTAGTAGCGAGGACTTGGCACTCACCAAATAGATCTGCAAATTTATTATGGTGCAAAAAACATTTGGTACAACAAGGACATGTTTCGGCCAAGCATGGCCTTCATCAGCTAAGGGAGTTCCTTAGCTGATGAAGGCCATGCTTGGCTTAAACGTGTCCTTGGCCCTCAGAGACTATAACTATGTACTAGCCCTTCATGTAGCATTTGGGCGAGATAGCCACGACTCTAATCTGTTTGCCAGGCCCTATAGGAGCTACAGGCTCAACCGACATCATCCTTCTGAGAGCCGGACCTTGTCCCCTGAGCCTCGTTATAGATCCCAAGTAATGGATTTGAAGAATTTTGGGACTCTCAAAAATTAACCACTGTTGCAAATGTTAAATTGTGTTTGTTAGTTAGCAACAGGTAGCCTATTTCTCAAATGGGTTATTGGTTGCCCACTATTAAAATGGGTAACCGCAATCTACCTTGCCAGGGGGTAATTTTTACTGAGGCAAAAAGAAGGTACTTCAGAAGAACTGCATGACAGCCAATGACTGTCGTAGAGCCACAGGTTGGGTATCCAAAGATCTAATGCCATTGTTCTATCCCTAACATTTGGCATCTTGTTAGCAGAGACAAGAAAAGAACCATTTTCCTTTCTCCTTGGACATCACATTACATCGTCCCGCCCCTGGATTTCACCTTATTTATGGCCATGTGGACAACCTTTCACTGTTAATCGGCTAATAAAAGTGACCCCCGCGCTCTGCAATGCGCATTCTATTTGCATAGATGACTCTGTCTGAATTCATAAATTGGTTTTACTATGTAGTAACTATCTAATTAAAAATAACCTCTGCAGAAAACATCACTTACATATATTTGAGGGTGTCATTAAAAATTATTTCAACAATAAAAATCATGTTAATTAAAGTTCTACCTCTCGACATGATAAAATCATTGAAAGGTCATTACATAACTTATGTTGAGAAGTTTGCCCTCTGAGTGCCATAAAGGAAAAATGAGTAAATATTGTACAGATAGGCACAACAGCTTCAAATACCGCTGAAACAGGCCGAATGCATTCATCGTCCTGTTGCGGAAGAGCCAAGAGACCCTTAAATTAAAGGGATTAGAGGGGGCTACTCTAGCTCCAACTCTATGTGGTCTGTGCATAGAAACATAGAAGATGGTGGGCAGAAAAAGACCACCACCATGTAGTCCTCTGTTATATTATTCCCTTTATTATTTCTTGGATGGATATATGTTGACCCCAGGCTGGTTTACATTCACTTATTGTAGGCTTAGGCCCCCTTCACATGTCTTTGGCTGTTTTTACAGTCAGAAAATACTGATCAGAAAGTTTTTCAGGAGGCTTCAGAAGTAAAAAAAAAAAGAAAAGAAGTAGACATTTTTTTAAAAAAATCATACTTCCTACAGCTTCTTCATCACTCTTCTGGCTCTGCGTGTGCATGAGTGCACTTCAACGCTGGGGGAGGTAGCGGCCTCTTGTGGCTGGAGGTATAATGCTGCCTGCGGCCACAAGACGGGTTGACAGGGTCGGGAGCCATCGGGAGCCGCTGAAACACAGTTGCCCATTTAACTGCCTTGGCTCCTGATTAGGAGCACATACAGTTAAAGAGCCAGTGTCAGCACCCGGCAGCACTCGCCTGATGGCTGGCGCTGCAATGCATCTGGAATTCCGGACAGATTCTGAATGTGCATCTGGAGCTGTCCAGAATTCTGGATTCCCAATTAGGGTTCTATGGGGCATCTGTGTCGGAATTCGGGACAAATATAGGACATGTCCCATATTTCCTGGAGCTATTTTCCGTCACGGACACACTTATTTTCCAGCATGGACCCCCGATAGAACCCTATGGATCAGGAATCTATCTGGATTTCCTTGTAAGAAATCCGGGTAAATTTCATGGATGTGTGAAAGGGGTCTTACCAAGAACATCTGCTGGAACTTTCCTTGAAGTCTTCACTACTCTTTTAGTAAAGTTATATTTTTTCATGTTGCTCCTGACTGGTTTCTAACTTGTTAGTGAAATAATCTTGACTCCAGGGCACTACTTTAACTTACAGCATCGGACTGGTCCAGTAGTCCCTAATGGCTGTGCAGCTGTGCCCTTCCTTAAAGGGAACCTGTCAGCCCGGCTGCCAGGGTGAAGCCCGCCCGACCCCCCGGTGGAGCCCCTTATACTTACACCTCTCTCGAAGGGAGCAGTCATTCTCTATGGGCGTCGGACTCATCTCTAGTGAGCTTGTGTACGGCTTCCAACAGGGATTTCTCGGCGGTGGGATGGGGACTGGAACCGGGACTTTGAGGAAGGGGTAAGTATAAGGGGCTGCACCGGGGGTTGGGCCAGCTTCACTCCGGCAACCGGGCTGACAGGTTCCCTTTAAAGGGGCTCTCCAGACTTACAAAAACATGGCAGCTTTCCTCCAGAAACAACATTCAGTTCTATTGAGTGAATAAAGCTGAACTGTAATACCACACACAACCTGAAGACAAGGGTGGCGCTGTTTTTTTTTTTAAGAAAGCAGCTGTGCTTTCTCTAATCCTGGAAACCCCCTTTAAGGAACTTTCAAAGTTGCACTATGTTCACAATAATTCCTTGATTTTACCATCATTCACAGGATATATTACAAAGCGCTAGTTTTATCTGCCCCCATCCTTTCATTTCTGCTATACTCATTCCATATGACATCTACATATAAGAGTTTATATAGAGCGAGCCCCGGATATGCTGTTATTCTGAACTCCATTAAACAAAACACGATAATGTGCGTTCCTATCAAATTAACGGTAAAACGTGTGAGATGGAGCCGCTCTCCGCATTAAGTCAGACAAGCCGTGCTTCGCGACCTCCATGTGTTTCCCTTTATTTCCATCATTATAAATTCTCTGACATTGGAGAATTCAAGTTAAACAGCAAATAGGATTAGGGTGATGCTGATGCATCTGCTGAATGATGAGAGGTCATCAGTCATCTGTGGCAGGAGGTTCGTGCACAGATGTTGATAGCCCATGTCTACATTCGCCTCCAGTGATTGGGTAGACCCCATCTGTTATCTCATTTCTCCGCTGGTTCTCATAGAAAGAGATACTTTGAAGACAGTCAAAGGTCACTCTTGTACCTTGACAATCAAACGGCGTATTAACTCCGCGCTATGATGTTACGAAAGCCTATTTATAGGCAGGATAAACAGTCCGACTGGCTTAATGCAATGAATGGAACAGGTCATACATTCGAGGAATAAGAATGGACACAGCATGAGGGGAGGGGAGACTCTTTATGTTATCCTCACTAAATGTAGAACTCGTTGTAATGTTGTATGTATGGGGGCGATTATAACAGTTGTTCAGTTATTGAAAATATTTTTAAGCATTTATTTTTCTTCAATTTTTAACAAATAATGTTAGTTTTTTAGTTTATGTGATATCTGGGGAAAAATTAAAACTGGGGATAAGAGAATTTACAGTAGTAGCGAAGCCCTTTGCTAGGCTCAACGGTCAGACGCCTGCCTTTGAACTGGAAAAACTGGATCCAGTCCTGGGACACTGGGAAACAGCTGGAGGAGTGAAGGAGAGGGGAGCAAAACTGGAGGGGTGACAGGAGAGGGGAGCACAGCTGGAGGAGTGACGGGAGAGGGGAGCACAGCTGGAGGGGTAACGGGAGAGGGGAGCACAGCTGGAGGGGTGACGGGAGAGGGGAGCACAGCTGGAGGGGTGACGGGAGAGGGGAGCACAGCTGGAGGGATGAAGGGAGAGGGGAGCACAGCTGGAGGGGTGATGGGAGAGGGGAGCACAGCTGGAGGGGTGACGGGAGAGGGGAGCACAGCTGGAGGGGTAACGGGAGAGGGGAGCAAAACTGGAGGGGTGACAGGAGAGGGGAGCACAGCTGGAGGAGTGACGGGAGAGGGGAGCACAGCTGGAGGGGTAACGGGAGAGGGGAGCACAGCTGGAGGGGTGACGGGAGAGGGGAGCACAGCTGGAGGGATGAAGGGAGAGGGGAGCACAGCTGGAGGGGTGATGGGAGAGGGGAGCACAGCTGGAGGGGTGACGGGAGAGGGGAGCACAGCTGGAGGGGTAACGGGAGAGGGGAGCACAGCTGGAGGGGTAACGGGAGAGGGGAACACAGCTGGAGGGGTGACGGGAGAGGGGAGCACAGCTGGAGGGATGACGGGAGAGGGGAGCACAGCTGGAGGGGTAACGGGAGAGGGGAGCACAGCTGATGGGGTGATGGGAGGGGGGAGCACAGCAGGAGGGGTGACGGGAGAGGGGAGCACAGCTGGAGGGGTGAAGGGATAGGGGAGCACAGCTGGAGGGGTGACGGGAGAGGGGAGCACAGCTGGAGGGGTGACGGGAGAGGGGAGCACAGCTGGAGGGGTGACGGGAGAGGGGAGCACAGCTGGAGGGGTGACGGGAGAGGGGAGCACAGCTGGAGGGGTAACGGGAGAGGGGAGCACAGCTGGAGGGGTAACGGGAGAGGGGAGCACAGCTGATGGGGTGATGGGAGGGGGGAGCACAGCAGGAGGGGTGACGGGAGAGGGGAGCATAGCTGGAGGGGTAACGGGAGAGGGGAGCACAGCTGGAGGGGTGACGGGAGAGGGGAGCACAGCTGGAGGGGTAACGGGAGAGGGGAGCACAGCTGGAGGGGTAACGGGAGAGGGGAGCACAGCTGATGGGGTGATGGGAGGGGGGAGCACAGCAGGAGGGGTGACGGGAGAGGGAAGCACAGCTGGAGGGGTAACGGGAGAGGGGAGCACAGCTGATGGGGTGATGGGAGGGGGGAGCACAGCAGGAGGGGTGATGGGAGAGGGGAGCACAGCTGGAGGGGTAACGGGAGAGGGGAGCACAGCTGGAGGGGTGATGGGAGAGGGGAGCACAGCTGGAGGGGTTACGGGAGAGGGGAGCACAGCTGGAGGGGTAACGGGAGAGGGGAGCACAGCTGGAGGGGTGACGGGAGAGGGGAGCACAGCTGGAGGGGTTACGGGAGAGGGGAGCACAGCTGATGGGGTGACGGGAGGGGGGAGCACAGCAGGAGGGGTGACGGGAGAGGGGAGCACAGCTGGAGGGGTAACGGGAGAGGGGAGCACAGCTGGAGGGGTAACGGGAGAGGGGAGCACAGTTGGAGGGGTAACGGGGGAGGGGAGCACAGCTGGAGGGGTAACGGCAGAGGGGAGCACAGCTGGTGGGGTGACGTGAGGGAAGAGCCCAACTTGAGGGGTGACGGGAGGGGAGCACAGCTGGAGGGGTGAAAGGAGAGGGGAGCACAGCTGTAGTGGTGAAGTGAGAGGGGAGCATGGCTGGAGGGGTGACGGGAGAGGGGAGCACATCTGGAGTGGTGACAGGAGAGGGGAGCAAAGTGGAAGGGGTGAGGGGAGCACAGCTCGAGGGGTAGCAGGAGAGGGGTGCACAGCTGGAAGGGTGAGGGGAGCACAACTAGAGAAGTTACGGGAGAGAGGAGCATAGCTGGATTGGTGATGGGAGAGGGGAGCACAGCTGGAGGGGTGACAGGAGAAGGAAGCATAGCTGAATTGGTGATGGGAGAGGGGAACACAGCAGGAGGGATGACAAGAGAGCGGAGCACAGCTGGAGGGGTAAGTCAGTCAGAGGAGGTCAATCAGTCAGTGCGCAGACAGGAAGTCTGACACTGTTGGGGACAGCACTGAACAAAAAAGAAGAAAAGCAAATAGAGCAATAAGGGCTTGAGCACATGATACAGTATGTGGTAGCAGAGATAACTTAGACTCTGTAAACCACCGCTTTATGAAGATTTGAGGGGTAATATTCCAAAGAATCCTTGGATATTTCTGGTAAACATATGTGGTGCTAAAACAGTCCTGTTGACACGTGACAGCCATGCAATAAGTGGAAGCTAATATGTTGCAGCAACGGGTTAAGCAAGAACTATTGCATCTCTTTCACACTCAAGTGAGATTTACACCCGTAAATCTACTGGGAAATGTAACAACAATCTCTGCTTTACACAGCCATGCTCAGGAATGGCTCACTGTTAGGACCAGCCTAAACTAGGTGCCCTTGCGTTACAAGTTCTGCAAACTCTTCCCGGCAGTTCCATGTCAACAAAGCTTCAGGCTGGCTTAGTTTCAGCAGGATCAGAGCTTCTCCCTTAAGACTGTGCTCTCCAGGGATCTTTACCCACTGAACTGTTATTGGCACTGACAGAAAATGCAGTCAAACCCTCCTCTTCTAATTTCTTAAAGTGACTGTACCACCAGGCCCAGGCTGAAGCACTGGAGGCGGCCGACCCACCCTTAGTAGGAGGAAACCCCAGCCCCTCCATGACATGACTCCATTAGAATCAATGGAACCCTATCATAGAGGGGCGAGGGTTTCCTCCCACTAAGGGTGGGTCGGCCGCCTCCAGTGCTTCAGCCTGGTGGTACAGTCACTTTAAAGAGACAGGCACTCTGTCTTTCCAGACGTTGCTTGTGGAACCGAATCACGCAAGTTGACTCCAGCAAACAAGTATTGAGATATCCTTACAGTGTATTTTTAAGTTGCAAAAACGTCTTTGTCCAGAAACATATAACTGGAAGGATGATTATGAAAAAAATGTCCCCAAAAAGTCGTAATTTACAACAACAGACGACATCTATGGAAAGATGCCCAGCATATGGCTATAAAGGCAGTTCTTTGTTGTGTTCACTAGAGGAGCATTTATAAGTCCCCGGTGTTATATAAAGAGAGAAGACCAAGTAATTATTAGCCTGAGGAAAAATGTGGATAAATGTCTTCCTTCAAAAGCTCCGAAGAAGTCATAATTCTTAAAGTCTCTCGTACCAGTCTCAGGTCCTGACTCCTGAATTCAAGTACAAGTGCGGTACTTTGCCGCCAATTGATCACAAGTATGGGAATAGATATCCAACTGTGCGGCTGAGCTTTGTGCTATAAGAACTACTAAAATAATAGAGAAGGTTTACCCGCAGTCATATCGAGAACAACAGAGATCTCAATAGTTTCCCATTTATTTAAGTTGATAGCATGTGTGATCACCATACCTCCTGGAAAAGCCCAGATTACCAGGTACTACACATAAAGGTTGTTACAGGTCTGTACAGGTAACAATAATAAGTGCCCTAGAATTTGACCCAGGGAGGCAAAAAAAGAAAAAAGGAAATACTCACCTGCCCTGGTCCCCCATAGCTGTTGTTTCACCAGCATCTAGTCCTCATCATTGTGAGGAGCTGACCCCACAGGAACTTCACACTAACATCATTGGCTGAGGCGGTCACCTCTGCGGTCAGTGACGGGCCAAGGATGAGGTCGATTTGGGGTCGGCATGTCACAGGAGAGGCAGAAGGGCAGCAGTGAGGAATGGGGCAGGTGAGTACAATTTTTTTTTTTTTGTGATATTCCATTTTGTTCTGTGAGCTGGAATAACCCTGTAGTATGTATTAATACATACCCTTGCTGGATCACTTGTTGCAGACCAGCACCACATCTGCCTCCTGCTTTACCCAAACTGGACTGATCTGTGTCTCCTAATATTTCTACCGGCCACTGGGTTACTGCACCTGTCTCACCTGTGACTGTGTCCCTGGTGCTTCACACTAGAGATGTTCAAACAGCCCTGATGTTCAGGTTCGTACGAACTCGAACCATCGGCATTTGACTCCTGCAGTCTTCCCATTCTGTGGGAAGGTGGAGACAGCCCGAGTCCCGTCTGGAAAACAGGAATACAGCCTGGGCCATAGGTTGTATTCCTGTTTTCCAGGCAGTACTCGGGCTGTCTCCACCTTCCCACAGAATGGGAAGACTGCGGGAGTCAAATGCCGATGGTTCGAGTTCGTACGAAGCTCAACATCAGCACTGTTCAATCACCTCTACTTCACACTAGGGCTGTCTGGCCTGCCTAAATGGAGACCACTTTTGTGGAGAAAGCTGATATCCTCTAGCAGAAGAAGTCCGGCTTCTTGATCCTGGAGCCGGATAAAAACTGGAGACGCAGAAGGATACTTGGACTCTACTAATGAGCTTGGCCAAAAGTCAAACCAGTAAGGTATCACAATGGGGGAAAGTTATCAAGCAAAAAAGTTGTATTTGTTGGCGTAAAACGGCCAGATGCAACTTAATTTATTCGCAAATGGCTGTTTTGCAAATAAAATATTTGCATCTTGCCATTTTACGCCACCTTCGCCAGTGGGGTGGGGAGTGGGTGTAGAGGGCGCGGACTGTGTGTCCGCTGCATTTTTCATTTTTTGCGACGAAAAATGATACTGAAACCTTTCGCATGGAGAGGCTCTGTGAAATCGAGATTTATGTAGAGGCACTGCGCCTCTACATAAATCCCCTGAGCTCTGGAGCTGTGGAGACATTTTTACGCCCAGCGTAAAAAACGACGCACTAAATAAATGTCCCCCCATGGGTCCTCACTTTGACCCAGCTATTCCCGCAACTGTTCCTATTTTCTGCTCCATATCCTACCAAGTTACTAATGATGAACTCTATCAGCTCCTTCTGTACTACACCTGGAATACATCAGTTCTTTCTATTAGAAACTTCTTTAAGGGTAGGGACCTGCGTATTCACAGCAGTAAGGCACTACTGTCAATATGGCCTCGTGATGCAACAAGAATGAAAGAGCTGAGCATAGCAAATGGTTTCATTTTAGTGCAGTCCCAAGCGGTGGGAAGGTTTTTAAGAATCAGATAACCCCTTTAAGGAAATTTCCTTTCATAGCCCCATGAAGCTATATAGATGCCATGTAGGGGTGTTCCATACCCGACACCCCCAATAGCCAGAGCAGAAAACTGCCAATAAGTAATGAATATAGTTTTATCCCTCCCAGCTAGAGATGAGCAAACTTTATAAAAGTTTCTAAAGCTTGAGTTCGCTCTGAACCGAATTCTAACAAACCGCATTAAAACAGGTAAACGCCTGCAGGTTTTTAGGCGTTTTCTAAAGGCCGCTCCTTATACTTACACGTCTGCGCTCCCACAATGTCCTTCTTTTCTGTTCCAGTCTTCTTCTATGGTGAATGCTCGCTCAGACAATCACAGGCTGTGGTGCTGTCACATCCCTGTCAGCCTGTGATCGGCTGAGTGGGCTGTCATTCCTGAGACAAGAGTGACAACCCACTCAGCCAATCACTGAGCGAGGTGTCACTCTTGTCTCTGGAGTAACAGCCCGCTCAGCCAATCACAAGATGACTGGGATGGGACAGCACCACGGCCTGTCATTGGCTAGAGACAAGAGTGACAGCCTGCTGAGCCAATCACAGGCCATGGTGCTGCTTTGTCCTTGTCAGCCTGTGATTGGCCTAGTGGGCCTTCACCACAGTAGAGAGTCACCAGGAGACACCGTGGACAGGTGAGAATATGTTTATTTTTATTTATTTTTTTACATAAGCTGCTCCATCTTGCCGAACCCCTCTGAACTTTGCAGAAAGTTCAGTTTGGCAGCAAACCAAATTTTTCGCAAAGTTCAAAACGTATTTGGGTTTGGCAGGTTCGGTTTGCTCATCTCTACTCCCAGCTCATCTGTGAATTTTTCCTATGGAGATTTCCAATTGCCAAAGTATTTAGAATACATAGTTGCCTTCACGAGACAAACCCTTTAAAGGATAAATTAAGCACGTAATAGTATAAAATCTTCTATAAAGTATCTTCAATTTCATAGAATCTAAAATTTTTGCAGCTTCGGTGAACAAAAATGGAGAAAGAAAACATCAATTTATCAATATATTTTATTCTTTTGTGCAGCAATAGTCACACGCAATTCACAGATTTATCCAGCTGGAAAAAGTCACTTCATGAATATTTCATTCTCTAACATTCCATGAATTCATTCAGCTGTGACAATGAAAAAGCAGAGAATTGTCTTTTGTAACCGAGCTTCATTGTGTACATGGAAAGCAATAACCCGAAGGCCAAACACTGGAATTAGGTGATCATGACAATTCTCCTACCTATTCAGGCCTTTAGTAAGTACCTATAGGGGAGTATTACAGTAGTTATGCGGTTCAGGGATGAAACAGAGTGCTGCACCTCACACCTATGGCTGATACTAGTGCCGCTAGGCTAAATAAAAAACACATCAGAATTTTGTGTATGAATTGATCAAGCCATACTGCCCCATGTACCTCGTGCCGGTATCTGATACACATGGGTCCCTACACTAAGTCCACACCGTGCCAGTCAGCGACCACCAACCCCGCAGGCACACACAGTCAGGGAACGGGGGCCATGGGACGGCCCTGCGACCCCCATGTCACAGGACCAGACCCAAAAACACCACACCAGAACCCGGCCAGCACCGCCGGCGGAGAAGGTAGCCCCCAAACAGCACAAGTCTGGATGAGGTGTTGCACTCACCATAGCTGCGGCAAACAGAATGGGAAAAAAACAGGAGGGATTAAAACCATGTGCACTCAGGTGTCTCCTGCTAATTGCGGTCATGTGGGTCTCACCAGGAGGAGTGCAATACACGGAGAAAAGAGAGAAACAAAATGCGGTTCAGGGAAGAAAAAGAGTGCTGCACCTCACACCTATGGCTGACACTAGTGCCGCTAGGCTAAATAAAAAAACACATCAGAATTTTGTGTATGAATTGATCAAGCCACACTGCCCCATGTACCGCGTGCCGGTATCTGATACACATGGGTCCCTACACTAAGTCCACACCGTGCCAGTCAGTAGCCACCAACCCCGCAGGCACGCACAGTCAGGGAACGGGGGCCATGGGACGGCCCTGCGACCCCCATGTCACATGTCTTCCCCATTCTGTGAGAGCAGCAATGGTAAGTGTAATACCATATCCATACTTGTGTCGTTTGGGGGCAGCCTTCCCCGCCGGTGGTGCCGGCTGGGTTTTGGTGGGGCTTTTTGGGTCTGGTCCTGTGACATTGGGGTTGCAGGGCCGTTCCATGGCCTCCCTTCCCTGCATGTGCACGCTTTGCGGGGTTGGCGGTCGCTGACCGACACGGTGTGGAGTTAGCGTAGGGGCCCGTGTGGACCAGAGGACCTGCGCGGTGGTACACGGGGCAATATGGCTTGATCAATTCATATACAGACACTCTGGTGTTGATTTTTAATATAGGCCTAGCGGCATTAGTATCAGCCATAGATGGGATGTGCAGCGGTTCCATTCTCTCCAGTTCGTATTATAGTAGTTATATTCTTGTATATAGGAGCAGTATTATAGCAGTTATATTCTTGTATATAGGGACAGTATTATAGTAGTTATAGTCTTGGATATAGTTGCAGTATTATAGTAGTTATATTCTTGTACATAGAAGCAGTATTATAGCTCACATTTTATTTGGTGGGTATATATGTGCTGCCTTAAGACTTGAGGAAAGTAAAATTACATTTAAAAAATATTTTGTTTTCCACTTTATCTTTAGGCAGCATAGAAGGGAGTTTAATAGCGAAAAGGGAGGGAACTTCTATGGCTGTACTTAACACTCCAGTGCCGAAAATTAGATCCTTGCTTTGTATGTCATGCCTGTAGCCCTTTATAAATGTAATTGTGAAGACAAAAAGCGTCATTACAGATGTCCATCAGAGGCACTTGTGCTTTCTCAGCAAATAAAATTGATGTTAAGGCCCCATTCCCACTGAGGAAAGGTAGCGGTATTCCGCAACTGAATTGTCCACCGCGGAATGCCGTTAGCCTCCCGCTCATAATGGGAGTCTATGGGAGGCGCGCGCTCCTGCCCTGTCCGCGCTGAAGAATGAACATGTTCATTCTTCAGCGCGTACAGAGCAGGAGCGCGCGCCTCCCATAGACTCCCATTATGAGCGGGAGGCTAACGGCATTCCGCGGCGGACAATTCCGTCGCGGAATACCGCTACCTTTCCTCAGTGGGAACGGGGCCTAAATGTGTAGAATGTGCTTTCAAGAGAAAAGGAGACTCTTTGTTATAAGTTAGTAAGTTTCAAAAGTTGTACACTTTAGCCATCCGCCAATGTATCTTTAGAGACCTTTCTTTCCTTGCCAGGACCAGAGAATTGAAAAAACAGATTATCGTCCAACCAAAAGTTCTTTACTCTCTTTAGATAACAGGATAAGGCAATGGCAACATCCAGAGAATACAGTGTTTGTTCTTCTTCAGGATTAGGGATAAATCTGTCAAGTGTTTCTTCCCTGTTGATATTTAAGGCTGATGCAATCTTAGGTATAAATGACGGTTCTCAGTGGTACTCCATCCGGAACAAATTGTATAAATGGATCTTTAGAAGATAACGCTTGAATTTTTCCCAATCTTTTTGCGGATGTGATTGCAACAAGGAAAGCCACTTTGAACGAGAGCCACTTGAGATCCACTTGTTGAAGAGGTTCGAATAGAAGCTATGTCAACTTTGTCAGTACCAACGAAAGATCCCAAGAAGACATTGGTGGTCTGACAACTGGTCCTAGGTGGCTTTCATAAATTTTGCAACGATAGGATGACCAGCATAGTTTTCCTTCCATGAATGTGTTAATTGCTGTCACATGCACTCGAAGTGTTTTAGCTTTTAGTCCCTTATGGAAGCCATCTTGTAGAAACTGTAAGATTACAGGTAAGGAGACTTCTTGATGGTTATCCTCCATCTCAAAGGTTAGAATTTCTTTCATAACTTTGAGTAGAGTAAGTTAGCAGAATCTTTCCAGGGTAAAAGACCAAGGTTTTGAGAAAGAACCCATGGTGGGATTGAATCATTATGCATGATGGGTGAATTAAAAACCATGTTTATTCAACTTCTAATGGCTGAAAACTGGGCAAGAGGGCCACCAGGAGCCAATCATCCAGATAGGGTACAATCGAATGCCTTGGAGTCTGAGATGTGCAACTAGACCTACAGCTACTTTTGTTAATACCTTTGGAGCGGGTAGAAGGCCAAACGCTAGAGTTCAGAATTTGAAGTAAAATAATTCTAAAACCTATCAGGATGGCAATCCTTAGATATTTTTCTGACTGCACATGAATAGGTATGTGGCGATACCTTTTTTTTTTTAGATCCAATGTGACCATAAGGTCGTTTTGCTGGATTTGATTGAGGGCTGATCCTATGGGCTTACTCACTGCCTGCAGTGCCGTTCATGGTCCGCTTCCTGCCACCATGCTCCAGTCCGCTCCTCTGTTGTGTTCCGTGCTGGTCCTGGTCATTCTCCTGTCTTCTGGCATCTTGTTCCTCCTTCTGATCCCTGTTACAATGATGCCTCTGGTCACTAGGACGTGCATGTGGCTAACTGCTCTGGAATTATAGAGGCAGCTTGCCTTCACCTGCTCCCGTGTATCCTGACCTTTGTCTTTTCTTCAGATTACTCTGCCTGACCCCTCTCTTTACCATGTGCCTCTCTTGTTTCCGACTCAAATTGTCTGACCTACCTCTGAAGCCACCTGCCCTGACCCTTTGCCTATTTATGATACCGGCCTCCTTCCTGGTACTACACTAAATCTCCTGCTGATGACCCAGCTTACTGACCATGTATACTTGCCTGTTCCCCGGTGCCTTGCCCCAACTCTTTCCAGTTCTTGTGGACCTTCTGTTGCTCACACCAAAACCTTGTGGAGCAACCTGGTGTTCTCTAGTCACAAAAGTCCAGCTTACCAATCTGGGAACAATATGAAGGGTGAAGACCTAGAGAGCATTTAGCCCAAAGCCAAACAAGTTGAGTAAAAAAAAAAATGAACAGCGCTCCATAGTGTAGAAATCAGGCAAAAGGGCATCAGGAAAAACAGAAAATGGAAATTCCTGATGGTGTTGTGCAAATACAAGGCACAACACTCAACCACAGCAGGCATATGAACCACAGCCCCTCCCAGGCAACCACAACGGGACAGTAACAACAACAAAATCCTCCACTCCACAACTGGGTCCAACGGGTGCAGATCCAGGTAAAAAAGCAAGGCAAAATAAAGTACTATAAATTTATTAAAAAACGACACAATGCGTTTCGAGATCGCACCATTCCCTTTCTCAAGTGTCAGACACTTGAGAAAGGGAACGGTGTGATCTCGAAACGCGTTGTGTAAATTTTAGTTGTGGAGTGGAGGAACTAGTTGAGTAGTACAGCGGGTGCACACTTGCTGTCTGTTACAGATGTATTACAGTAGATACGTTCTTTCACACAGGATTATGTATTATAGTAGTTACATTCTTGTCTTTAGGGGCATAATTATTATACCTCCTATGGATAAGTATAGAATTAATACCGACCTTATGGACATAAATACAGATCTGAGGAGGCAGGAATGTTATCATATCTGAATAGAATTGCTGACTTGTAATCTAATGAGTTATACTGTATCTCTAGATATTCCGGGACGTTGTAGAAGATTATGTCCATGCAGCAAAACTAATTTCTATTTACCATAAAAATAAACAAATCATCAAGTAGATAGAAAAAAAAAAACCCAGATGCTCGGCTTCCTTTATGCTATTCGTGATAAGTCTTTGAAGAGGCGAGCACTGCGGGAATTGTTATCCGTTTTGCACAAAATCTGTCAATAGCAGATCCAAGTGTCTGTTCATTTTTTTACAGCTTAGAATTTATTTTTCTCCGTCTCTTTTATCACGGATCAACAAATTGTTGACCTTTTAAAAATAACAAAGTCAGACATCAAACTGATGGGAGATGTGCGCTAGAACGGTGCAGCCTGTTTCCGCTTTACACAAAAAACTTTGCTCAACAATTAAATCAGTGTCTGGAGCTTCATGCCGCAGCCTGGAGTTTACTGGGAAATTAGATTGAAGATTTAAAGGGGGTTTTCTAGGAGTCAAACATTGATGGAATATCCCAGGGATAGGACGTCAATGTTTGATTCTGTGGGCATCCAACTCACAGGACTCCAGCTGATCGGTAACATAAAAGGGCCTCATCATTGTGTATACAGACACATTGACTCATCGCTATGGACGGCCGTGTCTCATATTACAGCTCATTCTCATTCAGTGTTCATATATTGCTTAACACTTTCATTCTCCCTTGCTACTGGCTCCCCCCTGAACAGAGAAAACACTTCCTGGAAAACAGCAGAATTGTGAACGCAGCTCTGGAAATATAACTGTAGCTCAGAATGAGTACAAGGTAATAACGAAATATTTGCATAATGCAGAAGTATCGGCATTCAGATGTCGTAAAAGAGAGGAAGAATTATATCATAACCATAGTATACAGTACATTAGACTAGAGGAACCTGTATACAAATTTACAAACTGTAACCGTTAACACAGCGCCCTCTGCTGCCAGTGCAATATGCTTCCTCCGAAGTTAAAGAGAAACTATCAGCAGGTTAGAAGAATCTAACCTGCTGATATCTCTCTACAGCACACGGGGTGCTGAGGATGAAGATAAATTTCCTAACTTCATCCTCAATGCCGTTTCCGAGCTATTAACAATTTAATTGTTATGCCAATTAGGCATTTTGGTGCACTGGGAAGGGACTACGATCTGCACCCGGCTGCCCCCCCCCCCCCTCATAATGAATATTAGCAGGGTGCACCAGCTGCGGACGGGCCGGATCGGTGCAATGGGGGCAGGACTACAATCTGCTCCCAGCTGACCCACCCCTCCTAATGAATATTAGCAGTGTGCACCAGCTGGGGACGGGCTGGATCAGTGCACTGGAGGCGGGACTACGATCTGCTCCCGGCTGCCCCCCCCCCCAATGAATATTAGCAGTGTACACCAGCTGGGGACGGGCTGCATCAGTGCACTGGAGGTGGTAGTCCCATCCCCAGTGCACTTATTAGCATAGGAATTAAACTGCTTATGGTACAGAAACTGCGCTATAGGGAGATATCAGCGGGTTAGATACGTCTAACCTGCTTTTAGCTTTCCTTTAAACAAGTATTTTGTTCAAGATTTGCTCCTCGTTTTTTAACTCTTTGTCAGCATTTGTAGCCAAAGTAAGGATTAGAACTGCCAAAGAGAAAATAAAAACAATAATGGAAAGATTTAGATATTTTAGTGCTTTGGTTTGGGTTTTGCTGAAACACTGACCAAATACTGACCAAAATACTATGGGGGAGATTTATCAAACATGGTGTAAAGTGAAACTGGCTCAGTTGCCCCTAGCAACCAATCAGATTCCACCTTTCATTTTCCTAAGAGTCTGTGAGGAATGAAAGGTGGAATCTGATTGGTTGCTAGGGGCAACTGAGCCAGTTTCACTTTACACCATGTTTGATAAATCTCCCCCTATATGTGAACCCAGCCTTAATCTTAAAGGGGTTGTGCAAGGAGCAGAAGTTTATGGCACTCACTTCCTCCAAATCTTGAAAGTATACCCTTTAAGAGTGGGTTCACACTACAGAATAGGGGCTGATAACCCACCACGGATTCCGTCACTAGCCCCCGCTTGCATCTCCGCTCATGCCATAGAATCCATTCTAAGGTCGGGGGAATTACGGCGAAAGATTTGACATGTCAATTGTTTTGGCGGGCAGTGTAGTCCACCCGACCATAGAATGGAGTCTATGGCACAGGCAGAGATGTGAGTGGGGCATGTGACGGAATCAGGGCCGATTCTGGGGTCTCTGCCGCCTGAGGCAAACCTCAGGCGGCCGCCCCATCACTAGCAACCCCCCCCCCGCCGTAACCGAATCAACCGCGCCTGCACAACCCGCCCCCCCGGCCGGCCCTGCAGCTACTCACCTGTCCTGCAGCAGCCGTCTGATCCCGCCGCAAACGCTCACCGCTGTCCCGCGCCGTCAGTCAGCAGCTGTCATCGCCGCCAACGCTCACCGCTGTCTTCCCGGCCCTGAAGCCGCTCACCTGTCCTGCCGCAGCTGTCCCGTCCCGCCGCCAAAGCTCCCGCTGTTCTCTTTCGTGCTCCCGCGCCGTCAGCCAGCAGCTGTCATCGCCCTTCAGCGAGTCGTGAGTGCCCGGGGTCAGAAGGGGCCGTGATGCCCCCACTGACCCCGGGCACTCATGACTCGCTGGAGGGCGATGACAGCTGCTGGCTGACGGCGCGGGACAGCGGTGAGCGTTGGCGACGGGACAGCTGCGGCAGGACAGGTGAGCGGCTGCAGGGCTGCTGTCTGCCACCCCCTGCAGGGGCGCAGAATCTGCCGCCTGAGGCGGAATACTCATTCTGCCTCATGGCAGAAACGGCCCTGGACAGAATCCATGGCAGGTTATGCGTCCGGATTCCTTATTGTGCACCCACCCTGAGACGGCAGGCGGCAGATGTATATGGTGATCAAAACCATGTCAGGATGTGGATTCTCCCGCACACAAAGATTAGGTTTTACACCAGCCTCGGCATTGTGCCGCCACTTACCTGAGGAAGGAATGGCACTAGTATGCACTATGGGAAGAAGATAAGCCAGTGGGAGCAGTGTGCTGGGCAATATTCTGCTGGAGACCTTGTGTCTTGGCATCATGTACACACCAAGTACCCCCCTTTGTGGCAGCGGGACCCCTAATGTATGTAATGGAAAATGCCCCGGGGGCCTGCAGGAGGAAGGGGAGGCCATCCATGGAGGCCGCACCTCACACCGCTCAGGACCTAATGCTAATATCTTGGTGCAGATACAACAGGACACCTTCACAAGTCTAGGAAAGGTCACAATTGTTTTATTAGTACAAGGAGGGTGTATATAATATTAAAGGATGAATAAGTAGGTATGTAAGTGGTGCAGCAGAGGACGGCGTCTTCCTCTCACAGTATAAGTCAGTGCATTTGCATATAAGTATATACCAAGAAGCTTACCAGTCCAGAGAATTCATTAACTTAATAGCTCTTTTGTTCTTGGCTCTCGTCTATCTATTCGAGGTTCCAGCCTTAGTCACACAATAGCTCCGTTGCGTATTGAGATATATACGTCTTTGAATTGTCTTCGGTATTGACAGAAGGATTCTTCTTCTAGAAGCCATTAGAAGCCTCACACGTCTCGTGTAAGCACCTGCTCGCCTCCCCGGCTCTCCAGCAGTTGGAGTGTAAGATTGGCAGGACATGAGCCGGGATGTTATCATCAGGGATAGAAGAATGTATAAATGGCGTATACTGTATTCCAGGAGCTAACAATACAAGGGGAGTCTCATCTTCCTGTGTGATGTATAACAGCCGCTTTGTATGGCTCTTCACTATCGGACATTGTTCATCTCTCGTTCCTAGAACTAATTTCTGATTAACATGAGGAAACAACGTTTCGACGTTGCGTTGCGACGTGGCAACCATTGGTAGTGCAACCTGTATTGCAGCCAAATGACATCAGTTTGGGTGTGGGGGTTTGGCAGCTCAGTTCCATTAAGTGAATGGAGCTTAATTGTAATACCACACACAACCTGGGGACAGGGGTGGTGCTGTTTTTGCAATAAAGTAGCTGTGGGTTTTTTTTCTCACAAAGTCTTAGGGGGACATGTATCATCTGGCGTATCTTTGATTCTCGGCGGAAAGTGCCGTTTTGCGAACATTTTATTCGCAAAATGGCCATTTTGCAAATAAAATATTCGCAAAACGGCACTTTCCGCCGGGTACGTCGGGGGGCAGGGAGGGGGGGGGGGGGGGGGGGGGGGGGGGGCAGGGAGGGGGTTCTCTCAGCTGGCGTCGGTTTTCGGCCGTGTGCACCGGAGCGCACGGGATTTATGTAGAGGCAGTCCGCCTCTACATAAATCTTGGTAGCGCCGGAGATGCAGGGACATTTTTAAGTCCGGCGTAAAAACCGTCACCCCTTAAAGCATTTACCGGCACTACTCACAAAATCACTATTAAACCTTGGACACAGTTGGGACTGCAATCAGATCGCGCCGGGGTGCACCTCTCGGACTAGACGTAATATATGTAAACAAGTATAGTAAAAAGTTGACGGCACTCACCGGTTCGTTGCGATACTTCTCTATTTCAACATGGATAAAACCTTTCGTTGATACATGTCATTGAACAGCAGATGCCAAACTCCTACATGTACAACACACACATGACGGCCATTTCGCGCGCATGCGTGCTTCATCAGATCATGTGTTTTTTTCTAATCCTGGATAAACCCTTTAAATCAAAGTTTCCCTGTCATCTCTTACCATCCATAAAGTTCAGTGTAAATACCAATGTATCTACTGCTGGATGTACAGTGCTGTACTCTGATCCCCTCCCTCTATCTAGCATCAGCAGTTTAATGTTTAGTGCTTCTGTTTCCCTACTTTTCTTTCCGTTCACATTGCACATTGCAAAGTCAGTGCGTCAGTAACCTCCTTCTCCTTCACATGTCATCACTTTCCATCGCTAAAGGGCCACCACCATCAGAAATGGATGCTCCGGATAGACAGTATAGAAGCCCCGAAAGCGTCCCTGATCCCCCAACCCCTTTAATCTAACACAGGCACAAAGAAGTCTTAACTTCTATAAGGAGGCATGAAGGTGGGACCTATTTTACTAATGGCTGCACAGATAGGGGCCTAATACTATATGGGAACACAAAGGGCACCCACTACTATATGGGACCACAGAAGAGGCCTAAATACTACATGTAGAATGTGGCCTGACTACTATATGGAGACAGAGAGGAGGAATCGAAAACATGCAGCTTTTTAAAAATCATTTGAAACAATAGATTATTTTTTTATTATTATTGTGTAAGCATTGACAAATTCCGCAATTACTGCCCGAGCACAGATAATATGCTACAGACCTGAATAAGGAATTCACTGCTTCAAGCTCCGAAACAGTTTAAATCTTTGCCGCTACTGTACTGAGACAGCTGCATGGCAGTATCAGTACAGTAGCACGAAGATTTCAACTATTTTATATCTCCCAGCATGATAATGAATGATGATGTCAGGAGTTCCGAAGTCCATCATCCATAGTTGCAGACCGTGATTGGAACGTGTGAGTTCCCACAATGCACTGTGTACAAGAATTCAGGAGATTTTTTTATTTTTTATTTTTTATCCGGAAAGCCAAGTAATAAATCATGTAAGGGAAAAAGCTGTCAGAAATAAGTAAAGCAAGTTTATTTAAAATGTACGCTCTATATAACTGAGAGAAAAAGAACGTCCTAATATACTCTGCCTTACAATTCTCAGGCACTAGAGTCAGGTGAATCACAGCAACGGCTCGGATGACGGATTTACTGCTGTCTGAAATACTCTGTGCTGCTGTGCATCTTCTCTCTCCGAGTGTAGCGAAACATCGATGATTGTAAAAGGCAAGCGGAGAGAAGATTAAAGACAAGACAAGGCTCTCGTCTATAGTCAAAGATCTTAAAAACTTTTTGTCTGACATTCCGTAAAGCATTATACACGAGGAAAACAAGTCGGTACCTGACAGATATATACCCGGCGTGGGCCCTGATGAACATTCATCTCACTATATCTGACGAGGATATTAGAGCCAAGGAGCTTGATGAATGTTCCGGCATACAGAGAAGTCATTCCACCTCCGATACCTTTTGAAGGATCTGTTTGCTACAAAGATTTTTTTTTGAGGATAAAACACTATTCGGAATCATTCGGAATTGTTATGTAACAGTTCAAATATTCCGTTGGTTAAAAATCTACGCGAGAAGTCTTCAATTTGGCCGCATTGATTTACTCTCTTTCCCTTGGCAACACATTAGAGAGTCTCCTGAACAAAAGTGATCTTCAAACATCCAGCCGGACCGGGGAGAACGTTCCGGGATTCTGTATCAAACACCACACCGATGGCAATTTCATCGGGAGCGTAAAGTGGAATTATGGTAAAAAATCAAGGGAATTCAGGTCTGACGCCTCTACAAGGGTCTTTATTGTCGGGAAATACTAATGTATTCCAATGGCGGAGAGGATGGCTTGTCTCCCATTATAGCTGGAGAAGCGACCGGGTTTCGTTTGATGATGTCATGGTTTTCATTCGCTTTCTAGTACTGGTGGCTTTGAGGTTATTTTAGAACATGATACATCATTATTCATAGTCATGTAGTATTCACTGCCTTTTTACTGACTTTTGAAGACAACATCCCTATTAAAGTTAGAGGTAGATTCCAGGACCCCCATTTATTAATAGGGCTGTTTTTTAAGATTTGTATATCACTCAAAAGACCATACATTACACAGACTGCCAGTAATTTAAATGGTCCTCATGCAAATAATACGTTTATACACCTGGCTCGCTAATTCTTACTGTAAAGCGTAACTGTCCTTTCAGGGTCATTTTTCTGAAAACATTAAATATCAACAGTTCAAGCGATTTTAAGAAACTCTGTAATAGGTTTTATGTACTAAAAGAGTTTCCTTCTGTACTGAAAAAGCAATCTCCCAGCCTCCCCCCTCACATCAGATGAAGCAGGATTTCTGTCTCCATTATGTGGCTATGGAGAGGGGAGGGGCTGTTAGGAGTGACTGAGCACGGAGCAGCCCTGCACAGCACAACACCCTGCAATCTTCTCTCAGTAAGTTCATAGATAAGCACTGACCTTTCTGACACCTGAATTTAGCGTTTTAGGTGCCCAGAGAGTCTACAAACAGCTGACCTTCATGTCACCTCTTCCTGCTCCCTCATCTCCCCCACCCCCTCCCCCCTTCGTAGGCTTACAATGGAGAGAGCAGAGCCCGTCTTCACTGGCTTCTCTGTAATGAAGACGTGTTTGCCTGATAATGCACAGATAAGAAGTCAGGGGGGGGAGGCTGGGAGATTGCTTCTTGAGTACAGAAGGAGGCTTTTTTGGCTGATGAAACCTATTACAGAGTTTCTTAAAATCGCTTATACTACTGATTTCTGCAATTAAAAAAAACAAGACAGTTACGCTTTAAAGGGAACTTGTCATCCCCTGTGCCGGGGTGAAGGCCGCCCGACCCCCCGCTAGAGCCCCGGATACTTACCCCATCTCGCCAAGTCCACCTCCTGGAGCTGACGGAGATATCCTCGTCGGAAGCCCGGCGCGAGCTGCATAGATGAGTCTGATGCCCATAGAGAATGAATGGAGCCGTCATTCTCTATGGGCATCGGACTCACCTCTGCAGCGTGCGCTCCGGGCTTCCGACAAGGATATCTCCGTCCTGGGACCGGCTTCAGAAGCGGGACTTGGTGAGATGGGGTAAGTATCCGGGGCGCTAGCGGGGAATCGGGCGGCCTTCACCCCGGCACAGGGGGTGACACATTCCTTTTAAAGGGAAACTCTGTCAAAAAAAGTATTTCTTTCTAATGAGCTGGTGTCAAAGTTTATAGATTTGTAATTTACTTATTATATACTTAATAATTTACCATTATTTATAAGCTGCTGTATGTCCTGCAGGAAGTAGTGTATTCTTTCCAGTCTGACGCAGTATTCTCTACTGCCACCTCTGTCCATGTCAGGACCTGTCCAGAGCAGGCGAGGTTTTCTATGGAGATTTGCTACTGCTCTGAACAGTTCCTGACATGGACAGAGGTGGCAGCAGAGAGCACTGTGTCCGACTGGAAAAATACACCAGGACATACAGCAGCTAATAAGTACTGGAAGACCTGAGATCTTTAAAGAGAAGCAATTGACAAATCTATATAATTTTCGGACACCAGCTGTTGTTTTTTTTCTACTGGAGTTCCCCTTTAACCCCTTAACGAACGTGGGCGTAAGTGTACACCCCCAAAACCCGTGCCTTAACGCAAACGGGCGTACATTTATGCCCGCGGTTTCCCTGATGGGGGGAAGATGGCCTGCTATAATGTATAGCAGGCCATCCCTGCTTGACGGCACGGGGGGTGATTAACCCCTTCCGTGCTGACGATCGCCGCTATTGGCTGATCAATTCAGATCAGCCAATGGCGGCGATCTGCAGCTTTCCGAGTCATCAGTGACCCGATGGCCCGGAAAACGAGAACGGCACCGACCGCCATTACTGTTAAAAGTAATGGTGGCCACGGTGCCACGTCCCGATCACAGCGATATAAGTACCCTATGAAAGGGTTAAATACCTGCTGTGGACACCTCAGCTAGGTAGCTGAGGTGTCCAGAGCAGGTATTGACCCATACTCACCTGATCCAGCGTCCCGATTGCGTCTTCCGATTGCGTCCTCGTCTTCGAAGGCGTCTTCGTCTTTTTCCGGCGGTCCCCATCGGCAATCATCGGCTCCAGCGTCGTCAAACTTCGGCTTTTTCCGGAATTTGCAATCTACTGCCCCCTAGCGTCTGATAAGTGTATATAATACACATATCAGTAGCTATAGGGTTGAAGAAAGTTTTTTTTTTTTTTTTCCGCACCCTATCGCCGCTGAGTGCTGATCAGCATCGTGCGTAAGTGCGCCGCTGATCAGCAACTCCTCCTTTTTGGCGTAGGGTGTTTTTTTTCCTATATCCTACATCCTTTTTTATACTTAATGTTAAAAAAACATGTAAAAAACACCATTACACTACACGGAATAAAGTTTTACACTACACCACTACACATTTACATACCCCATATACCAATCCCCGTATAAAGATGGCCCCCAGGGTGTTTTCGGCGTCGAACGTATACGTTATTATTGCCTCCGACACCGAAACAGCCAGTGAGGATGAATGGGGGGATCCTTCTTTCCTCCATTCATCCTCATCATCCTCATCATCCAGTGACGTGTCTGGGGGTAGCGTAGCGTACGCTGCCCCCCAGACACGTCTTTTCCGCCAGTACCGTCCCAATAAGAGATGACGGTATGGCGTGAAATTCTACAAACTCTGTGAGAGTACCTCAGGGTACACTTACAGATGGGGGCTCGGTTCACACTATGTAAGTGTGCGGCTGTATATGCGGCTGTAATTGTGCGGCGGTATTTTTGGTGGTTCGTGTGTATGGTTGGAAGTATAGGATATGCGGCTGTCAAGGGCACACTCCGTATGAGTTTCGGGCCTGATTGTATCCGGGTCCGTAAAAAATGAGCAAGACCTTAGGGTACGTGCACACTGCGGAATGGCAAAGGATAACCCTTCGTGCATTCCGCAGCTGGCACCCGCCGGCGGACTGATGCAGGCGCGCGTCTCCCCCCGTGTCACACTCCACTCTATGCACGGGCGGATTCCATCGTCCGTCCAAAGAATGAACACATTGGACGGAGAGCGGAATCCGCCCGTGCATAGAATGGAGTCTATGACACGGATGGAGACGCTCGCCCACATCAATCCGCCGGTGGGTGCCAGCTGCAGAATGCACAAAGGGTTATCCTTCTCCATTCCGCAGTGTGCACGTACCCTTAGAGTGTATGAAGGAAGGGACACCCGAATCCAGCCCCCAGATGCCCCCCCCCCCATCCTCGGAGTTAGTGGGAAGATCGTTCGGGAACTGATCTTCCCACTGCTAGATAAAGGTTAACCTTTATACCAGCACCCCCTCTTCCGGTCCCTCGCTGCCCGAGCTACTGTAGCTTGCGGCACGATCCGAAAATATCAGAAGCAGTAATAAAGCCCTAATATTTAGCAGCCATAGAGCGGACCCAGTGCTTCTGGATATGAAGGACCCCGTATCGCACCAGGGCAACATTTTCCAGGTGACGTCCCCCACACTGGAAAACAGGAGACCCCAGAAGAAGTGCAGAGTGTGGTGTAACAGGGGGATCAGGAAGGACACCATTTTCCAGTGTGACGCCGGTGCTGATCACTCCGGCCTCTGCATACTGGATCGCTTCAAGGCGCACTACACGTCATCGGGGTTCTATATTATCTAAATTCTGTCCCTTATTCCTATTTCCGGGGGCACAATGATCCAGGGATTATTCTGATCGCCATTATGGAGTCGGAAAGGAATTTTTTTCCCAGTGATGAGGCTACTGTCGTCTGCCTTACGAGGGTTTCTTGCCTTCCTCTGGATCAACACAGGTTGAATTTGATGGACACCTGTCATTTCCAACCTTATAAACTAATAATTGGCCTAATACCCCCAAATAAATTAGAATTGTCCCTTTTCCCCAGCTAAATAGGTATGGCCGCCATTCCCATTAGAGGATACCATGATGCAATTATAAACCCTCTGTGCGGCCAGGACAGTAGAAACCCCCCACAAGTGACCCCATTCTGGAAACTACACCCCATAAGGAATCTAACAAGGGGGGCAGCGGGGATATGGCCCCCTGGTGACGGGCACATTTGGGACGTGAAAATGAAAAAAAAAATGGTATTTTTTATTTTCACGGCACATGTTCTACATATGTGCCTGTTACCAGTGGGGTCCATATGCTCACTGCACCCCTTGTTAGATTCCTTATGGGGTGTAGTTTCCAGAATGGTGTCACTTGTGGAGGGTTTCTACTGTCTTGGCAGAACAGGAGCTTTGTAATTGCGACATGGCCTCCATCCTCCATTCCAGCCTCTAAATGGCGCTCTGTCCCTTTGGTGGCTTGCCCTGTTTCCATATGGCACATTATGTCCACATGTGGGGTATTTTCGTACTCAGGGGAAATTACCCTACATACTTTGCGTTTATTTTCTTTTTTAACCCCTTGTGGAAATGGAAAAAAATCAGACCAACATTTAGTGTAATTTTTTTTACATTTTTACTCTAAATCATTGATCTTGTCTTGATTTTTTCATTTTCACAAGGGGCTAAAAGATTAAAAAAAACACAAAATCTGTAGAGCAATTTCCCCTGAGTACGGAAATAACCCACATGTGGACATAAAGCGCCATGCGGGTGCAGGGTAGGTCTGCAAAGGGAAGGAGCGCCATTTGGTTTTTTGAGGCTGGATTTGGCTGGAATGGATTTCGAGGGGCCATGTTGCATTTAAAAGGCCCCTGTGTTGCCAAGACAGTTGAAACCCCCCACAAGTGACCCCATTATGGAAACTACACCCCTGAGGGAATGTAACAAGGGGTGTAGTGAGCATATGGACCCCACTGGTGACGGCACAAATGTGGAACAATGTGGCGTGAAAATGAAATATTACATTTTTACACTATAATGTTGGTCTAGCCTTGAATTTATCATTTTCACAAGGGGTTAAAAGAGAAAAAAACACACAAAATGTGTAGAGCAATTCCCCCTGAGTCCGTAAATACCCCACATGTGGACATAAAGTGCCATGTGGGCGCAGGGCAAGCCTCCGAAGGGAAGGAGCGCCATTTGGATTTTGGAGGTTGGATTTGGCTAGAATGGATGATGAACGCCATGTCGCATTTACAGAGCCCTCGTGCTGCCAAAACACTGGAAACCCCCACAAGTGACCCCATTCTGAAGACTACACCCCTCAAGGAATCTAACAAGGGGTGCAATGAGGATATGGACCCCTTGATAACGGGCACATTTGTGCCGTGAAAGTAAAAAAATTTAAATTTTCACTTTCACGTCACATTTTTCCACATTTGTGCCCGTCACCAGTGGGGTCCATATGCTCACTGCACCCCTTGTTAGATTCCTTGAGGGGTGTAGTTTCCAGAATGGGGTCACTTGTGGGGGGTTTCCAGTGTTTTGGCAGCACGAGGGCTCTGAAAAGGCAACGTGGCCCTTGAAATCCATTCCAGTGAAATCCAGCTTCCAAAAGCCAATTGGCGCTCCTTCCCTTTGGAGGCTCGTCCTGCGCCCGCTTGGCACTTTATGTCCACATGTGGGGTATTTCCGTACTCGGGAGAAACTGCGCTGCATGTTTTGTGGTTTTTTTTCTCCTTTTATCCCTTTGTGAAAATGAAAAATTGAAGGCTAGAACAACGTTTTAGTGTAAAAAATACTTTTGTCTTTTTTAACGCCATATTGTTCGGAAAATCTGTGAAGCACCTGTGGGGTCCAAATGTCTCACCGCACCCCTTGTTACATTCCTTGAGGGGTGTAGTTTTCTAAATGGTGTCCCTTTAGGGGTGTTTTTTAGGTTTTGGCACCCCAGAGCCTCTGCCAACCTGAAGTGGTACAGTCAGAAATGACCAAATATAACGGAGCCATTGAAATTCACTAGGCGCTCCTTTATATCTGAGGCTTGTGGTTGCGTCAAATAGCGGAATAGGGTCACATATGGGGTATTTTTATAAACTGCAGAAATGAGGCAATAAATATTGGGGTGCATTTCTCTGGTAATAGGTTTATAATTATGAAAAATATTGGATTACAATAAAATCTCTGCACAGAAAATTAAAATTTTCTAATTTCTTACACACTTAGCTTTTATTTCTGTGACTCCCCTAAAGGGTTAAAACACTTTCTGGATATGCTTTTGCAGAGTTTTGGGGGGGTGCAGTTTCTGAAATGGGGTGCTTTGTGGGGCTTTCTAACATACAGTCCCCTCAAATACACTTTTAGGCTATGTTCACACTACGTAAGTTTCCATCCGTAGCGCGTTCCGTGAATAAGCGGCCGGAGACTTACGTAGTTTGCGTATAATGGAAAGTATACTAAGTACGGCTGCACAGTTCACACTACGTACGAACTTACGCCCGGATCGTATGCGGCGGCGTAAAAAATGAACCAGACCATTGTTTGCGGACGAAAATGCCGTAACTTACGCCCGTAGCGTTACATGCGGTCCCGTACGTAGTGGTGATTTCTTCATTTTTGCAGCTTTTTGTGCTGATCCAAAAGGTTCTGTGGGGTGTCCGGGGCTAGGCGAAGATTACCAAGTAAAAGACCGCTGTCAGATCGCTACGTAGGGCGCTCGGGAAGCGTAAGTAGACTTCGGGCATAAGTTTGCGGTCCGTACGTAGCCGGCCGCAAGTAGCGTAAATCTCCGGCCGGAGTTTACCGCGTATATGTCCGGCCGCGAAAATATGCGGCCGGAAATATACGCAGTTTGAACATAGCCTTAAAACCTGAATAGGTCCCTAAAAATATCTGATTTTGAAATTTGAATGAAAATTTGGAAATTTGCTGCTAATGTTTTACGCTTTCTATATGAAATATAGTTTAATAAATGCCGCCAACATAAAGTAGACATGTTGCTATTTAATATATAATTTATGTGGCATAACCATTTTCTGTATAAGCAGAAAAGTTTTAAAGTTGGAAAAATGCATTTTTTTACAATTTTTCACGTTATTTTGCTTTTTTTCATAAAGATTCATTATAAGCATCGACTCCAATTTACAAGAAATGTGAAGTACAATATGTCACGAGAAAACAATCTCAGAATCAGCCGGATAGGTAAAAGCATCCCGAAGTTATTAATGAATAAAGTGACACAGGTCATATTCATAAAATTAGCTCCGGTCCTTAAAGGGGTAGTGCGGCGGTAAAAAAATATTCACAGAATAACACACATTACAAAGTTATACAACTTTGTAATGTATGTTATGTCTGTGAATGGCCCCCTTCCCCGTGTCCCACCACCCCCATCCGTGTACCTGGAAGTATAGTGCTTTATTCATACCTGATCCGTGCCGACACGCGTCTGCCATCTTGTGCCAAACGTCATCTTCGGCCGGCCCGAACACCTTCGATCTTCCCGAGTGCCGACCGCGTCATCAGCTGCTCAGCCGCGATTGGCTGAGCATAACTGTGCTCGGCCAATCGCGGCTCAGCGGCTGATGTACAAGAATATATTTCACGCATTTCTTGTTATGCTTGGATGCAAAATTGCATGAAGGTGTTCATGATTATAAAGTTGGATTTTCACATTGTTCCAGTTCTCTTCATAAAATACTATGGGGGAGATTTATCAAACATGTAAAGTGAAACTGGCTCAGTTGCCCCTAGCAACCAATCCGATTCTACCTTTCATTTTCCAAAGAGTCTGTGAGGAATGAAAGGTGGAATCTGATTGGTTGCTAGGGGCAACTGCGCCAGTTTCACTTTACACCATGTTTGATCAATCTCTCCCTATGTGAGTATGGGGGTATGGCTCACTGTAGAACATACATAAGGAGGGGAGGGCCAGGTGGGCAGATCGGTGCCCTGAGGGTGGTAGTCATGCCCACCACTGTTAGTTTACCTTTAAAAAATGACACCTCTGAAGACTAGTATTACTATATATGAAAGTCAAAATAACCCAAGCACGGTAACATTTCCTACCTGGACTTGTCATTCAGTGGGAGCCGTGTTACTCGGCTAATAAGAGACCATAAGGCTGTTAATCATCAATGTCATTAGGCCGGAGATGTGCACACTCAGCACTTTATGTAGATTTGCCTCTCTGGAGACTTTGCTCGCTGACCTCCAGACCGGCTGGAACATGCTCGGGATGTACTTAGCAACATCAGACTGGTTTATCTGTTTATCTACCATATGGCCCCATTATGAGCTATAACCCCCACCATATCTACAAAGACGGCTGTGTTTATTACCATTCCAAGGTGGTTGTTCTGATAGGTCGATCCAAACAGGTGCGATATGATTCTGTTTTTCAATAGACTTTCTGGATACTGTAACATATTGGAATTCACTAAAGGGACCCCATTTTCCCAAGGCCTATTAAAGAGGCAGTGTCGCAAATTTTTTTCTCTTAAAAAAAAAATAAAAAAAAATCAATATTGGTTTTGTAATATACTCTCTATTTAACCCCTTCACGTCAGCAATCTGTATATATACGTTCCTACTGCACATACCCTGTGCAGTAGGAATGTATATATATACGTTCCTGTACTGACAGGGGCTTTGTGATGAGAGTGAGATTGCTGCAGGGAGTGCGATCCTGCTCTCATCTGTGTCCAGCGCCGGAGGTAATGAGAGTCAGCTGCGATCCCGCAGCCAACTCTCATTAACCCCTTAAAAGCCGCGATCTACAGCGACCGCGGCGTTTAAGGTGCTCAGTGACAGATCAAGCATCTATCACTGAGTGATCGGGACTGCTGCGGGGGTCCCGATCGCATGTGCTGACAGGCGGGGGTAAGCTCCTTACCTCCGTCCTGTCGGATCGGCGATCTATGTGTAGAGTCTGCTCTCAGGCAGGCTCGATACATGGATCGCCGATAACACTGATCTATGCTATGGCCAGTAATCTAATGATTGCATATTTTACAGTGATAAACGTGTTAAAAAAAAGTGTAATAATAAGTTTTGAAAAGTATTAAAATAACCCTTATAAACCATTATAAAAGTAAAAAATAAATAAATAAACAAATAAATAAACATATTATATATCGTAGCATGCGGAATTGTCCGATCTATTAAAATATAACATTATTGTTCCTGCACGGTGAACGGCGTAAGCGGAAACAAAAAAAAAAAAAAACGCCCCAAAATTGCTGATTTTATTAAATTATATATCACAAAAAAATTAATAAAGAGCAATCAAAATTTTTCTGTTACACCAATATGATATTAATACAAATAAGAGATCATGGCGCAAAAAATGACACCTCAACCAGCCCTGTAGGTGGAAAAATAAAAGCGCTATGGCTCTTAGAAGGCGGGGAGGAACATTGCATTAATTTGACCCGGACTTTTGTGCATTAAAGGGCTCTGTCTTGAAGGGGTTACATTTTTTATAACGTTTTCTATATTTAAAGGAGAACTTCGGCCATTTTTAAATTCCGGCAGCCGGCAGGGGGGAAATTCCATAACAAGTACAAACTTACCTCTCCCCGTGCCTGCGGTAAGTGGTGGGATCAGCCATGGGACCACAGCACAGCCCGGCTGATGGACTGGCCTCTCAACCAGTCAATGACTGGGTCGGGATGCTGCTCCAGTCACTGATTGGTTGAGCAGCCAATCCATCACAACTGGTGGGAAAATGCCTTCCAAAAGGGGGTCCTGATGTGGGTTCCAGTGCTTGCCGCAGGCACAGGGAGTTGTAAGTGCATACTTGTTATCAAATTCCCCCCTGTCCCTGCTGGATTTTAAAAATGGCCAGACTTCTCCTTTAAATCAGTGTTATACATATGACCACTAGGTGTCTCCCTTCACTGCACATGAGTACAACAGCTCTGCATCCACATTTAGTAGCAGAAAATCCTGGAGGTGCTCGCATTGTATGGTCAGCTCTCCTGTCACATAGCACCAAGCCTCTGTAACCCCACAGTGACATTATAGTGACTGAACTGTTACATAACACAGATCATTGTCTCCTGGTAAGCTGCAGAGCTGAAAATATAATAAGCAAAAGTAAATAATTTAATTAGCCTAAGTTAATTGCCGGCAGTTGATGTGCAACCTGCATGAATTACAGGCATCTTTCCTTGTGTGAGTGGTAGGACTGGGACTTTCTGTGTTTGGTCAAAAAACAAAAAACAAATATGCGGATGGAAGGAGCATGGAGCACAGTTTGGCCGTATGTATAACGTTGATTTAAAGTGTCACTGTCATTTAATTTTTTTTTTTCAGAAATCTATATTACAGACGATTTTACTTTGTAATTGGGTTTATTAGCTGAAAAATGCATTTTTATCATGAAAAAGCAGTTTGAAGCTCTCCCCCCTGTCTTCATTGTTCTCTATGGAGAGGGGAGGGCTGGAGGAAGATGAGGCACCAAAACAGGACAACAAAGAGTTAATTTACAGCTACATCACCGGGCTATCTCCTCTGAAGTCAGCACTGACCTCTCTGACCTCTGAATATCGTCTTTCACACAGCTCCCACTGTGTAATCCTTTGTTCTCTGCTCTCTCCTGGCGACTAATCTCCCTCCTCCCCCCCTTCCCTCTCCACAGGGCTCGACTGATGTGAAAGAGTCGAGATTTCCTCATAATGAGCAGTGGATGAGAGAGAGGAGGGGGGGGGGGACCTGGGGAAAGTCTTTTTAAATGCAGATAATGGCAGATTTGCCTAATAAACCCAATTACAACGTTTCTTAAAATCGCCTGGACTATTGATTTCTGCAAAAAAAAACAAAACACAACAGTGACACTTTAAATACTGATCCCCAATCGGAAAATACAGCTCCCAGCATTCTTAGCATTTGGCTGTCGGGGCATGTTGGGTGCAGCGGTTTTGCAACAGCTGGTGAGCCACAGATTGGGGATCACTGCACATAAATGTACATGCTGTATATAGCATTTATAGAAACTTATAAAGCCTTATCCTTTCTCTATATGACTGTGAGTTGATGTGGAGGCATACAAAGTTTTCTTTCATGTTTCCCATGAGAATAGCTCAGCGATACAGCACAGTACAGAGCACCATAGTGCCTAGGGCTGCCTGGTACGGAGCCTCAGGGACGAGTTGTGCCTCTGTACAGCGTCCGTGCACATGGCTCAGCCATATGTATAAAGCTTTGCATGAATACATTCGAAATGTTTTATAGGAAGAAAGATAAATATCAAAACCTCGTCTCCTTGTGTCAAGCTTATTATGTGGTATGCCGTCATACACATCCTGGTGATATCACATGTTCTGTGATCTGGCGGTACATCATTGCTATAATTACAATCCTTTCCACTGTTATTTCAGGCTGTTTTACTCTCCTTCTTCTTCTTCAGAACTTTATATCATTGAACAGGTTGAAGATACAGATAATGATTATGGAAGCGATGGACGCTAAACGCTGAGCCCTTCCCTCCACCTCCATTATTTATAATGGATAGCTATTATCTATGGACGGAGCAGGCAGTCATCTTGGGAAGTGATTCCATGAGAAGGCAGCTCTATAATGGTCCTAGTGATATCACTCATCATATCAGATACCAGAATAGCCAAATCGCACAAGCCTCAACATCTGATGTGTTCATACTGGCACCTGCAGCCCTATAATAAACTTAGGGTATGTTCACACTGAGGAAAAGGTGAGGAATTGAAGAGGAATCTGCTCTTACTTCAGCTTGAAATTCTTCCCGTAAAATATGAACAGAGCAATGTCCCGTTGTGTTCAATGGGATTTCCGTTCTGTTGTTCACACTGCAGAATTTCCAAACAGAATTTTCTGCTGCAGATCTGATTTCCGTCTGAGGGTGCATCCACACTAAGGAATCAGCACGGATAAGTGCCAGCAGATTCCGCCGCTCATACCCGCTCACGGAGGCGCGTATATCCGCCCGTACCAAAGATACCATTCTATGGTCGGGCGGATTCCGTCAATTCTTTTGGCGGACAGAGGAATTCGTCCGCCCATAGAATTTAGTCTATGGGACGGGCGGAGATGCGGGCCTCCGTGAGCGGGGCTGAGCGGCGGAATCTGCTGGAACATATCTGCGCTGATTCTGTAGCGTGAACCCACCTTCAGACGGAAAGTGGATCTGCAGCATAAAATTCTACTTTGAAATTCTGAAGTGTGGACTGCGGCGCAGTGGGGAATTCTGATGCAGGCGCACAGATGCACCCGAATCCGAATTCAGTACCAGCTGGGACAATCTTTTCTGACACCGGCCGTTCCATGACCCAGCCGGGTCATGGAACAGCCGGTCTCTTACAGAGTGTGGCCTTAAGGAACAAGAGTTATAGTCGCTCACTCTGGAGAGGAAAAACACCATTTGGAGGAAACCTCTAGAGCACCGTGGCTGAAGGATTTATTTGCCTTTACTTTAGACTTAAAGTGTTAAAGCCAACCTGTAACCTATTGAATTAAAATAAAATTGTACATGGTAACAAATTATCAATGTCGATATCCAGCAAATGAGAAATACAATAATACATGTGTGTACATCATTGTACAGGTAATAGATAAAGAGTTGCAGGATAATGATTAAAACAGGGCTGGCAGGAAAATAATGTTTCCTCTACAGATCTTGTGGAATCCATGCTGGGTCTGAGATTGTTGATCTAAAATGGTTTATTGTCATGGTTAATCAGTGACCAGTATATATATATATATATATATATATATATATATATATATACACACACTTTTTTTATGATGATATAGAATTACATGGCATTGATTTTTTTATTTTTTATTTTGGCAAGGATGTATTTTGAGAAAAAGTTTACAGCTGAGAAAAGATTGTTCTCACTAAATTTTGATTTTTCTTGCACCATGGAGACCTCATTAACAAGAAATCCATCGTGAATATAAGACTAGAAAAATCTGCAAAACTTTACACTGGTAGAAAGTTTTCATCTTCGATAAATGGAAAATGTGTTAAAATGGGGTTGGGAGTGCTTAAAAATTAAAATATATTGTATACTCAGCTATCCAATCAAGCCCCCCCCCCCAACATCACCCCCGCTGCCACTGCAACTAAGCTGCTCCTGACTGAATGGAAAGGCAGTGTACATATTAAACCTCCATTCCATATTCTATAAATTGCATATGGGGGCACCAAAGATAACTGCTTCTGGATTCCTATAGACGATGAATGAAGATGCAGATGAGTATGCACACTGCTTTAGGAGTCCTGTTTTCGAGATCATGGGAGGTCCGAGCGACCCCCACCCCCCGTCCCCCAATTAAATACTTATCCCATGTCCAGGGCCGTTAAAGTAGTCTATCTTTTAGAAGGCTCCCACAGTCTCCACCGGGGGACTCCCATATAAATGTAATACATGGATTTGTTGGGTCCACCAGATTGGAAGTCTGGTATGAGAGGGTTAGGTCCCCCCCTATATGACGCTCTTATGATCTAACAGAGCACCTGAATAGGGGTTACCCAGATTCCCTAACATGGCGGAGTCCTGTTCACATTCACAGGGTTGCTACTTACTGTTACATACTTGCTGCCTTTCCTCTGAAAACAACAGGTGCTCTTTAATGCAAATGAAAACTTTTCGGCTCCGTCAATGACTTCTGCTTCTACAATATCCATATTCATATTCCTTACAAGCTGATCCTTGATACAGAAGCCATTTACATCTCGGCTCCACTCGTTCCTAAGGAATCGGGAGTCAGCATATCTCCGAATACCATTACAGTCTATGAGATGAATACTGGGTAATTTAATTAATGTTGCTTTGTCAGGATGTTGGGAAACGCTTGGTAAGAAGCTGACAAACAGCTTACTGCAAACATTCATAGCTGACAAATAAAATTTACCGATGCATTGTATGACAGCGCTAAGCCGGAATAATGCATTTTAATGATGCATAATAAACGGACCCCGGTTTCATCCTTCCTCTCCCTAGACGGATAAAAAATTCCGACAGGATCTAAGTCAATAATATTGAGATACATTAATCATAAGTGATACAAAGTAGCACGCCATCAAAGTCGGGGCCCAAATGTCCATCATGTGTGTCTGGTATTTGATTATCTGTGTAAGATATTCAGTATAAAATACAGGGTAATGTGATTTGCGTCTCCACATCCAGCAGTAAAAACTGGGAACGATATTTGTCTATCTTCTTCTTTTTTTTTGTCCTGTTCGTTACGCCATCTCCTGAGCCGGCTGTGAAAATGACTAAACGTAACCGATAGATGAGGGGGGAAAATAAGGGGCAATAAGATGCTTGTTGATGATGTTTTAAGTAAGAAAAAGGAGCCAAGGTGTTTCTTCTTGAAAAATGAGACTGAACTCAATAAGACGTCCGTGCAATCTCTACAAGAACACATTGCTTTTGCGGGAACAGCGGGAGAAATTATTATTTGTATGAGGCTCTACCGCGCTGTTTTTTTATTTTTATCATCTGTAAATGTACCCGGCAATCAACAGACAGCAGAAGTGAGCGGAGTATTGATGGATATTGTGAGCGTGGCGATGGATAGTGTGAGGAGAGGCTGACACCAGTGGAGTGCTACTGCCATCTGGTGGTAGAAGACCGAATATGCAGTGGTGGGAAGAAGAAAGCAAAAGATACAGTATATGGATTCAAAGTAAAGTAGACAGAGTTTTTTTTTTTTTTACTTTTGTGTTTTATACTGCATAGAACATTTCAATAAATATAAGTTGTAACCTATATATTCTCTTTCCCATTGTGAGGTTGATCAACTAGGAAACGAGATTCAAAGAGTGGCGGATATGAATATTCAATATCCAATGCCTGCTGTGGCTGTCACTGTTATAGTTACTATAGTCCCTATATGTCAGCCACTATTATTGGTGTTCACTGCCTGTCACTGTAACGGGGGGCCCTGTGGATGTTATTGTTATAAGTAGTCCTATCTTGGTTACTGTATCTTGGCTGTCACCGGTATTGGTGTCACTGGTATAGGTAGTCCTATGTTGATCACTATTATGGTTCCATTTCTGTCACTATTATTGGTGTCCAGTGATTAAGGGCCTGTGGCTGTCGCTTATGCTTTCCTGTTATTGGAGGTTTGTGGCTGTCACTGTTATAGGTACTATAGTCCTGTGTCAGCCACTGTTATTGCAGGGCTGTTGCTGTCGCTATCATTGATGTCAACTGGCTGTCATTGTGTTCAAATTTCCTCTGGCTGTCAGTATTATAGGTACTCCTATGTTAGGCTGGGTTCACACTACGTTTTTGAAACTAGTTTTTTCATCATGTGTACGTTAAAACTTTTGTGTTTTATGTTTCGATCCTTTTTATTATAATGGAAGTAAATGGAAAAAGGGGTCAAAACAGATGCACAAAAATGCATCCGATTTTCATTCGTTTTTTTAAATAGGTTTTTGCACGGATATAAAATCTGATGCATTTAAAAACATAGTGTGAACCCAGCCTTAGACACTGTTATTGGGGGTCTACGATGGTCACTGTTATTGGCGTCCAGCGGCTGTTGCAGTGATTGGAGACCATGTAGCTGTCACTGTTATAGGTAGTCCTATATCACTCACTGGTATTGAGGGTCTATGGCACTGTAATTGGTGTCCAGTGGTTATCACTGTTAGGGTATATGCACACTGAGCAATTCTCGAGGAATTGTAGCTGAAAAATTTCTGCTTGAAATTCCTCGCCTATTCTGCTCTGGCAGAATATTAGCTGAATTTGAGCGGAATTTAAGCGGAAATCGAGCGGAATGCAAGCAGATTTCAACCAGAATTTCAAGCGGAATTTTAAGTCCCATTGACTTCTATGGCATTCCGCCAGCGGAGTCCACCCAGATAATTGCCATGTCAATTCTTTGGGTGGAAACGCAGATTCCGCATGGAATTCCGGATGGAAATTTACTCTGTGTTCATGGGCAGTTGGAAATCCCATTGTTCTCTATGGAAAGGAGCAATGTTGCATTTACATGGGCGGAATGTATTTCTTTATTACTGTTGGGGTATGTTCACACTGAGGAAAGGGTGAGATATTTCAAGCGGAATCCGCACTTAATTTTACACGTATTCCTCTCGCACATATTCCATCTGTAAAATATGCACAGAGCAATGTCCCATTGTGTTCAACGGGATTTCTGCTCTGTTGCTCAGATGTCGGAATTAACATGCTGATTGTTCCGCCCCAGATCTGCTCTCCACCCATTCACCCAAAAAATTTGACATGTCAATTGTTTGGGCAGATTCCGCTAGAGAAATCCCATAGATGTAATTGAATTTCCGATTGCATTCCGAAAACTTCAGAAGACTTTCCTCTTCCATTCTTTGCTTATTCCTCAGTGTGAACACACCCTTAAAGGGATTGTACAATATTAGAAAAAAACACAACTGAGGGTTTTTTCCCCCCAAAAACAGTACTTCATCTGTCCGCTAGCTGCATGCGGTAACGTGCCTCAACAGTGTTGAAGTTCTAGACAGACAATGGACAAGTGTGACACTGTTTTTGGAAGTTAAAGGGGTATTCCAGGGAAAATCAATAATTTAGCAAAGGAAAGGGTTAACCAAGGTTAACCCTTTCCTAATATACTTACCTGTCCTTTAATGGCCCCCCAAGGAGATCTCCGGTCCGTTCACGTGATCTTCCAGCTTGTGGATCGGATCCTCTTCTCCTTCCGATCCGGTGACGTTACCACCCGGCCGGCGTCCGCTCTGCCTCTCATTAGCAGCAGAGCACTGAACCCTGACTGGCTTGGTAGCGTGTAGCCAATCAGGGTTCAGTGCTCTGCATCCCCACCACGCTTCAGAGTGGGGGTCCCCTGAGGCTGCAGTAAATTATCAGGGGTCGTCGGGCTCAGTGCCGGTCACCAGTTACATGGGCCGGCACTGCACTACAGCAGGTGAATGCGGGGTCTGGCGTCAATCATCACTCCGCAGAACCCCCCCCCCACACACCTTGTCAGTGATGCCGACCGAGTCCCGGGAGGGGATGCGGCGAGCGGCATTACTTCATTCATAGCTACCAGACACCCAGCTGCCCGCCGCATCCCTTCCCCCCAGGGACTCAGGGTCGGCATCGGTGGGGAAGTAATGTTTATCGGCTGCTGACCCCCCCCCCCCCCCCCCCCCTCACTGTGTCCCTGTCAGAGATCACTCACCCCCACCCCCGGAGCGTGCTGCTGGCCCCGATCTCTGCACTGGTCTCAAGCACCTCTACTCAGCTGACAGGCTCTGTGTGAGTGAGGCAGGAGAGATTTCTGTCTTGCCCCGTACACAGCGCCTGTCAGCTGAGTACAGGTGCTTCAGACCAGTGCAGAGATCGGGGCCAGCAGCACGCTCCGGGGGTGAGGGTGAGTGATCTCTGACAGGGACACAGGAAGGGGGGCCGGGGGGATCAGCAGCCGATAAACATTACTTCCCCACCGATGCCGACCCTGAGTCCCTGGGTCCCTGAGTCCCGGGACTCAGTCGGCATCACTGACAAGGTGGGGGGGGGGTTCTGCGGAGTGATGATTGACGCCAGACCCCGCATTCACCTGCTGTAGTGCAGTGCCAGCCCATGTAACTGGTGACCGGCACTGAGCCCGACGACCCCTGATAATTTACTGCAGCCTCAGGGGACCCCCACTCTGAAGCGTGGTGGGGATGCAGAGCACTGAACCCTGATTGGCTACACGCTACCAAGCCAGTCAGGGTTCAGTGCTCTGCTGCTAATGAGACGGAGAGCGGACGCCGGCCGGGTGACGTCACCGAACCGGAAGGAGAAGAGGAACCGAGCCACAAGCTGGAAGATCACGTGACCGGACCGGAGATCTCCTTGGGGGGCTATTAAAGGACAGGTAAGTATATTAGGAAAGGGTTAACCTTGGTTAACCCTTTCCTTTGCTAAATTATTGATTTTCCCTGGAATACCCCTTTAACCCCTTGCCTCAAAATGACGTTCCTGGACCCCTCCCCTGGTCCTCCGATACCGGAGATCACCGATATTACCGTTATAGCGGTGATCTCCGGTACTGGGAATTACCGGCGCCGCCGAGAGCTTTCATCTCCCCCCACCGTGAATCCACGGTGGGGGGAGATGAAAAATGTCCCCTCAGACCCCAGATCAGCCCCCCGATCAGACCCCAGATCACCGTACCCGGGCGGCCATCAGATCCAAGATGGCCGCCCCCATCCCTGCGAACAAACGATGTTTGTTCGCAGGGATGGAAATAAAATAATGATCAAAGCCCCATGCTCTCCGCCACCGGAGGTAGCGGAGAGCATGGGGCAGTGATCGTGGACCCCCCCCCGTGTGGTCCCGAAGCAGGCGATCGGCGATATATACTATATACCGTCGATCGCCTGTTCCCAGTGCTGCTGGCACTTTTTATCCCCTGTCACCATAAATCATTGATGACAGGGGATAAAAAGTGTTACAGTGTCGCCCCCCCCCACCCCCCCTGTCACCCCCGTCCCCCAGTCACCCCCCTTCCCCATATACGTTACCTGATCCTGGAGCTCCTTCCTCCTCGGTGTCCTGGCTGGTTATGAAGTGTGCATGCGCTCCACAACCAGCCAACTCTGAAAATTTAAAGTGACAGAGACCAATTTGGTCTCTGTCACTTAACTATGATTACTGTGATACAAAATATCACAGTAATCATAGTAATACAGTGAAACAAATGTGTAAAAGTACAAAAAGTGACAAACACACAAAAAAATAAAACACACACTTTTTTTTATTATAGTAATAACTGCAGTTTACTCCCAGATTACCCCTAACCCCCCAGATTACCCGTAACCGCCCCAGGTTGCCTGTAACCGCCCCAGGTTGTCCGTAATCACGCCAGATTGCACGTAACCGCCCCAGACTGCACGCAACCACCGCACGTTGCCCGTAACCACCACACGTTGACCGTAACCACCGCACACTGCCTCTAACCACCCCACGTCGCCTCTAACCACCGCACGTCGCCTCTAACCACCCCACGTTGCCTCTAACCACCGCACGTTGCCTCTAACCACCGCACCTTGCCTCTAACCACCCCACGTCGCCTCTAACCACCGCACGTCGCCTCTAACCACCGCACACTGCCTCTAACCACCCCACGTCACCTCTAACCACCGCACACTGCCTCTAACCACCGCACGTCGCCTCTAACCACCGCACACTGCCTCTAACCACCGCACGTCGCCTCTAACCACCGCACGTCTCCTCTAACCACCGCACACTGCCTCTAACCACCGCACCTTGCCTCTAACCACCCCACGTCGCCTCTAACCACCGCACACTGCCTCTAACCACCGCACGTCGCCTCTAACCACCGCACGTCGCCTCTAACCACCGCACACTGCCTCTAACCACCCCACGTTGCCTCTAACCACCGCACGTCGCCTCTAACCACCGCACGTCGCCTCTAACCACCGCACATCGCCTCTGACGACAGCACGTTGCCTCTAACCACCGCACGTCACCTCTGACCACCGCACGTCGCCTCTGACGACAGCACGTCGCCTCTAACCACCTCAGGTTGCCTCTAACCACCGCACGTCGCCTCTGACCACCGCACGTCGCCTCTAAACACCGCACGTCGCCTCTGACCACCGCACCTTGCCTCTGACCACCGCACCTTGCCTCTGACCACCGCACGCTGCCTCTGACCACCGCACGCTGCCTCTGACCACCGCACCCTGCCTCTGACCACCGCACGTTGCCCCTGACCACCCCACATTGCCCCTGACCACCCCACGTCACCCGTAACCACCGCACGTCGCCCGTAACCACCGCACGTCGCCCCTGACCACCGCACGTCGCCTCTGACCACCGCACCTTGCCTCTGACTACCGCACCTTGCCTCTGACCACCGCACGCTGCCTCTGACCACAGCACGCTGCCTCTGACCACCGCACGCTGCCTCTGACCACCGCACGTTGCCCCTGACCACCCCACGTTGCCCCTGACCACCCCACGTTGCCCGTAACCACCGCACGTTGCCCGTAACCACCGCACGTTGCCCCTAACCACCGCACGTTGCCTCTAACCACCGCACGTTGCCTCTAACCACCCCAAATTGCCAATGACCCCTCCAGATTGCCCGTAACCACCCCAAATTACATATAAGCACTTTAGTTTATCCGTAACCAACCCAGATTGTCCGTAACCACCTCACGTTGGCCGTAACCACAGCAGGTTGCCTGTAATCACCTCAAGATTACCCGTAACCACAGCAGGTTGCCCATCACCACCCCAGGTTGCCCATCACCACCCCAGGTTGCCCGTAAACCACCCCGCATTACCTGTAATCTCATTTTTTTATTGTATTTTAGTAACTGCGCTGTTCTAATAACCATTACTAGCTGCGGTTTTGCTCCAGCAAATTGGCGCTCCCTTCCTTCTGAGCCCTGCTGTGTGCCCATACAGTGGTTTATGCCCACATATGGGGTACTGTTCTACTCAGGAGAACCTGCGTTACAGATTTTGGGGTGAATTTTTTCTCTTATTCCTCGTGAAATTTAGAAAATTTAAACTAAACCAACATATTATTGGAAAAATTCGAGTTTTTCATTTTTAATGGCCAATTTTGAATACTTTCCTCTAATACCTGTGGGGTCAAAATGCTCACCACACCCCAAGATGAATTCTCTGAAGGGTGCACTTTCTAAAATGGGGGGACTTATGGTTTTTTTTTTACTCCGCTTGCGCTACAGGGATGCTGCAAACGCACCTGGCGCTCAGAAACTTCTTCAGCAAAATCTGCACTGAAAATGCTAATTGGCGCTCCCTTCCTTCTGAGCCCGGCTGTGTGCCCATAAAGGGGATTATGCCCACATATGGGGTACCGTTCTACTCAGGAGAACCTGCTTTACAGATTTTGGGGTGAATTTTCTCCCCTGTTTCTCGTGAAATTGAGAAATTTCAAACTAAAGACTAAAAACATATTATTGGAAAAATTTGAGTTTTTCATTTTTACTGTCTACTTTTGAATACTTTCCTCTAATACCTGTGGGGTCAAAATGCTCACCACACCCCAAGATGAATTCTCTGAGGGGTGCACTTTCCAAAATGGGGTGACTTATGGTGAGATTTTACTCCCCTGGCACTACAGGGGCTCTGCAAATGCACCTGGCGCTCAGAAACTTCTTCAGCAAAATCTGCACTGAAAATGCTAATTGGCGCTCCCTTCCTTCTGAGCCCTCCTGTGTGCCCATACAGTGGTTTATGCCCACATATGGGGTACCGTTCTACTCAGGAGAACCTGCGTTACAGATTGTGGGGTGAATGTTCTCTCCTGTTCCTCGTGAAATTTAGAAATTTCTGACTAAGCAAACATATTATTGGAAAAATTCGAGTTTTTCATTTTTACTCTCTACTTTTGAATACTTTCCTCTAATACCTGTGAGGTCAAAATGCTCACCACACCCCAAGATGAATTCTTTGAGGGGTGTATTTTCCAAAATGGAGTGACTTATGGTGAGATTTTACTCCGCTGGCACTACAGGGGCTCTGCAAACGCACCTGGCGCTCAGAAACTTCTTCAGCAAAATCTGCACTGAAAATGCTAATTGGCGCTCCTTCCCTTCTGAGCCCGGCTGTGTGCCCATACAGAGGTTTATGCCCACGTATGGGGTACCGTTCTACTCAGTAGAACCTGCGTTACAGATTTTGGGGTACTTTTTTTCTCCTGTTCCTTGTGAAATTGACAAATTTCAAACTAAACTAACATATTATTGGAAAAATTCAGGTTTTTCATATTAACTGTCTAATTCTGAATACTTTCCTCTAATACCTGTGGGGTCAAAATGGTCACCACACACGAAGATGTATTCTTCGAGGGGTTTACTTTCGAAAATGGGGTGACTTATGGGGGGGTTTCTCTCTGCTGACACTACAGGGGCACTGCAAACACACCTGGTGCTCGGAAATTTCTTCAGCAAAATCTGCATTAAAAAAGCTAATTGGCGCTCCCTTCCTTCTGAGCCTTGCTGTGTGCCCATACGGTGGTTTACGCCCACATATGGGGTACTGTTGTACTCAAGAGAATCTGCGTTACTAATTTTGGGGTGGTTTTTTTCTCATGTTCCGTTTGAAAATTAGAAACTTTAATCTAAACGTATATATTATTGGAAAATTTAAATTTTCCATTTTTTTACGGCCTAATGGTGAACACTTTCCTCCAGCCCCTGTAGGGTTAAAATGCTCATTATACCCCTAGATTAATTCTTTAAGGTGTCTAGTTTCCAAAATGGGGTCACTTATGGGGGTTTCCAGTATACAAGCCTTCTAAATCCATTTAAAAAAAGAACTGGTCCCTAAAAAAAATCCATTTTGGAAATTTCATGAAAATTTGATATATTGCTTATAAATTTCTAAGCCCCGTAACATCTTTAAAAAGTAAAATATGTTTACCAAATTATGCCAGAATAAAGAAGACATATTGATAATGTAATTTAGTAACTAACTTATGTGCTATGACTTCCTTTTTTAAGAAGCTGAGAATTTCAAAGTTCATAAAATGCAAATTTTTCTAATTTTTCATGATATTTTGATGTTTTTCACAAAAAAAACACAAAGTAATGACCAAATTTTGCCACTAACATAAAGTGCCATATGTGACGAAAAAACAATCTCAGAATCGCTAGCATACGTTAAAGCATCACTGAGCTATAAGCGCATAAAGTGAGACAGGTCCGATTTTAAAAAATTAGCTTGGTCATTAAGGCCAAAACAGGCTTTAGAGGCAAGGGGTTAATAGCCGTCAGAAGGATAATAGCCATCCATTAAAATAACAAAAAAGCTTCCCAATGTAGTTTCCATCACATTTTGCAAACAGGGTGCAGTGTGTGGCAGTATTATATTCAGAAAGCGCAGTGTGTGACAGGGTCATATTCAGACAGTGAGTAGCAGGGTTATTTTCAGAGGGTACAGTGTGTGGCCATATTAGTTACATAGTTAATACGGTTGAAAAAAGACACATGTCCATCAAGTTCAACCAAGGAGGGGATGGATACAGGGAAGGGGGAGGGGTGATAGGTTCTATACATATGCATTTATATTATTTTGGTCTAAGAACTTGTCTAGCCCTGTTTTGAAGCCTTCTACTGTTGTTGCTGTGACCAGATCCTGCGGTAGACTGTTCCACAGATTCACAGTTCTCATGGTAAAGAAGACTTGTCGCCTCCGGAGATTGAACCTTTTTTTCTCCAGGCGGAGGCAGTGCCCTCTTGTCCTTTGAGGGGGTTTTACCTGGAACATCTTTTCCCCATATCTCTTGTAGGGGGCATTTATATATTTAAATAAGTTAATCATATCTCCCCTTAAACGTCTCTTCTCCAGACTAAACAAATGTAATTCTTTTAATCTCTCCTCATAACTAAGATGCTCCATTCCCCTTATTAGTTTAGTTGCCCGTCTTTGTACCCTCTCCAGCTCTAGAACATCCTTTTTATGAATCGGGTTCCAAAACTGGACAGCATACTCCAGATGGGGCCGCACCAAAGCTTTATAGAGCGGTAATATTATATCCCTGTCCCGAGAGTCCATGCCTGTTTTAATGCATGACAATATCCTGCTGGCCTTAGAAGCAGCTGACTGACATTGTGTGCTGTTCTGTAGTCTATTATCTACAAGTACACCCAGATCCTTCTCCATCAGTGACTCTCCCAGAGTAACTCCCCCCAGGACATATGATGCATGCGGGTTATTGGTACCCAGGTGCATAACTTTACATTTATCCACATTGAACCTCATTTGCCAAGTGGACGCCCAAACACTCAGTGTGTCTAAGTCATCCTGTAACATCTGCACATCCTCCATAGACTGTACTGTACTACAAAGCTTGGTGTCATCTGCAAAGATAGAAACATTGCTGTTAATTCCATTCTCAATATCATTAATAAACAAGTTAAACAGAAGAGGGCCCAGTACTGACCCTTGGGGTACACCACTTATTACCGGGGACCATTCGGAGTAGGAATCATTGACCATCACTCTCTGGGTACGATTATTAAGCCAGTTTTCAATCCAGTTACACATTAAATTTTCCAAACCGATAGACTTTAACTTACCCATCAGATGTCCATGAGGAACTGTGTCAAACGCTTTAGCAAAATCCAGGTACACGATATCCACAGCCGCGCCGCCATCCAGGCTTCTACTTACCTCTTCATAGAAACATATTAGGTTGGTTTGACAGCTTCTGTCCTTAGTAAAACCATGCTGGTTATCACTTATAATATAATATTATCACTTATTATTATAATATTATCACTTATAATATAATATTATATTTCAAGGGTGCAGTGTGTGGCAGTATTATATTAGAGGGCACAGTGTGTGGCTATATTATATTTAGACAGTTTGTGGCAGGGTTATATTTAGAAGGTACAGTGTGTGGTAGTATTATATTCAGAGAGTACAGTGTGTGGCAGTAATATATTAGAGGACACACTGTGTAGCAGTATTATATTAGATGGTACAGTGAGTGGCACTATTTTATTCAGGGTGTGTGTGGAAGGATTACATTCAGAATGTGCAGTGTGTAGCAGACTTATACACAGAGGGTAAAGTATGTGGCAGCATTATAGTCAGAGGGTGCAGTGTGTGCGAGTGTATACTCAGAGGATACAGTATTCGGTAGTATTATATACAGAGAGTGCTGTGTTTGGCATTATTATATAAAGAGGGTGCTGTGTTTGGCAGTGTTATATTCAGGGTGTGTGACAGTATTATATTTAGAGGGTGCAGTGTGTGGCAGTATTATACTCAGAGGGTACAGTGTGTGGCAGGATTACATTAAGAGGGTGCAGTGTGTGGCAGTATTAAATATTCAAGGGTGGCAGAATTATATGCAGAGCATGGTGTGTGGCAGTATTACATTCAGAGGGGGCAGTGTGTGGCATTATGGGGGGGGGGGGGCAAATTAAATCTTTGCCTAGGGTGCAGGGTAACTTAGCTACACCTCTGTACATGGGAATTTGATGGTAAGTCCTGCAGGAGACGGCTCTGCAGTGCAGATATAGCAGAGCTAACAGTCAGCCTTGGTACATGAGCACATCTAGTTAAACAAGCTATGACTCTGACCGGCCACATTTGTACTGCCGCAGCTCATATTATTCATTGCCTTACCTACAGATGTAGCAGAGTCATTTTATTTCCACCATCTATACAACCCTTGCTTTACAGCTTGCGATGAAAAATCCAAATAAATTTACTGATGTAAAAAATAATGTTGTTTGTATAAAAAATGCAGGAAACAAGACAAACCATGGAAGTAAGGAACACAAGGAAGAAGAAAGCACTGAGGGTAAGAGGAGTGTGTGTACATGGTGCAGGCCGCACTCTTCCATCTCCGCACCTTGTCAGCCGCCACGCTGTAACATGTGACACAATACACTTGATCTTACTCTCCGCATTCCTCACGGTGGCAGCTCAGAGTTTCAGGCGTTGTCATATAAAAGCACTTTTTTTTTTTTTTTTGGCTTTTTCATTTCTTAGAGAAATTGACAATGTTTTCTGTTCTCCTACATAAAAGCTTCTGGAGACTTGGGAGTTGACAGTGTTAGAAAAACAACGGCCATGAAAGTGAAGTACTATACTGCAAATTGACTTCTTCCTAGTCCATCATTCTGTATACATTCTACCTGATATTATTAAAAAATATGTCTGAGGGTTGGAAAACAGCTCTGTGACTTTTCCAAAACATCTGGAAAAGAGGAAGAGGACCCTACACCTGAAGTGGGAGGGGTGAGCGAGAGGTATTGTTTTTTTTTTTTTGTTATGGCAAACTGAGCTAACTACTGTGATGGGGCACAAAGTGGCTAACTGCTGTGAGAGGGCACAAAGTGGCTAACTACTGTGAGGGGGCACAAACTGGCTAACTACTGTGAGGGGGCACAAAATGGCCAACTACTGTAAGGGGGCACAAATTGGCTAACTACTGTAAGGGGGCACACAGTGGCTAACTACTGTGAGGTGGCACAAAGTAGTTAACTACTGTTAAGGGGGCACAAAGTGGCTAACTACTGTGAACCGACACAAACGAAGCTAACTACTGTGAGGGGACACAAAGTGGGTAACATCTGTGAGGGGCACAAAGTGGCTGACTACTGTGAGGTGGCACAAAGTGTCTAACTACTGTTAGGGGCACAAAGTGGCTAACTACTGTGAGGGGGCACAAAGTGGCTAACTACTGTGAGGGGGCACAAAGTGGCTAACTACTGTGAGGGGGCACAAAGTTGCTAACTACTGTGAGGGGGAACAAAGTGGCTAACTACTGTGAGGGGGAACAAAGTGGCTAACTACTGTTAAGGGGGCAAACTACTGTTTGTCTGGCTTAGGGGAAAACTATTGTAAGAGATGTACAAAGGGTTCTAACTATGTGCCGGGTAAAAAGGAACCTAACTACTATATGAGGTCACATAGGGGTCTAACTTCTACATGGGGGCACAGAGAGTCCCCCTATCTTGGCCCAGCGAATGTAAGGTAAGCAGCAATGCATACAGTGTATGCATCACCTTTTTATACTGTAAAGGAGCAGTAATAGATAGGAGGCCCTGCTTCTGTACATGCATTCTGTGATGTGCTATGCCAATATGATAGCTCGCCATACAGAAGGAGGTACTCAAGTCTATTACCAGATGTTCTGCTCTTTGACAGTACTGTGTTGACCACACCAACTAACTTCTTGCCGATACAGTAATGTTATTGTAGATGACATCATTATTATGCAAGACAACTGAAGGTGCCAGGTGACCAGCACTAAATCTGGCCTCACATATTAGACTTTTAACCACTTGAGAGATTCCACCTCTATGTTTCATCACAGCGGAGCGCACAACCTCGCTTTACAGCAGCCATTTGTTTTCCTGTGCAGGAACGGTGGCCAGAAGTGCAAGAAATGAAGTCAATAAATCGCAGCGTTCACAGGTCAACAGCCGGGTAATTTTTACCATCCAGTTTACGATGACGGTAGAAAGAGTTTTCTATGGTAAAATCAATATGTCGAAATTAGACGTAGAGTCGTCATGAGCGAACGGGAACAAAGGTAATGAACAAACTCTGTAAATAAATGAAGACATTAGTGGGAACTGACATGGAGATATAACCGAACCCTCAGCGCCGTGTAATAAAACATATCCAGCTCTGTGACCTGCAAGCACAGCAGGGAAGCCATCGGGGTGTTCATTAGTTGAGGTCGGGGGAGTATGGAGCTGGTTAGCAGCTTTTACGCAGCTATTCGGTTTTATGACTGATCTTTTCTGGTACAAAGAAAGACTTAAAGGGGATCAAGAACAGGAGGAAAAATACATAGTATTAAAGCAAATGTACCATCAGTTTCATTGCTTTGCGTTTTATACCTTAATATATCGGTGCTACCGTGGGGATATTGGTGAAGTGGTCCTTTTCTTTAATTGCCGCCTGCTTCCTGCGCCCCTGTACCAGTCTTTTTGGAAGCACCGGCCCAGCACAGAGAACTGGGAGCAGGCCCGTCGCTATCCAGTGTGACGATACCCCTTACCCTCTGTGACGTGGCTCCATTGATTCTAAGGGGAGGAGAGATCATCACTGGGCCCGAAAGGCCGACACCGTGCACGGGAACGGGGTGGCGGTTCAAAATAAAGACCACACCACCGGCATCCCCTTGCCGGCGATGATCCATTAAGATATAAAACCCTAAGCGATATACCTGATGGTACTTTCGTTTTAAAGGGGGTCTCTCAGGTCTTCTATGCTTCTGTAACTCTGGGCAGCGAAGAAATAGGGAAGGGGGTTCACCTATACACCTATACCAGTCACCTTTCCTGAGTCCTTGCTGTGTCTCCCCCAGTACTCATAGTGACAAGAAAATATTAGTGCTGGCAGGTAACAAGAACAAGAAAAGCAACTTTCCAATAGGCAATAGTGATTAAATAAATGCTGGCACAAACAAATCATGATGATGATGATGATGATGATGGCAATGTAGAATGAAGCAGAAGATGATGAGCAGGACTAGCTGGCTATCCTAAATCTTTACCTTCGTCTTTCTCTAAACTTAACACCAGAAATCTTCATTGTCCCTGCAAATGTCCCTATGTTAACCCTGTTCTATAATCTTTCCCTAGCGGAACAATAACCAGGCACTAGGACCAAAAGAAGAGCCAGATAAACCACAGGAACCAACAAGGTTAAATGACTTTTACAACAAGTACTTCAAAATGCTAAGAACAGAATGTAAGATAGAATATAAGGAAGAACTAAGAGCCAACTGGAGACAACAGAACAAAAGTAGACTAAAACATCAATACAGAACAAAAAAAAAGCGTCGGAAACAAACATACAGAGAACAAGACAGGAGCATAGTCAGTAATCGACTCAAGGGTTAGAGCCAGAAAAAGAACAAAAAGGACCAGACAAAGAATACAAGGAGTTAAGAACAAGGCTTTGGTGAGGATCCAGGGCAGTAAGAGTAAAACAGAGAATAATAGAACAGAGAACGAGAGCCAGGACAGGGAATGAAAAACAATCATTGAGTAAGACACACTAGAATAATTCTCCTTTAAATTGGGCACCAGGCCTGAAATCAGCTGTTGGCATTGGCTGCCAGACCCGATAATGGCAAGACATTATATAGAAAGGGCATTGGGTATTTTTATTTATTCATTTTTCACATTTATTTACTTAGTTTTTTTACTTTATTTTTACCTTTTTTTTACAGTCTCCCATCCCTGGTGGTCTAGTAAGGGGACCGCACCCCCCCCCCCCCCCCCCCCCCCCCCCACACACACACACACAACATGATCCAGTGACCCAGCCGGGGTGATGGCGCTGATCCGGCTGGGTAATCTATTGCTCTCGGCTGCAGCAGCCGAGAGCAATAGAACACTGATCTCATGGTTCTATGCAGTATATATACCTCCGTTGTGCCTGCCATGGAAGCTGATCCATGAAGCACTGACAGGCACAATACTTCAAGTACTTTAATGCACTCAGAATACACTACAGTACAGATCTGTACTGCAGTGTATTAGGAGTGCATTGAAATACTCAAAGTATTGTGCCTGTGAATGCTTCACAGATCAGCTTCCATAGCAGGCACAACGAAGGCTATCCTGTTAGATATCGATGTTGCATGGACCACAGCATCTACAGGGTTAGCTGCCAGGATCTGAGGGCAGTTCGAGCCTGGACATGCCTGACTATGCGTGACAGCCATCCCCGGCTGCAGCCAGTGTCAGATAAGCAGAATGCTATACATGTAAGGCGGTAGGAGGTAGAGCACTGCATACGGGAGCAGCTCTATAGTAAAGAACAGGCATGTATATATGTGTATAATGCCCTTCACTATCTATAAACCAGCCCCTATGATTCCTGACTATACTTACAATTTCCCTAATACTCATTGTCTTACATTCTCCCAGCTTTTGCCCCTGTGTGTTCTCTCCTGGCACACCCTGACATATTAAAATTTATATGATGCAGCCGTTTATTCAGCATCTCATGCTCTCCTATGCAAAATTCATAGTTACCTCGCCTGGACGTGCTCATGACAGATGATGAGGTTTCAACTCAACTTTAATTCCATCACTCTGCATTATTCATGGCGCTCAAAATGTTCTCCTTGCATTGTGAAAAAAAAAAAGTGGCTTGATTTATTCCGGCAAAATCCACCACTTTATTAAGCCAGGATTCGCAAAGTTACAGATTTTAGAATAGTAAAATCACCGAAGATTTTAAAAATTCTAAATCAAAATTTAAATAGGAAATAAATACGATGATTCTTATTATTCTGGTTTATTAGAAGGAAATTGTATTATATTATAATGGCGGGATCAGACTACACTGGTTTTGTTTGTAGTCTGTTACCATGGAGACACAGAGCTGTGTAGACAGGAAATGGCAGGATTTTTGTAACCAGTGTAATATCTCTGTACCAGTTTATGGAGAGTGATGTTAAAAAAAAGACCATGTCCAATTTTGAGAGCGATACATTGATAATGTCCTCATAATTTGGCAGTGGACAGATGAACAATTGAAAAATATTGTAGCTTTATCCAACATCAAATTAAAATACATTTGACCTTTAACCCCTTAAGGACAAGGCCAATTTCCATTTTTGCACTTTCATTTTTTTCCTCCTTTTGCTTAAAAGGCCATAGCAGTTGCATCACTAATTGTACTTTGCACTGACAGGCCTAATTTTTGTATAAAGTACGCTGCGAAACAAAAAAAAAATTAAATGTGTGTTAATTTTTTTTTTATTTGGGGAGGTTTTGTATTTACGTAGTTCATCCTGGGGTAAAACTGACTTGTTATATATGTTCCTCAAGTTGTTACGATTACAATGATGTGTAATTTGTGTAACTTTTATTTTATTTGGTTGCTTTTAAAAAATGAAAACCTTTTTTAAAAAATAAATGTTCTTTAAAATTGCTCTGTGACCATGCTTATAACGCTTTTATTTTTTGTCTATGGGGCTGTGTGTCATTTTTTGTGCCATGATCTGTAATTTCTATCGGTACCTTGTTTGCGTATATGCGACTTTTTGATCTCTTTTTTTTTTAACACACTTACTAGAAGGGTTATTCCCCCTGGGGTTAGGGTTATTCCCTGTCATAAATTTGCCTGTGCCGAACTCCGTGCGCCCCTTGGCTCGTGCTGCGCGCCTGAGATGGCGCTGATATTCAGTGTTTTTGTATGCTTGTGCAGTAACCTGAACCCTGTCTGAACATTGGCCTATTTCTAGTATTGTGTTCAGCCCCACCCGTTTGCTGTGTGCTCTGGCTATGAAGGAGTTACACTGCTGCCAGTTCTGATCCGCAGGTGATTCTGTTTGGAACCAGGAGCCTTGTCCAATAGGGGGCAGGAACTGTCTCCTGGTTCCCTATAAGTGTTTTGCTGAGGCTCATTCTAGTGCCGGATATTGAGCTTGTCTCTGCCTGCTTGTGTTTCTGCTATAGTCTGTCCTTACTCTGCCTCTTCTGCCTTGTGTTCTGACCATCCTTGCTAGCCGCCTGCCCCTGACCATATTGCTTGTTTTTTTACTCTGCTTACAGGATTGTGATTTTGTACTTTTGCTGCCCGATTGTTGTGACCCGGACTGTCGACTATTCTTTATTGTGTTTTGACTGTCTTGTCCTTGTGTCCCACCTAGCCAGTACAGGGACTGCCTCCAAGTTGCCCGCCGCCATCTTAGGGCGGATTGCGGCAAGTAGGTAGGGACAGTGGGTGAGGCTGAGCTTAGGGTGCACTGTCTGTGACCACCATCTTGTCTGTCTTAGAGACCAGTCCTGACATTCCCCCTGGGGTTAGAATTATTCCCCCTTTGGTTAGCGTTATTCCCCCTGGGGGACTTCTAGTATAGCCACATTGATCTCTCATTGATCTATGCAGTATAGATATAGTATAGATATACTGCATAGACCCATGAGATCAGTGTTCTATTGCTCTCGGCTGCTGCAGCCAAGAGCAAAAGATTACAGAGACGGGATCAGCAGACGCAGACCCCCGGCCGGCTCACTAACGGGGACCCCTCCTCTCCAATCGCGTTGCGGAGGGGAGTTACCCCACTAGAATACCAGGGATGGGGGAAAAATAACCATTTAAATGCAGCTGTCAACTTTGACAGCTGCATTTAAATGGCTAATTAGCAGGCACTGCGATCGGACCGTGCCCACTAATTGTGGAGTCCCGGGCTGCAGATAGCACCCGGGATTGTGACGGTTCAAAGTGGGGTCACTGCACGGCTCCCCTCTGAACACCCTTAACAATGCCAGGGCGTACAATTACACCCTTGGTCGTTAAGGGGTTAAAGGGATATTCTGGAGGGAAAAAAAGTTTTAATTCAACTGGTGTCAGAAAATTATGCAGTTTTGTAAATTACTTCTATTTAAAAATCTCCAGTCTTCCAGTGTTTTCTTTCCAGTCTGACACAGTGCTCTCAGCTTCCACCTCTGTCCATGTCAGGAGCTGTCCAGAGCAGGAAAAGTTTTCTATGAGGATTTTCTAGTGCTCTGGACAGTTCCTGACATGGACAGATGTGGCAGCAGAGAGCACTGTGTCAGACGGGAAAGAATACGCCACTTCCTGCAGGACATACAGCAGATGATAAGTACAGGAAGACTGGAGATTTTTAAATAGAAGTAATTTAGAAATCTATATAACTTTCTGGAACCAGTTGATTTATAATAATTTTAAAAAAATTCTCTGAAGTACCCCTGTAAGTATATTTCCTGCATGGTGTTACAGCATTGTTCTTGCTGCTTTTTAGTCTTTGCTATAGTGAATCTATCCAGGAGCAGCATCCTCGCAGCAGGTCAGCCATTTTATATTCCCAATCCACCAATGGATTGAGCTCTGTAATCAAAGTATAATTTGGGGCAAAACCTAGGTATGTTTTCCCATTTCCCTGTAATGTTATGGTATTATCCATCAGCATAAAAAAACATTAATATTTATAAGAGAGAGAGAGAGAGAGAGAGAGAGAGAGATAATAATGAACAAATAAATCATTCCATTCACTGTAGAATGTGTACACTACTATATGGTGGGGAAAAAAAGACAGGAATATATACATATACATTGTGATCAATCTCAATTCATTATACATATCCCAGCACATTGTGAAACATATAAAGCCAACAGAAATATATGGAAATGACAAGTATTATAATAAAATATTCATATATAAAAAAATCTGTGGAAATCTAATAATGATGAATAAATATAAATCACCCTTTAATCATTGATAAATACACCGGTACAATAATGTAGTGTATAAGATACCAATATCGGTGAAAACCAGGAGTTTGTGATAGAATCAGAAGAAAATAGGACCATGTCATCAACCAATAAATGAAAATGAACACCTGTGTTTCCCAATATAATTATTAATTAATATTAATTAATAATTAATTTGACAAAAGAAAATCCTTGAATACCCACTAAGGCTTCCATGATTGGAGGACTGGAGTATATCTGAAACCTTCTTAAAAGAGTACTTATTAAAAAAAGAATAAACTGTTTGCCAGCAGTACACACACAGGTACTTCGTCCCTTACTTCTCTAAAAATCACAGCACAGCAAATCACACTCCTTTCTATTACATGGGTGAACAGGACTGCACTTTGCTAGGGGATGATTTAGCCACCACTACACTACTATAGATGGCATGAGAAGAGAGAAGGGGTTACTGATGCACTGGTTTTGCAAGCTGCCCTAGGTCCCTGCACTGGGGAAGCAGACTTCCCGAATCATTTCAGATCCAATCCGTGCATTACACAGTAGAGTACGTAGGCTAGTTGCAGCTTTGTTCTACTAGGGTCACTGCCCTGTACTGTGTTGAGAGTATCCCTGGCGTGGCGACAGGGTGATCTTCAGAGGATGTCCTTTCCTTCTGAGGGGTCTATCACTGCATGCTAGCTAACGTTACTTGCATAGAGAAATAAAGTCTGCTCTTGGTCTCTGACAAGGGTCCTGGCCTAAGCCAGGCCCTGGCTTCACTGCAGCAGGAACTGTCTCTGTGTTGCTCTCTCCAAATTAACTGACTAGAAAAGATGACCAAAGACCCTCCCACCAGAAACAAGATACTTTTAATAGGGTTCTGTTAGCTAGCCTGTGATTGGTGGGGCTGTGTGTGCAAAAGAAAGATGGCAGAAAAGTGAGCTGATACAAGTTACTTTACCCAGGTGCACATTAAAGTTAGTGGCACACCTGTGCTGGAACAATACACTATGAGTAGAAAGGAAATAAAGAGCAGCAGCAAAATATACATTGCTAATACATTGTTTTAATAAAGTTGTTACCTTATTTTGTAATAAACGTTTATTTTATTTACATTATAACCTCCTTTGATTGACAGCTGTAAGCCCCCTCTGCTGCCACTTATGTTTGTATCAGGAACTGCAGAGCTATTTAAGTTCTGCAGTTCCCGATCCCCTGCTCTGATCTAGCACTGCTGCACAGTTCTATTGTATACAGAGCAGGCCCCCAATATACAGCAAGGTAGTAAAATTTGGGCAGCCTGAACAACACCCCCCTTCCCACCCCCAGGTACCGTATTGTTGCTAACTGACAACAGTCCCGGCAAAATAATGTCCTGGGTATGTACCGGGTACGTCTCGGAAAGCCCCACCTCTGGGTTGTACCCCTATGCTTTTAACTATAAGTGCTTATAAGAAGTGCTTATAGTTAAACATTAGCTCCCCACTATGCCAGTACCTCTTGTACAGTATTCTGCCCCCAGCCACAAGCGGCCTCTCTCTCCTCCTGGCACAGAAGAGTCGTCACTCCTGCATAGCATGAATAGGGGTGGCTGGAGGAGCACTGCAGGCAGCTGAGTGTGGCTTTTTTGTTTTAATTACACATGAGGGGATGCCTATTGCTGGGGGGAGAGTTAACTACCAGAAAAGATGCCTAACATGGGGGAAGGTGCTAAGAATATTATGCACAAGCCTAAAGGACAGAAATGGCTGCACATCGCACCCATGGTTGACACGAAAGCTTATTCAGTTACATTAAAAACCAACATCAGAAGTTAGTATATAATTTAATCAAAACCATATTGCCTCATGTACCACATGCAGGTCTCTGATATACATAAGTCCCTAACCAAACAACACTGTGCCGGTCAGTGGGCGAAAACCCCGCAAAGCATGCGCAAACAGGGAAGGGGGGCCACAGAATGGCCCTGCTACCCCAATGTCACAGGACCAAACCCAAAGGGCCCCCCAAAACCCTGCAGGTGCCACCGTCGCAGAAAGCTAACACCAAGCAAAGCAAGTGTATACAAGCTGTTACTTCTAACCATTGCTCCTGCAGGTAGAATAGGAGAAAGGAGGAGGTACTTACCATATGTACACAGGTGCTTCCTGCTAATTTGGATCACATGGGTCTTACAAAGGAGGAGCGCCAGCCACAATGAAAAAAAGGGACAGAATACATAAAATGCACAAGCCTAAAGGACAGAAATGGCTGCACATCACACCCATGGTTGACACGAAAGCTTGTTCGGCTATATTAAAAACCAACATCAGAAGTTAGTATATAATTTGATCAAACCATATTGCCTCATGTACCACGTGCAGGTCTCTGATACACATGAGTCCCTAACCAAACAACTCTGTGCCTGTCAGCGCCCGTCAACCCCGCAAAGGGTGCGCAAACAGGGAAGGGGGCCACAGAATGGCCCTGCAACCCCAATGTCACAGGACCAAACCCCATGGTACATGAGGTAATATGGTTTGATCAAATTATATACTAACTTCTGATGTTGGTTTTTAATGTGGCTGAACAATCTTTCGTGTCAACCATGGGTGCGATGTGCAGCCATTTCTGTCCTTTAGGCTTATGCTAACAATATTATGCCTACAATGGGGTCCCAAATACATTGGTGGACTTTACATACTAAGTGGGATTAACTGCTAGAGGGGAGGGGATGAAGTAACCACAGGGGGATGCCTGCATGGGGAAAACTACCACAGGGGTTGCTTACAGGGAGGTGATTTCCTACCAGTAAGACTACCTTAACTATATAATATATGAAGCATAAAGTGGGTATAAGTACTATATGGGAGCACAGAGGGGTACTATCTTCTATATGAGGGCACATAAGGGCTTATCTACTATATGAGGGTACAGATGGGGGCCTCATTACTATATGGGGGGAACAGAGGGGGTCTAAGTACTATTTTGGCCTAAATACTTCATGGGAGAACAAACAAGGCACAATTACAGTGCGAAGCAATACAGATGGGGACTTTGTGTAGATGTTAAGATGTTCTGTAATTTCATGGGGTCCTGATATTGGGGTTTATAATATGCTGAAGTCCTGATACTGGGGAACTGTAATATGCTGGGGGCCCGACACTGGGGTTTGTAATATGATGGGGACCTGATACTGGAGCATATAATATGCTGGAAGTCTGATACTGGGGTCTGTAATATGATGGGGGATGATACAGGGGTCTGTAATATGTTGGGGGCCAAATACTGAGGTCTGTAATATTTTGGGGGCCTGACACTGGGGTGTTTAATATACTGGGGGTCAGATACAGGGTTATATAATATGCTGGGAGCCTGATACAGGGTTGTATAATATGCTGTATCCATGTTCTACAGGGTTGCATCCAGCTTCTTCAGCCTTTAGTATTCAAATGCAGAGTGTTCGTTTTCGGAAAAACCCAAATGTGCTTAAAGTTTTCTTATCTCTACTACCTATTATAACTTATCTATCTATCTATCTATCTATCTATCTATCTATCTATCTATCTATCTCCTATCTATCTATCTATCTATCTATCTATCTATCTATCTATCTCCTATCTATCTCCTATCTATCTATCTATCTATCTATCTATCTATCTCCTATCTATCTATCTATCTATCTTCTATCTATCTATCTATCTATCTATCTATCTATCTATCTATCTCCTATCTATCTCCTATCTATCTATCTATCTATCTATCTATCTTCTATCTATCTATCTATCTATCTATCTATCTATCTATCTATCTATCTATCTCCTATCTATCTATCTATCTATCTATCTATCTCCTATCTATCTATCTCCTATCTATCTATCTATCTATCTATCTATTAGTGATAAGCAAATACTGTTCGATCGAATAGTAAGATATTTCAATATTCGATATTCGTACGTATATCCCGCAAATATTCGATAAATATTCAATAGGCGTTCAAATCCCCCAGCTTCCGGTTTTACCTTCCAAATGGTCAAATAGATGTTTTTCACTAATCGAATACTTGTTCCCATAGACTTTAATAGGATCGAATATTCGATCAAATATTCGAATGTCTCACTATTCGCTCATCACTACTATCTATCTATCTATCTATCTATCTGTCTGTCTGTCTGTCTGTCTGTCTGTCTATCTATCTATCTCCTATCTATCTATCTATCTATCTATCTATCTATCTATTATCTATCTATCTCCTATCTATCTATCTATCTATCTATTTATCTATTATCTATCTATCTATCTATCTATCTCCTATCTATCTATCTATCTATCTATCTATCTATCTATCTATCTATTATCTATCTATCTCCTATCTATCTATCTATCTATCTATCTATTTATCTATTATCTATCTATCTATCTATCTATCTATCTCCTGTCTATCTATCTATCTATCTATCTATCTATCTATCTATCTCCTATCTATCTATCTATCTATCTATCTTCTATCTATCTATCTATCTATCTATCTATCTATCTATCTATCTATCTCCTATCTATCTCTCTCCTATTATCTATCTATCTATCTCCTATCTATCTATCTATCTATCTATCTATCTATCTATCTATCTATCTATCTATCTATCTATCTATCATGTCTACCTAATATGTCACGTCCTGGTTTGTATTATACCATTCCTTACCCTAATCCCGTAGTTTTCCGTACTTCTTACCGTGTTATATGACAACCTGTAATTCTTCAGGGTGTTGGACAAAGAAGACAATTACTGCTCTTCTCCCACAATGTCATGTTCAATGAGCACAATGCCGTCACAATGATCCAAGCGGCTCCTGTATAAGGGATTAGCATTACAAACAGCCAATGATAAAACAAATGAGATGCAAATGATATGCTAATTATCTCCGACCTTCACCACCTTATTAGCCGTCTTCTCTAGATGAGGGGCAGGTGGCGGCATCACCACATTACTTACAGCGAGGACGTGATGTATGAGCGCTACTGATCAACTATTATACTTCATTATAGCTGATTTTTATATACTTGTCTGTGCCTGGGGGGTGTATAATCCACTGCAGTTTTTTCTATACTTTTATATGCAAATAATTAAGGTTTGTATTATTAACCCTTTAGTGTACAGAATTATTTTTTTCCCTGTAAATGCAGCAATATGGAGTTTGTTTTATGCCACCTTTTTAGGGTACATGTACTCAATAAGAAGCTTTTATTCGGAATCAGTTACAGTCCAACCACTGGAACCCAACCATTAAAGGAGTACTCCGGCTCTCCCCCCCCCCCCCCCCCCCCCAAAGAAAAAAAACAAAACAAAAACGCAGACACACACAGCGTTTATACTCACCATCCCTCGGTGATGATCTCCGTTTGAATCTTTTGCCGTCCACGTCCCCTTCATCTTCGTCCACCGTCCTCACTTCTGGGTTGTGGAGCAGGGAATGGGAGAGAAAAGACTGCAGGTGCACATGGGCATCGGCAGCCTTTTCATTGGCTGGAGCGCATCACATGGCTTCCAGCTTGATTGGCTGAGGAAGCAGGAATACATGTGATGTGCTACAGCCAATGAAAAGGCTGCCGGTGCCCATGTGCACCTGCAGTCTTTTCTCTCCCATTCACTGCTGTGGAAGAGAGCGAGGAGGAAGGAGGCCAGGACCGCCCCCTGCTGTGACAACATCGACCCAAGATGGCGCCCGGGAGAAGAGGACGGGGTCGACAGTGATTTTGCATGTATACTTTATTTATTTAGCTTATTAACACACATTACACAGTTATATAACTTTGTAATGTGTGTTAATTAAGCGTAAAAAGTTAATCTCTATGGACTATGGACACCTTTGAAAAACATTTTACTTATGGTGCGGAAAATCTGGAGTTCACAATACACACAGTCTCTGTTCCTTGCAACCCACTTCTATTTTTACTTCTATTATTTTATTTCTACTTCAATCTCAAGCATTCCAGTACTTATCAGCTGCTGTATGTCCTGCAGGAAGTGGGTTATTCTTTCCAATCTGACACAGTGCTCTCTGCTGCCACCTCTGTCCATGTCAGGAACTGTCCAGAGCAGGAGCAATTCCCCACAGAAAACCTCTCCTGTTCTGGACAGTTCCTGACATGGACATGACTGTAGATTTTTAAAAAGAAGTAAATTGCAAATCTGAATAACTTTCTGACACCAGTTGATTTGATTTGTTTTTACCCTATGATTACTACTCACGTAGTTGAATTACTTACTGCAGACCCCTATTAAAAAAGCCCCCTCATCTGAACTCTGCTGCCACCTGCTGTTTATACTCAAGCATACCACATACACCCGAGACGCAGCACACTAAAGGGAAAAGTAAAATCGCAAAGTGATCGGGTTTTTGCCCGGTGCCCCAGATCTGCCTTCTTCAGCTGTATGTGTCATTATTAGTGGGCATCCATTACTACGTGGGAAGCACTAAGATGCATTAATGCTGAGTGTGTGTGAGGGCCAAGGGGCATTAAAGGGGAACTCCAGGTAGAGGTTAAAAAAATGAAACTTCTGCAAAAGAATATAGCATTACTTACCTATCCATTCCAGTTTCGAAACTACCAAAAATCCATTTGTTGGGGGGGGGGGGGGGGTTTGCTCTGTATTGTGTTTCTGTCCTTCCTGGTTGCGCAGTTCCCAGAATGCAATGCTTTCCCTCAGCTAATTATCACAGTCCCCCACCCATCACAATCAGTAAAATTAGTGCTGCTCCTGCTTCTGGCCGGTCAGAGATGGTGGATCACTCAGACGTTTGGGGGATCCAGCCAAGCCTCTTGTGATATCACGCCCTGCCCCCTGTCTGCATCATCAGCCTGTCCTCAGCAAACACACACAATGTGAGACAGAGGCATGTAAGATATGTCTCCTATGGTGGGAGAGCAGAGGGAGCAGGAGACAATGTGAATTGGCACAGAGGCCATTTTTCTTCACTTCCTGGATTTCTATCAGCTACCAGTGTGGCAGAACTGCACAGATACGGTAATACATTATATAGACACATCTATATAACTTTTAATGTACTTTTAATAGAAAAAAAAATTTTCTTATCCGGAGTTCCCCTTTAATACTGAATAGGGGGAGTAGGAGGCACTAAGGGGTAATGTTACACTGTTCCTTTGCACAGTGTTGTGGCCGATGCTGTGGCCGATATTGGCTGAGCCGGCAGTACACGCTCTGATGACAAACACAGAAAGTGATCTGCAATGGGAGAATGGTGGCAGCAATGAAAAGAAGGTAAGTATAACACTGGTCGTGCATTTTTAGGCACTTGTTCTTTTTTTCTGGAGTTTTTTCAGATTTTTTTTTTTTGCACTGAAATTAATGGAGAAAACACAAATGTCATTGTAACTCCACATCGCAAGCAAAAATAGGTATATACCATTGAATTCCATATGTATCAAAGGTATTCTCCAATGGAAGTATTGCTTTTAGGGGAGGCTATGGCCAGACATTAGGGAGAACCCATTAGGATGTACAGAACATGCATAGCGGTGCAGTCACCCGCAGTAAGATTCTTCTATTTTCTTCCAGACAATAAATCAATACTGCAGTTACTAACCTTAGCCACTAGATGGGGCAAGAAGCCTCCTTTTTTGCCTTTTCCGTACAGTTTCGCTCCCCGTTCGCCATTCCCCATGTCAGCTTTTTGTTAATAACTATCACTTTAATTGGTTCTGTGTGAAGTTGAGATTCTAAACAGCGAGTGTGGCAGATTTGTATCCAGATATGCCGACTCTATGAGTCATCACATGCAGATAAGTCTCGGCGCGCTAAGCATCGAATCCCAACAAATTCACTACTTGGAATTTTCAGAAACTAAATTAGATGATATCGTCGGAAAATGTGATAAGCTCAAGTCACCATGACAACCGCTAATGCTCTGTCCAACAACTGCTGGCCAAATACACCACGGCTTAGCCCGGCGGAATCACAAAAGAGACGGCCGGGCTGCTGTGTGGGAGAATGTCAGGGTGTCACCGATGGATTTATGGCAGATAATTGATACAAAAAAATGGCATAAGTGGGAAAGACGCTTAAATATTGTAAGAAATGTCAGCAAGTTGCTACCATAAATAGTCATCACTCTACATATAACCTGTGCGGAGAGATATATATATATTAACCTGTGCATGCCTCACTCTGCCTGTCTAGGTAAAACCCTATAGCATCATGTTTAGATGGACCAGGAACCAGCAGAATAAGAAAAAAATAGGGCACAGACCAAAAAAAGGAGGTGCTTGCTCACTGTGGTTGCTGACAAGTGGTTGAAAATAAGTGGAGTTTAAAGAGGAGTTGCTGGTGATTCAGTGGGTTTGGAGTGACTGATATATTGTTGTTTTTGTGCAATTGTGTGGTGTGCATTGCTGCAGCGCATAGATAGCTAGTACCATAGCTGCTTAGGCTAGGTTCACACTGCGTTTTCAGCATCCGTTTAACGGATCCGTTTTTTTTATAATGGAAGTCAATGGAAAAACGGATGCACACAAATGAATCCGTTTTTTGCAATCCGTTTTTCATGCGTTTTTTGCAAAAAACGGATGCGTTAAACGGATGCTGAAAACGCAGTGTGAACCTAGCCTTAGTTAAACAGGTTCAACAGTTTTTTTTTTCCTCTGGTCTGCTCTGCACCTGGGGGTGGGGTTAATTGATCTCAGGTGCTTAAATCAAGGCTCAGCACTCACTGTGCTTGCTGACAAGTGGTTGAAAATAAGTAGAGTTTAAAGAGGAGTTAAAAGAAGGAGTTTCAAGTTCTGGTAAGTGCTAAATCTTTCTTTTTCACAGTTTTTTTGCACTGAGGATGATGGCTAGTGAGATGGAAGGATTCATTCAGTGCACAGTCTGCCGCATGTACGCACAACTGGAGCAGGTGTTCCAGGGTGAGTACCGCTGTGACAGATGTGAGCATGTTGCCCATCTAGAAGCTCAAGTTAGAGATCTGGAGAAGCATATTGCAACACTGAGGGAACTTGGCCACCTTGAGAGGGAACTTCGGCTCACTGAGCAGGAAGTTAGTGGCGTAGTGATGGAGGGTGGTGATATAGATGAGGAGGCCCAAGTAAGTAGCTGGGTTACTAGCTACTGTATGCCCAAGCAAAATTGCCAAGTTAGGTGATGATGCGAGGGCATCCGTGTCAGAAATGGCAGCTCTAGTGGAACCTGTTCTCCCTAACAGCCAGGGGAACCGTCCAACTAGTAGTGGGCGGGATGGTATTGTAGGTAGGCCTAGACAGTTAGTGGTTGTAGGGGATTCTATAATCAGGAAGACGGATAGAATAATTTGTCGCCAAGACCGCCTCAACCGAATGGTTTGCTGTCTCCCTGGTGCCAGGGTTCGGCATGTGGTGGAAAGGGTGGATAAATTACACAATCCTGGATACCTGTTTTAACCACTAGGGGCAGCATACGAAAGACTTATTATATGGTTTGATGGGAGCTTTTAAAAACGGCATGCCTTGAGCTCCCTCTAGTGGAGACTGGCGGCAGCTATAACTTTATTATTTTGGACTAGGGAGCTAGGGTTCCCAGCATACAGAAGGTGAATATTTTTGTACATGCCACATGATGTACAAGTACAAAATCAAATACAAATCCAAGTAGCATGGTCAAGGTACAATAAGCCAGATCGGAAAACGAGATAGTAGACAGAGAGAAAAACACAAGATATACAGCTTTACAAAGAAAGACTAACAGCTTGCAAAGGGTTAACCGTAAGGGTATATATAAAAGGTCAGGGGTCCGGTCCAGCACGTGATTGGACCAGAGACTCAGACGTAGCACGTATTAGGGTGCCTTTACACAGACAGATTTATCTGACAGATTTTTGAAGCCAAAGCCAGGAATGGATGTGAGAAGAGGAGAAATTTTACTCTTTCCTTTGTGATCTGTTCTCTGTAAATAGTCTGTTCCTGGCTTTGGCTTAAAGGGGTAGTGCGGCGGTAAAGAATTATTCACAGAATAACACACATTACAAAGTTATACAACTTTGTAATGTATGTTATGTCTGTGAATCGCCCCCCTTCCCTGTGTTCCACCACCCCCACCCGTGTACCCGGAAGTGTTGGTGCATTATACATTACCTGATCCGTGTCGCGCATGTCCTCCATCTTGTGCCAAACGTCATCTTCAGCCGGCCAGCCGAATCGCTGCAGCCGCCCCCCCTCCGCCGCGTCATAACTGTGCTCAGCCACGATTGGCTGAGCACAGTTATGCTCAGCCAATCGCAGCTGAGCATCGGACGACGCTGCAGAGGGCGGCCGGCATTCGGGACAGTCGGACAGCCGTCCGAAGAAGATGTCACTGACTGAAGATCGGAGACGGGGGTCAGCACGTGACAGGTATGTATAGCGCACCACACTTCTGGGTACACGGGTGGGGGTGGTGGGACACAGGGAAGGGGGCCATTCACAGACATAACATACATTACAAAGTTGTATAACTTTGTAATGTGTGTTATTCTGTGAATAATTCTTTACCGCCGCACTACCCCTTTTAACAAATCAGTCTGATAAATATCTGTCTAAACACACAAGCAGTGGAAAGACAAGATGTTGATCACCTAGGCAAAACAGAGGTGAACTGTGAAGTGGCCAGAAGGAACTTAGCAGAGAAGAGACGGGTGTAGCAGACAGATCAATCAGCACAACAGAAGGAGTAGGACATTGTTCAGACAGAGCTCAGACAAATGCACTATATACATTTGTGGAGAGATTTATTAAAACCTTAAAGGGGTATTACCCTCAAAACTTTTATTCCTTAATAAAATGTAGCCGCATACTTACCTGCTTTCTGTAATATGCTTCCAGTTATGTTTTTTGCTTGCCTCAGCTTGCCATGCTGATTCCCCCCCTCAGATGAAAAAAAAATCATCTTCTATCTAGGTCCCTTCTGACATGTTCCTCCAAGATGGGATCATATGATCAGTGGGCGGGGTGGGCGGATCAGTGGCCGGACCTCTGCCGGACCAAAGAAAGCGATTCCTCCTGCAGCTGCTGGTGAGTATGATACATGCCCCCTTAGCCATCCAGGCCCCCCACCCCCCTGCTTTCATGAGCTCCGGACCCCCACCACCGCAAACCTCTCCCCCCACACCTCAGCCACCAGCCGCCACAGTCCCTCACCTCATCAGCCAGCCACAACCCCCCCTTACATTAGCCACCAGCCGACAATGACCATTACCCCCCCCACACACACACACGTCTGCCACCGCACCCCTTCCTCAACCTCATCAGCCACCAGCCCTAAACCCCCCGACAACCCTCTCCACACCACAGTCACCGACTGCAGCCGCATCCCCCCCCCCATACAGGTCTCAGATCTCACAGATGTAATGAAACATTCATCCTAGGGATATGTGCACTCCATTGCAGACTATTAAATCCACCCATGTAGTTCTCGAAAAACTGGAATGGAAGCCAAGATGAGTAAGCCATATTCTCTTAAAGTGGACATGTATTATTTATCCACAGGACAGGTAGTAAATGTGTGAGTATTGGGCGCCATCCACTTATCTATGTTTTGATATTTCATTCAATATCTATGGGACTCGTTTAATACCTATAGATATAAGACCCATAGATATCGATTGGAGCAGCAGGATGCATGGTTGACCACCACGCCAGGTGGTGAGGACATGGGACCCCCATTCTTATGATAGGTCATAGTAATAGGAACAAACTTATCACCCATCTTGTCTATACATATAGGAAAAAGTTGATTCTAGTAGGAAAATCTCTTTAAAACCAAACTTCTCTCCGCACATGTAACTAAGCAGCCATGTAGAAGATTTAGGATGTCGAGTAATGTCCGCAATCCTCAACCACAATAGGGGAAATCAAATCCAATTATATGTAAGAAAGCCGTGACAAAGAGAATTCAATTTCCTCCGGCATAGAAGGCGCAGGAAGCGCTGCCCTCCTGTCCGCATTAAGAAGATCAATACCGCCAATCTCCATGTTTATTTTACCTGATTGTCAATTCCATAGGAAGCCCCGGCCCTATCTGTAATGATGTACTCCATTAAAATCCTCCTGCAGACATCCCTCTGTATCGAATACTGATCCTGATTAATTAATGAATTGCTGTAGCTTATTGGTTTTATTGATCGTAATTAATTTATGAATTGCAGCAACTTATCGATCTCTCTGGTCATCATGACTAATTTATAAATTGCTTGATCCAACACTGGAATTGATTTTGGTAGCGGTATGTAATAAGGCAGGACATTGATTTTTTTTTTTAACGCGTTGTTGTTGTTATGCAATAGCAATCGGGGTCACTATGGAAGTAAATATACATGTGGTCTATCTGGGGTCGTGTGGCTTTGGGTCAGGGTCTCTACATTTTGGCAGTAAGGGTCTGTTTATCTGGGGCTTGGATATGGCCTATGAATCCCAGTGCTCAAAAAGTAGTCAAAAAGTAAATTTTTTCTGTCGAATACTCTAATAGCCTAAAATCGTTTAAGTTCTAACAATGCAATTTTCAAAAAAAAAATTTTTAAAATTGGTCCACCAGAATTTTCTGAAAAAAAATTCTCATTCTGAAAAAAAAACTACAAAAAAAAAAAGAGGGATACGTCCTCTTCTATTCCAATTGTACCTGTTCCCTTCTGGTCAACACAGGAAATCAATGGTGGCAGCAGGGACCCACCCCTGTCCCTAATTGGCTTGGCCGAATGGGCTTTATTATTTCTGTTGAGACATAAACCAAGAAATCAAAATCAAATTTCTAGACGTCAACAGCGGTAAAGTTTTCTGTTTGGCTGCTTAGCAGTCAGCAGCCTTTCAACAAACTTTGGTTCAGGGAAGAAACAGAGTGCTGCACCTCACACCTATGGCTGACACTAGTGCCGCTAGGCTAAATAAAAAACACATCAGAATTTTGTGTATGAATTGATCAAGCCATACTGCCCCATGTACCTCGTGCCGGTATCTGATACACATGGGTCCCTACACTAAATCCACACTGTGGCGGTCAGTGGCCACCAACCCCGCAGGCGTGCATAGCCAGGGAACGGGGGCCATGGGACGGCCCTGCGACCCCCATGCCACAGGACCAGACCCACAAACACCACTCCAGAACCCGGCCAGCACCGCCGGCGGAGAAGGTCGCCCCCAAACAGCACAAGTCTGGATGAGGTATTGCGCTCACCATAGCTGCAGCAAACAGAATGGGAAAAACAGGAGGGATTAAAACCATGTGCACTCAGGTGTCTCCTGCTAATTGCGGTCATGTGGGTCTCTCAACAAACTTTATTACTATGATGAAACACAGATTTGTGCCCAGAAATCCTTGACAGTCTGGGTCCGCTCATCACTAGTAGAGACAGAACTAGATCAGCACAGAGCTGACTGGTCCGATGACATTCTACACTGGGCCCCTGACACCATAGATTGAGCATAGTTTAGGGCAGATGGACAGATGGAGGAAGTGGAGCGCCGGGGAGCAGAAGAGGAAGAACCTTTTCTATTTTCTGGATAATCCCTTAAACCTTACATTCTAAAAAGTGTTGGATTATCAGAAAATTTCAGTTAGCAAATTACATAAAAGATTCTTGTAGGAGTAGAGCCACCCCAAAGCAGGACAGCCCAAAATAACATTCCGATGCTAAATCTGGTACCATGACTCAGAGGAGACTTTATATTAGCACAATCTTCTACTTTTTCTGATTCTCTTCTTATTAGACTACAAGATTCCGGAATAACAGCATTAGCTTGGATTTGTCAAATTTTATGTAGAATTTTAATTTATCGAATAACATACAGCTAGGATAAGATTCGTGGTGGTACAACCGCTAGGACTTTTCACTAATCCTATGATTGCAAACCCTCAAGGGCCGCATCCGCTCTATGTACCAGTTTGTTATATTATTTATGTTGTTTTCTTGCTTTTTTTGTTACATACTGTATGTTAACCCCTTATTATATGTAGAGTGCTCTGGAATCAAGGGCTTTTTAAAAAATAATAATAATAATGGGGGGGGCACAGCTCTCCTTTCATGCTGCATCCCCCTTCAAAGTTTTCCAGGACAGGATTTTCCCAGGGTGCTCCCATCGCCCATACAGTCCATTATATTGTACCAAAGCCTTGTTTACTTGAATAATAACGGATGCAGTTTTCTGCACAGACAGGTGGCCCATCGTTGTACCTAGAAAAACAGAAAAGAGTACTAATCCAGGATCCTCCCCATATACCCTTACTTTATAACATAGGAATAAGTCTTTAAACCTTGCCCTTGTTTTTTCCGCAGCAAATCTTTTTTTCTCCAGTTGTCCTACTAAATCTCTGACTGCACGGTAGTATATTAGCTCTTCTCATGTTAAATTGCCCTCGGAGGTTACTCTCCACCTTTTGTCATTCACGCCAGACAGCTCCCCTGTTAGATCACATTGTCGGTGCCCTTGACTTGCCACTCTTCTACTGTCACATCAATACTTACCCTCATCTTCTACAGTCTCATCCCAAGACCTACAACCGCGGCGTAATCATTTATTTTGACTTTTGTTCAATATGGCAGAGAACAATGACTGCGCGTAAGAGGAGATGATGAGCAGTATTCATCATGGTGTCCTGGCCGTCCTCATCATAAGTCTACTTCACAGCTGATTATATATCTTCCCAATTACCTGTTGTCCTATATCTCCTCGCTAGATGTGCTTGTGATTACTCTACCCCGCCGCTCGCTATTTGCAGGGAATATTTGCATGGTTTCCATCATAGGTTTTATTCCGTTGGAACATTGTTATTCTGAACGACACAGTGGGGACTGCGCCTTTTTTTTTTCTTCTGCAACGCAATGTACGATATAAATCATGTCACCAAAATCCACGACTCACTGAGCCAAAATAGAAAACAAGTTTCCATTTTAAAATGGTTCCTAATGACTTTTTGTCACCAGTCAGAAGACGGCCGCGATGCAACGCCGGGAGATGCTATACATCATTTGACAAGAATTGCACCCGGAACGTTAAATCATTTACATTTACGGAAGAGATTGTGAAGGTGAAAAGGAGCTGTATACAGTAGCACAATTAACCGGCTGAATCCTAATGCAGCTACGAAACACTAAGAGGAAGAACGGGGAGAAAGCCGAGATGTAGATTCCTTTGTGTGCCTTCCACTATGAACATCAATGAGTTTCACCAAGAGAGCCGATCGCCTTGGTCTAGATTCTGTAATCCCCGGAGATCAGCCGATTCTGTTTTGTCTTCTGGCTTGAGGTGTTTGTACATTAATCTTTTGAGTTACTGTATATCTATGTCTTATTCTTTTATGACTTTTTGTATATTCTGTAGTACAACTACTTCTTTTGATTTGTCAATCTAGTTATATGCTGCCTCAGCCAAAGTTCGGTCCATTGTTTTCTTCTTGTGAGTTATAACCTGTGGGAATCCGGTAATGAAGTCCGGAACAGCTTGCAGAGTTTAGGTGTGACAATAGAGGCCTAGTCTGCCCCAATCTGAAGTTGACACAAATGGCTCCACATGTAACGGAGTGATAATCGGCCGAATCAGACAATTAGCGCTCTGTGTTATAGACACAATGATCAGCCGATGAAACGATCATTGGCTGATTGTTCCTTTAGGTCCAGACCTAACATCTTCGATGGTCAACTGTACATCGATACATGTGATAACCATTAAATAAACTGTTTATACATTACCTCTCCACATTCCCAATCCCCTCCTGCCTTCTGCTCACTTCCCGGCACCATGCGCTGCAGCTTCTCTAAGCTGACAGGCCTCTTAGCCAATCACTGATTGCAACCGCCTCGGCCAGTGACTGGCTGAGCAGCCTGTCAGCCCAGAGAAGCTGCAGCGCATGGTGCCGGGAAGTGAGCAGAAGGCAGGAGGGGATTGGGAGAGGTAATGTATGAACAGTTTAGGGCAAGGGCTGCATGGACATAATTAACGATGTTTGTGCAGCACTTGCTTAACAATAATCAAGTGCAGTAAACGAGTGCCAATCTAGAATATTGTGCGCGTTTACATTATTGATTGGAATCTCATCGTCCCCTGTAATAAAGCCGTTAGATAAAGATTTTCTAATGTGATCTGCGTCTTTAGTTCATTTTCTTGTATTCAATCTCAGTCGCTGTTATTGGTAGCTCCTAGTAAACGACCTAGTACAAGATATCACAAAATGTTCCCGAATCTCTCATACTGTTGAGTTCTCGCTCTACTGCATCGGTGCCGTTCAGAAGATTGTTGGGACAAAAAGACCCCCTGGGCCTTGGGACTAGGGATGGTCCGAACCTGCCGAGGTTCGGGTTCGGATGAACCCGAACGCTCGGCATCGGATTCCCGCTGTCTGCCCGCTCCGTGCAGCGGGCGGATCCAGCGGGAAGACCGCCTGGAAAAATGGGATACAGCCTATGGCTATGGCTGTATCCCATTTTTCCAGGCGGTCCTCCCGCTGGATCCGCCCACTGCACGGAGCGGGCAGACAGCGGGATTCATTACCGAGGGTTCGGGTTCGTACGAACCCGATCCGAACTCGGTTCGGACCATCCCTACTTGGGACCTTACTACAGGCCCTGGGCTGCAATGACAGCGGATGAGCTTTATGTAATCATATTGTAGGGAGTTGATGTTTGACTATATCACAAGTGACGCCCATTTACTGTGTTTAAATGCCATTGTCAGTTTTGACAGAGGCATCTAAACACTCAATAACCCACTCCGAGCGATCCGTTCATGCAGGATGATAGCGGCTCCTCAACCCACTTCATACATCCTTAATGGCTTCATGACGTATTGATAAGGGTCCTATTAGACAAAGTGATTTTTACTGATTACCAATCACAAACGATACTGTTTATCATTAACCTGATATCGTTCACCATATTACACAGAAGGATAGTTGTTAGTTATGATCGTTACTACAATTGTTTGCTCCATCTGACCCCAGCATATGAAGGAACGATGAGGAATTACAGTGAACGATTAGTGAAGTATTGCGGAATTACACTGAACGATTAGCAATGATTTGGGTGTCAGCACCAAACAAACGATGAAGGATTTCTCGTTGGTCGTTTGATCGTTGCCTGCATTTTCACAAAACGATTATTGTTTAAATTTGAACAGGTTAAAAGGGGGATAAAAAGGGGTTAAAAGTTGCAGAATGTAAATCGATGTAACTTTAGTTTTTAAAAGTTAGAATTATTAACTGAGGCACAAAACCTTAATGGTTACATTCACACTAGGTGACACAATGCTTAACCCTTTAGTGACCACCTATATGCCTCTTTACATTCAGTGTATATGAAGCTGTACACACGCTGCAGTTGATGTCTGTCTATTACAGCCAACCTTTGCCTGTAACTGATGGGAAAAGGCAGTTTAACCCTTTAATTGCTATGATCAATACCGATCCCGACATTAAAAAGACTAAATGACAGGTGCCGCCCCTATTAGGGTCCCCTGCCGTGCAATTGTAAGGTGCTTATTAGTTATCTGAAAGCCTCCAGTGTTTTTCTATAAAGTCTTCTAATAGATTCCGCCTCAGGCAGACTTTGCTAGCCGTGTGCTAAGATGACAGATCAATGCAATACAGCAGTATTGCATCAATGTGTGTAAGCAATCGAATGATTACTTATGAAAGTCCCTAGGGAGGACTATAAGAGTGTAAATAAATAAATAAATAAATAAATAAAATATGTTTTTCAAATGTAAAATTTCCACTACAATTAAAATTCCAACCATTTATGTAAATTAAAAAAATAAACATTTGGTATCACTGTCAAACTATTACTATATAACATCAAAAATGATAATATCTGTGCATATCACAGACCTACAGATCATGGAGCAAAAATGAAAAAATAAAATAAAATAAATAAATAATAATAATAATAATAATCATAGAGGTAGATTTGCTACTCAAAACTGTCCTGACCTACTGCCTGTTACCTGTGATGACTATACTCTGCCTGTCCCAATCAATTGCTTGTTACTTGGGATAACTGAACTGTCCTGTTACCTGAAATAACTGACCTCTGCCTGTCCTGACCTATTGCCTATTAGCTTGAATAACGGAACTCTGCCTGTCCTCCTGCTTGTTACCTAGGATAATGGAACTCTGGCTTTTACCCATTTCAAATTAACTCTGCCTGCCCCAACCTACTGCCTGTCACCTGGGATAACGGAACTGTGCCTGCCCTCTCCTCCTGCTTGTTACCTAGGATAACGGAACTCTGCCCGTCCTGACCTACTGCTTGTTACCTAGGATAACGGAACTCTGCCCGTCCTGACCTACTGCTTGTTACCTAGGATACCGGAACTGTGCCTGCCCTCTCCCCCTGCTTGTTACCTAGGATAACGGAACTCTGCCCGTCCTGACCTACTGCTTGTTACCTAGGATAACGGAACTCTGCCCGTCCTGACCTACTGCTTGTTACCTAGGATAACAGAACTCTGCCCGTCCTGACCTACTGCTTGTTACCTAGGATAACGGAACTCTGCCCGTCCTGACCTACTGCTTGTTACCTAGGATAAAAGAACTCTGCCCGTCCTGACCTACTGCTTGTTACCTATGATAAAAGAACTCTGCCTGTCCTGACCTACTGCTTGTTACCTAGGATAAAAGAACTCTGCCCGTCCTGACCTACTGCTTGTTACCTAGGATAAAAGAACTCTGCCCGTCCTGGCCTACTGTCTGTTACCTGGGATAATTGAACTCTGCCTGTTAACCATTTTGAATTACCCTGACCTACTGCCTGTTATCTGAAATATCTGAACTCTCCCTGCCTCGACCTACTGCCTGTCACCCGTGACAACTAAACTCCACCTGCCCCGACCTCTGCTTGCACGTCTACATCTTCTGCCTACTCCTTCACTCTCCATCATAGATTATGCTGCGCATAGTACACTGTAAGAAAGTCCCCGACTCCTTCCAGGTGTTCAAGATTGAAAATCCGAACATTCTCTTAGACTTCACTCTCTGACATGACACTATGCCAAATCTAACGCCAATCAGCCTTTGTCAAGTAGGCCTTGTGTGAACAGTGTCCTAATGCGCACATGGGTTTTGTACTGTGAGTATGAGAGTATACTGTAGGTATCCAGTCCTCATATTCACTTTGCGCCATGGTACTTCAGTCAAGTACTTAAGTAACAAACTGCACAAGGCGACCAGTTAGTGGCTGCACTATAGCAGGATCGGAATGGCCTCTTAATAGACATTGCTAAAGACATGAATTGAATTTTCCTCTCTGCTGCGTCGCTCATTTATTATTTACAAAGTGAAACCGAGAATGTTTTGGTTGAACACACCAATTAACGGAATATAATTATAGGAGGAAACGGTATGTAGGAAGACCTCGCGGAGGAGCGCTAAAGGACCGCCGCATCTTCCATCCTCCGTTATGATAATCTAATTAGACTTTTATGAGGTCCTGAATTTCATATTCTATTCTGTGACTTGTTTCCGAAAGTGCGTTCACCAATCAGCCTTTCAGTGGTTTTGCTGAATGAGCTAATAATGTACGTCTTTCATCACTCACTTCCATCTGATAGACACGGGCATTGAACCCACGGGCCCTGGTAGAAAGAAGCCCATTCATTTACAAGATAGATTCAATTATGCTTAACACCGCGCTTTTTGCATTTTCTAATTCCTTATTAACTCCCCGGTGACCAGTTTTTATGCTAAACTGTAAAGTTGGAGATACAGTGAAAGAATCAAAAAGTTTAAAAGAATCAAAAAGTTTTTTAGAAGTTGTCTCGCGAACACAAAGTCAGCGTCATATACTGGAGATACGACTTTTCAGGTATGCTCGTTCAGTCAATGATGGATATAGAAGTTGGGGTGAGTATAGTGGCATTGCTAAAGGAAGGGAGCTCCTTTTTACTGCTAAACTTGGGACCCTAGACCTAATAAATGTTCTTAAGGGTATATTCACACGGACGGGCGCGCAGCGAGATTCTCGCTGCGAGCCCGGCAGGTCCTGGCAGTTCCCATACACTACATACTTGCTGCGGTCTAAACGACCGCAGCGAGTATGTAATTATACCGCCCTTAACCCCTTCTGCTCCCGCCCGGCTCCCCCGCTGTAAGCCTACTTTACCTGTCCTTGCTGCACGGGTCCGGCGTCCTGCTCTCCTGTCCGGCCAATCAGTGTGTTGCCCAGCCGCAGCCACTGATTGGCCGGGCGGGAGAGCAGGACGCCGGACCCGTGCAGCAAGGACAGGTAAAGTATGCTTACAGCGGGGGAGCAGAAGGGGTTAAGGGCGGTATAATTACATACTCGCTGCGGTCGTTTAGACCGCAGCAAGTATGTAGTGTATGGGAACTGCCAGGACCTGCCGGGCTCGCAGCGAGAATCTCGCTGCGAGCCCGTTCGTGTGAATATACCCTTAAGGAGTACTCAAAAATGTTTTTAAATCAACTGGTGTCAGAAAGGTACACAGTTTTGTAAATGTCCTCTGTTTAAAATTCTCCTGTCTTCCAATACTTATCAACTGCTGTATGTCCTGCAGGAAGTGGTGTATTCTTTCCAGTCTGACACAGTGCTCTCTGCTGCCCCCTCTGTCCATGTCAGGCACTGTCCAGGGCAGCAGCAAATACACATAGAAAACCTTGACACAGACAGAGGTGGCAGCAGAGAGCACTGTGTCAGACTGGAAAGAGTACACCAAAGTTTACGCCACCCCATTCCGCATTTTACATTAAAATTATGTAAAAAAAAAAATTTATAATCAGAAAAATAATTATAAAAAGCTATCAGAAAAATAAAAGTGTTATAGATCTTAGAAGGCGTGGAGGAGAACACTGCTTCATTATGACCTGGACATCCGTGCATCAAAGACCTTTGGTCATGAAGGGGTTAAAACACAACATGATGGGTGTTTCGGTTTTTAGAGATTTTTGTGACGCATGATGTCAATCTGGTAAAGCCATTATGTATAGAAAATTTATACCATACAAAAATGCGTGGAAAATGGAGACGTCAATAAAAAAATAAAGACAAAAGAATAATGAATAAATAAATGTGTATATGTTGCCTTTTCGGTATGATGCCTCTATATGTCTTGTATAGAGACATAGCATGGCAGCACACAGGGTGCCCATCGACGTCCCCTTATATCCTTATTTCATACTCGTAACTTCATACTGTACATTACATGTAGAGATAAATGTAAGGTGGAAATTGTTTGGTGTCATTTTCTTCCCCCTCTTAGTAAATTCACTTTCCAGGCTTTTTACATTACTCCTGTTGGTCGGGTCTGCCAGTACGTCTCTATGATGAATGGGACTCTACTATGAATAACCCCATAAGCCCCTGCAGGCAAGTCCTGGGAGAGCCAGCACCACTGACCACCAGGGCTTTGCCCTCCAGACAAGGCATGATGGATGTGCGGCTCCTGCACTCTAGGAAACTCTGCATACAAATCATGTTGCTGGTGTTGGCTTTTTCTGATCTTTTTATAATACAGATTTTCTTTCAGAAATGTGAAAAGATGGACTTATCAGTTGTGATAATTTGTGATGTTTTTTCGTGCTAATTCTCCATTGAACTGCCTATTTTATTGCAGTTTGTATTCTCACCACTAGGCCTAACACTAAGCTGAGACTACCTGTTCTATTTGTGATGATAAGGAGGAGGCTGCTGTAACGTGATCTGTTCAGTATTACACCAAAAGGTGACACCTGGATATAGAGCAGATAATTGCTTGTACTCTTTCCCTATGGAACATTTTTACAAACACAAATGGTATATACATAAAGTATGAGCACATAATGGACGTCCAAATAGACTTGTCACCATTGTCATGTGGCTGGCAACAAGGCGCTCTATAGATTTATTCATAGCCAAGGGGGAAAGTGGCGTTCTTTGTTTTCTAGCGCTCCAGCGGTTTTTTTTTTAAGGGGTGGCCGCTACCCACACAGGGACCACATTTGTTTAGGAACCTAATGTCCTCTAGCCACAGAAGTCCAGCTTCCACCTTCAGGAGCAGAGTAAGGAAGGGTGGAGACCTAGAGGGCACTAAGACTCCACTTCCTGCCGTGGCCCCAAGTCCAATCGGTCAGGTAACACTGCGGGTCCACATATTTTTTCGATTACAGGTACAATGTTATCCAGATCCTGAACATAATGTAGGCCAATACCTAATCTACACCTATACTCCATGGGGGAGATTTATCAAACATGGTGTAAAGTGAAACTGGCTCAGTTGCCCCTAGCAACCAATCAGATTCCACCTTTCATTCCTCACAGACTCTTTGGAAAATGAAAGGTGGAATCTGATTGGTTGCTAGGGGCAACTAAGCCAGTTTTACTTTACACCATGTCTGATAAATCTCCCCCCATGCGTTTTGTGATAAAACTGTGATACTCCTCATTGGCAATCAATGACACTATGAGAACTTACACCCACGAGCTGCTGACGGTACAGGTACATCAGGTTATTACACTGTTGCTTTTATTACATGATGGTTTATCAGGATTTCTTAACAGATTTGTAAATTTTTCTTATATACACCAATATAAATATGTGACCATAAAGCATAATGATAATATAGGAGAGATAAAAGGAAACCGGATGTCACCAGTCTAAACACACACAATGGATGTAGCGGAAAGAACAATCAGCAATATGAGAACATTGCTCCTTGTAAAGAGAGTCATTCTGATAATAAGAACATGAAGGCGGCTTCTGCCATGTAAAGTGATACTTGTCGTGTGCCGAGATAAGAGCAGTATTGATCAGGAGCAGGACAACTTGACTTCTCTATGTCTTCTGGGATCTCCTTATAACACAATAATAGGCTAATATGGGAGATGCTGACAATGCTGTAATACTGAGGTCTAGATACAATTTACAGGGGTTATCCAGGATTAAAAAAATAATATAGCTGCTTTCTACAAAAACAGCGCCACCCCTGTCCCCGGGTTGTGAATGGTATTACACCTGGACTCCATTCATTTCATTGAGATGCAGTACCATGGCACTGGTACTGTTTCTGGAAGGAGCAGCTATGTGTTATTTTATCCTGGATAACCCCTTCAGGCTGGGTTCACACTACGTATATTTCAGTCAATATTGTGGTCCTCATATTGCAACCAAAACAAGGAGTGGATTAAAAACACAGAAAGGATCTGTTCACACAATGTTGAAATTGAGTAGATGGCCGCCATTTAATGGCAAATATTTGCTGTTATTTTAAAACAACGGCCGTTATATTGAAATAATGGCCGTTATTTACTGTTATATGGCGACCATCCACTCAATTTCACCATTGTGTGAACAGATCCTTTCTGTGTTTTTAATCCACTCCTGGTTTTGGTTGCAATATGAGGACCACAATACTGACTGAAATATACGTAGTGTGAACACAACCTTAAGCTGGACCATACATATTGGACATATGCCAGCTGGACCTGCTAATGTCGATGGACGGGCTGACGATCTCATGTGTATGGGGGTCTTCTTGCTGAAATCTAATATGGTCACTGCTGCTTTTCCCTTATACTAGTCATAGGGGTGGTGACTCCCATACACACCAGATGGTCAACCCCATATAAATAAGTGGGTTCTGCCAACATTTACCTAATGCGTATGGCACCTTTAGACCTTGTACACCACTGTGCTGGCTCCAGGTTTAGGGGCCCCTTATGCCTTTATTACAGAAAAGTATACAGGAACTGATCTTCAGTATTATAGGATACTATTTTTCGACATCACGCGGGCACAATTAGGAAGTACTACTGGGACAATACATACTACATGGCGACATACACTCCCGAAAGTTATCCCTAGAAACTTCATAAGTTTATTTTAGTCCATGTTAAAAACAAGAAATCCCAGGCAGACCCATGGCTAGATGTGTAGACATGTGCTGGACATATAATTGTTGTTGGATGTATAGGGGTATATGTCCAAAACTTGTCTACATATCTAGTGTAAGGTTTTCTTGTTATGAAAGTTATAAAGGTTTAGGGGACTACCAGTAGAGATAGGTAGAGCATGCTCGAGTCTGATCATTCTTAGAGCTGCGGTCCATTTTTTTCCAGCTTTGGCGCTGTTTACGAGTCAGATCATTCGGCATTTGATTACCGGTGGCTGGAGATGCAGCCCTAGGGAGTCAGGGAAAACATGGACACAGCCTATGACCTATATATCCATGTTTTCCAGGACTTCCTAGGGCTGCATCCAACTTCTTCAAACACCAGCAATCAAATGCCAAATGATTGAACTCGTAAACAGCGCCAAAGCTGGAAAATAAATGGATCGCAGCTCTAAGAACGATCACACTTGAGGATGCTCAAATTGTACTGATCTCTAACTACTGGATCTGCACTTGGATCGATCACTGAAGTACCGGCATATATGGGAGGTAAGTTCACCTTCTTGTTTTACTTATGCATGTTTTACTTATGTAGTGTTTTGGTGCATTATCTCGGCACTATATGGCGGTATTATGGAATTGTGGCGCTGCGGAATCTGTTGGCATTGTATTTAAATAAAAATTATTATTAATACTGTGGCAATAGGGGGGACCTTACTTTGCGTCTTCTGTAAAACTCTATCTGTATACTGACTAGAAAAGAGGGAGATCTGCCAGTAACCTCATAGATGTATTTCCCAGCAGAACAGAGGACAAAGCAAGTTGAAATCTCCCATTAAGAGGACAGCCAGGACGCCCCATACCCATTAGGTAGACGATCGCTCCCTGCGGGATTGCGGCAGTGGCATTTTCTGCCGTATTTGTTCTCGTCTTCTAGTCATTTCCACCGTACAAGTGCGAGAAGAATAAATAAGATTTAAGGTGCAGATCCCCTCCAGAGCAGTGAATGTTAATGCAGACAGAAGCCGATTGTCCTTAGTTTCATGTAGGGCGTTCTGGATTCCGGAGTGGAGATAACTTATTTGTACTTATTATCCGCAGTTACCTTCCTGCTGTTCCCTCTGTGAGGACCGGACCCACCGCAGAGCTGCAGCCTGTCACCTGTTTATAGGTTGGAAACCCTGTTCCTTAAAGGGGCTGCAGACCGAGCAGACTGGAATACACGAAACACTTTGCTGCAATTTAAGAATATGTGATGAAATGCCATCCGACGTGATTGCCACGCTTCTTCCATCTGAATGCCTCTGATTAGCGCCACGCTCATTATCTGCTTCATGCCTGATCTCCGCCTCGCAGTGTGTTGTTTCTCTGCTTTTTATATACTGATACTTTGCAATTTTACTAAAAACAAAGAAAAAAAAAACCCAGGAGTCTAAAGCGGCGGTACAAGTTCACTGACAGCTATCGCGCCCATTTACCCCATATACAAACAGGCATGGTTCAATGTGAATGTGTTTTTCATGGAACGCAAGCATTGATACGCATAGATTGTATCCATGTTTTCCAGGCAGCCCTAGGACGGCATCCATCTTCTCCGGCCGCCTGGACTTTTTAGGGTTTTGTGATCCCGAATGTACTGTAAATTCACTAATCTTTACTTATGTTACTAAAAACTTTTTGTTTGTTTTTGATTGGGCAATTGAAATCCAACTGCCTGATTCCTATCTCTGCTGGGGGAGAGCCGGAGAACCACCCCATATACAGACAGAAAGCCCCCATATACCAAAGGATTTGGCAACTGAAATCCCACTTCCTAATCCTTATCTCTGCTGGGGGGTTGGAAGGCCATGCCATAAACAAAAAGCCCCCATATACAAAAGGATTGGGCAACTGAAATCCAGGTACATGATCCCCACCTTCAACTCTGTCGGGGAAATGCTGAAAGACCTCCCCTGTGTACAGAAGGTCCCAATAACAGAACCATTGGGCAACTCAATTTCAATTGCCTGATCCCTATCTTGCCCTCTGATGGGTACAGTTAAAAGGCCCCAACATTGAGTTAGAAGGCCCCCCCGATATACAAAAGGATTGGGTAACTGATATACCAAGGGCACCTTTATACAAAAGTATTGGACAATTGAAATCCAACTCCGTGGTCCTTATCTTGCCCTCTGCTGGGGAGGGTTAGAAGGCCCCCGATATACAGAAGGTACTCACATACAAAAGGATTGGGTTACTCAGATTCAAATGCATGATGCCCACCTCCAACTCTGTCGATGGGAAAGATGAAAGGCCTATCCTGTATACAGAAGGTCCCTAATAACAAAAGGAATTGTCAACTTAAATCTAATTGCCTGATCCCTATATCCCCCTTAGCTATACAGAAAGTATGTCACCTATATAAAAAAAATTGGGCAGCTGAAATCCAACTGCCTGATTCCTATCTTCTCCTCTCCTAGGGGAGAGTTACAATGCCCTCAATACACAGAAGGCCCCCATATACAAAAGGATTGGGTAAGTGAAATCCAATTGCTTAATCCCAACCTCCAACTCTGCTGAGGAAACGTTGGAAGGCCTCCCCCCCAATAAGAAAAGGCACCTATGTACAAAAGAATTGGGGAATCCAACTACCTGATCCCTATCTCCCCCTCTGCCAGGGTAGAGTTGGAAGACCCATGATATACAGAAGACCAGCAAATACAGTACCATTAGGTGCATCGCTACACTATTTTTCTTACCCTAATTGATCGGCATTGGCTGGTGGCCCACTCCTTCTTCTGAATTACTTTCCGGTTCCCATGCTCAGCGAGGGTCTTTTCCCCAGCACCGGCCTGGAGCACTGGGGGAAACATGCCACCTCCCTGTGTTACGAAACCCCCTACCCTCTGTGACGTGGTGCCATTAAAATCAATGGAGCCACATCACAGAGGGGATTTTGCCTTACTGGGGAGAGGCTGGCCTGTCCCCAGTGCTCTGGGACAGTGCTAGGAAAAGACCGCCGCCGAGCATGGGAACCGGGAAGTAATGCTGATGAAGCAGAGGGCCACCAGCATCCCTTCACCAATGCCGATTAATTAAGATAATTGGTACATTTGCTTTACGCCAATCCCACTTAAATCGTGAAATTTGGCCAACACTTATCTTATGTGTAAGTTCCATTTTACAAAAACAAGAATTGGGAAACCATCTGCCTATGTATCGTGAATCTCCGATCCTGGTCATGCATCTGTATAAAGGCTTACTGAATTATAACATGCAAATTCTCCTCCTCTCTGACTTGTCCTCCAGCGTTACAAAATCCATCAGATAGGTGAAGGAATTTATTCCTAGAACATACACTACAATAGCTGTAATGATGAAAGGGCCATCTTATGATCATAACGGGAGGCGCTAATGTCCTGTACGGAAATTGTAAGGTGTCAATGGACCATAAGACATGGCTGAGGCTACCGGAGGCAATTCTCAATCTGAATAAGGAAGAGATTGGCCTTTCCTCTGGCAATAAAAGGAACGACTTTGAAGTGACATTTCACAGTTCTCCTCAGTGTACTGTATGTTTCCAGTTATAACTACAGTCCGGGGCAAAGGCTACACAAAGGCTGAGGGATTGTAAAATAACAAAAAAAAGCGAGATCAAGGCGCCGTCCGTGGCTGCAGGATGAAACTTTTCTACAAACTATAAAAAAAAGAAAAACTGGTATGAAGTTAAAGAGTTCCCAGGGCTACTTTTTTTATGAAGGATAAGAAGGTATTACAAATCCATGTTCTTAAAGGGGAACTAGGGACATGGGACATTGAGGAGGTAGGTATGTCTGTTATGGTATGTCTCCGCTCCGGAGCACCCTTAGGAGCACTGCTGCGTCATCCGGCCTGCCCCTTCATTGATTATCATTAGAAAGAGCGGATTGGATGATACGGCAGTGCGCCTAACAGTCACCGGAGTGAAGATTACTCTGAACAACAGCACAGGACTGGCGCCAAGGAGGAAGGTAAGACACACCTTCTTCCTCATCGTCCCTGGCGCTATAGGGGGCTATCAGCAGATTATATTTGTCTAACGTGCTGATAGCTCCCTAGTGGGCAGGGGGGTGCTGAGAATAAAGGTAAAAGACACACCTTCATCCTCAGCGCCTTAAAGCCCACTAGGGAGCTATCAGCAAGTTAGATTTGTCTGACCTGCCGATAGATCCCCTTTAAAAAAAAACAAAACCTTTTGAATACACTTTTGTGTAAGTACAATAGACATCAGGTTGCAGATAGTATTTGTTTCATATTTGTGCCATCCGTTGTGTGACAAACAGTCCTGATCGGTCTTATTAGACAGAAAATATAACATCCACTTATTGCATTACCTGGTCGCTGACCAAAAAGTTTTCAATCTCTAATTTTAGCCTCTTGTATATTATAGTCGGAGTGTTATAATTCACGGCAGAATTTGTGTTCTCATTAACCTTTAAGCCAGAAGCATTGAATAGTATTGTGTAGCTGAACGATCTGCCCTTTAGTACACTGAATATTGGTAAATAACATTTCTTTTTCCCCTTCAGGAATACATTGTGCTCGGTCTCCGGTGTGCGTCAGACTGGAGTCATCTTGGGCGCACACAATTAGAGAGTCACATTTATAATATGGCTGGCGTGGATAATACGCTACCAGCTGAGATCCACGACAACGAAAATCTTTTCACTAATCCTCAGCAATTACGCTGGTGAAGCTAAAAAATAAAAAAAGTTAATAATAATAATTAAAGATAATTAAAACGGGAACAGTTTCGATAAGAAAATGTCCTTCTGCGATAGGAAATAAGAAATAAAATCGTTGCAATAAAGTTATTAGCACCCAGAACACTATGTGCAGCATATTCGGGCCTACACAGCCATATGATTAAGAGCACAGCGACAATATCAATGCCAGGAGGGTGCACAGAAAGCCGCCCTGGTTTTCTGATGGTCATTGGTGTGTTCTGTAATTGGTTCGCAGGTGCTATGATATACATAGTATTTTATTATGTGGATGAAGCATAGTCCCTGGCAACGGTGCCTAATAATATAGGGATGGATACCCCTGCTGCATCTGTCATCTGTATAGTGTCATACAGCTCGCTATGCAGATCGCTGCTATATAAGGATGATGCACTAATGAGAAATATAGTAGTTAGTGCTTGCAACGCTGGGGTCCTTAGTTCGAATCTGAACATCTGTCTGGCGTTTCTGATTTTCCTTTGTTTGCATGTAATTAGTCTAATGTACCTTATCTATGCATGTGTGTGAGTATCTGTGAATGTGTGTGTATCTATGTGTTTATATATATGTAGTGTGTGCGTGTGTGTATATATGTATTTATATAGTGTGTATCTATGTATGAGTGTATGTGCGTGTGTATGTATCTAGCTGTGAGTGTATATGTATGTAGTGTGTGTATGTCTATGTATGTGTATCTTTGTATGTACTGTATGTGTGTGTGTGTATATGTATGTATACATGTGTGTATCTATGTATGTGTGTGTATCTTCGTATGTAATGTATGTGCATGTGTATGTAATGTATGTGTGTGTGTATGCATCTAGCTGTGACTGTATATGTATGTAGTGTGTGTATGTCTATGTATGTGTATCTTTGTATGTACTGTATGTGTGTGTATATGTATGTATACATGTGTGTATCTATGTATGTGTGTGTATCTTCGTATGTAATGTATGTGCATGTGTATGTAATGTATGTGTGTGTATGCATCTAGCTATGAGTGTATATGTATGTAGTGTGTATGTCTATGTATGTGTATCTTTGTATGTACTGTATGTGTGTGTGTATATGTATGTATACATGTGTGTATCTATGTATGTGTGTGTATCTTTGTACGTAATGTATGTGTGTGTGTATCTTTGTATGTATGTATGTGTGTGTGCACTAAAGAAAGGAGCCGCATTAGATGGAGGAGAAGCTCTAAAGCAATAGAAAATTCTGAAAAATAGCACTAAAGAAGGGAGCTATGCTTAAAAAATGAAGCAGTACTATATAGAGGAGAAGTTCTTGTGGAGTAAAAAAAAAAAACAGAGAAATTCCCTGGCTGCTTCCATGTTAGAGGGCACCTGGGAGATGATGTGCCGGGGCCGCTCAGCCAGTTAGCGGCCGTAGTGGAGTCCCACCTTGGCTGCTGACTCACTGAGTGAGCCTGGCAAATCTCTTCCCATGTCCTATTTCTAGCCAGGAAGCGGCCGGGGACCAGGGGCAGGATACCGGCATCAGCGCTGGAGCGGAGAAGGTAAGTCCATGTTATTTCTTTCATCCTCCCCCTCCCCGGCACTTTGCGAGAAATCCCCCCAGCCCGGAATTCTCCTTTAAGTAAAATATATGTTCATTACTGCCCCCTTCTGGAGACTAACAATCTGCGCAATACTTGTTATTACCTTATGAGTCTCCTTCTGAGTCTGCTCCTTCCTGCTCTCCTTCCCAATCTAAACACCCTCTTCCCCCCACCCTTCCCCTCCTTTCAGAGACACTCATGTCAAGAACGTCCCTGGCTGGCTGTCTCCGCACTCTCCGATACCGACTGTCCCCCTCTGAGGTCAAGTTGCTGGCAAACTCACTGCAAATAACCTTCCAGAAGTGGCCAGCCGACTTCACAGAGTTCAGAGACAGACAGCCAGGGACGTTCTTTACATGAGTGTCTCTGAAGAGAGGGGGAAAGATGGAGTTCACAGCAGGACAGAGAGGAATAAGCAGACACTGTTTTCTGGGCCATGAGCAGAAGGTAGCAGACTCAGAAGTCAGGAAAGGAGACTGACAAAGTAATAAAAAGTATTGAGCAGATTGCTTTAGTCTCCAGGTGGGGGGAATTACTCAACATTTTTTTTACTTAATGGGTATACCCCTTTAAACTAGTTGCAACACTGCAAAAGTGTATTGGTATTGACCTGATATCCCGCTACCGTCCTACATGTAACCTCCGATCCTCCAATGACTCCCGTCTGTCCTGCACACTATGGAATCCCAGTGGATCACCCGCCGCGGATTCCGCAGCTGGCCCCCTCTCGCGGACACTGGCAGATGCGCGCATCTCCACTGGTCACATGGGCTTTTTTCTATGGTTTGCCAGATTCCGCCGTCCGCCAGAAGAATGAGCGGGTTCATCCTTCTGGTTTTGGAGTCTTCTCTTCATTCTGCTTGCATTGTCCAGCGTTGTGAGCGGCTGTTTTTTTGTGTGCTTATCCCACCTGTTTCCCATACGTATTCACCAGTGAAGAACAACAGGAAATAGAATGGAGGTAAAATATGCACAGAGGGCTGTTTGGACTATCTCGGTGAAGGTGGCACACCCATACGTAAGCCAAACGCTAAGTAGACCTGGATGGTTTCTCCTACACAGCAGCCTAACTTGCTAAACATGCAGAGTGGAAGAGAATGAGATTCCAGGATCTGGCATTGAAGATCGTCCTTGTGCCAGTTAGACCCAAATGACCTTGTTAAAAAAAAGTGGGGTCCCTGCCATTACAAGTTGTTAAGTTATATTCTTGTCATCTCCTGTTAAAAGTTAAGGTTAAAGCACACCCTGCCGGATTATTACATTATAGCAAATGTTCCACATGGGCTGGCATTTTTTATGGGGGTGTGGTCTGTCCTTGGGGGAGGGGTTTGTAAAGCTTAGTTGAGGTTTCGTAATGACCGCCTGAATAGTATATTTCACTTCTTTAATAACCTCACATCCCCTTGTACACTAACTAACCCTTCTCCTACAATGCAAAGCAAGGGGTCCCCAACCTGCAGCTCTCCTGCTTGATGCAAAACTACAGAATTTGGATGCAGCTCTTGGGAGTCCAGGAAAACATGGATACAGTCTATGTCAGTGCTTCCCAACCTTTTCCACCTCGGGGCACCCCTTGGGAAAAAAAAATTCCCTCGGGGCACCCCTACTAAATAATGTTCTACAAAATAAGAAAACCATCATACATTGACTCACAGGTGATGTCTTCTTTGATCTGAGGCGTCACTTTCCCTTTTCCTCTCCATCCAGTCCAGTCCTCCAGTCCGGTGCCACCATGAGCTAATAATGCCCCCAGAGGTGCCCCCATATACTAATAATGCCCCCAGAGGTGCCCCTATGAACTAATAATGCCCCCATATACTAATAATGCCCCCTGCTCTGCCCCTAAAAAAACAAAACATCCTACTCATCTAATCCGCGCTGTGGCTGAAGCTCTCCTCCTCCTCTTCTAGCTCTATCTTGCGAGCCGCGGGGTCGCATCATCACGCCTGCCGGAGAGGTCACGTCCCGGCCTCCCATAGGCAGTGTGACTGCAGGGGTCTCGATCGGTAAACTGGACCGCCGGAGGTCTCTCACCTGCCTCCGTGCGGTCCGATCGGCGCTCTGGTCACTCAGCCTGCACAGGCAGGCTCAATGAGCAGAGCGCCGATAACACTGATCAATGCTATGCCTATGGCATAGCAATGATCAGTGTATTAAATGAAAGTAATCAATGTACAAGTCCCCCAAAGGGACTTAAAATGTATAAATAAAAAAAAAGTTAAAATCACTAACACACTACCCCAAAACCCCTCCCCCAATAAAAGTCTAAATCACCCCCCTTTCCCATTATATAAATAAAACATATAAAAATAAATAAATAAACATATAATATACCGTAGCGTGTGTAATTGTCCGATTTATTAAAATATAACAAGCGTTATTGCGAACGGTGAACAGCGTACACGAAAAGAGGGAAAAAAGTGCGCAGATTACCGATTTGATGCTACATTATATATAAAAAAAAGTAATAAAAAGTGATCAAAACGTCCGATCTTCACAAATATGTTATTAATAAAAACTAGAGGTCATGGCGGGAAAAATGACGCCCCATACAGCCCTGTAGTGAAAAAATAAAACCGTTATAAGCGTCACAATAGGCCCATTTTATTAATAACTAATTGCAAAAAAAAAAAGGATTTCATTAAAAAAATATATAACATTAGAGAATCTGTGTAACCTGCATGTGGTTGTGTTCGGACTGACCTATAGAATAATGGTATCATCTCGCTTTTACCATATAGTGCATTACGTAGACACAGGAACCCCCAAACGTTACCATATTGCATTCTTTCTTACGATTTCACCAATTTATATCTTCATAAATAATATATTTGGGATTCCATCATACATGTTATGGTAAAATGAAAGACGCCATTACAAAGTACAACTATTCCTGTAAAAAACAAGCACTTACATGGCTTGTAGATAGAAAACTGAGAGTGCTAGAGCTCTTAGAAGGGGAGGAGGGAAAAACAAAAGCGCAAAGATCAAAATTTGCGTGGGCCACTGGGTCATTTTGGGCCTGGTCCTCAAAGGGTTAAACTCCTAATAACACAGAAACAGCGCAGAGGATGAAAGTAAGAAAATAAGCTTCATCCTCAGCGCCCTGTGGGCTATAGCAACATACCAGCAGGTTAGATGACACTAATGTAAATCATAGCGTTAGGACATACCTCCCAACTGTCCCGGATTCCGCGGGACAGTCCCGTTTTTGGGGTGCTGTCCCGCGGTCCCGGAACGGCCCCCCGTGTCCCGCATTATACGTGGCCCCAGCTAAAAAAAACATAAACCAGTAACTCACCTGTCCTCCGGTCCCAGCAGCTCCTCTCCCGGCAGAGCGCGCACTCCCGTCATCCTCCGGGGCGGGCAGCGGGGTATACAGACACTGACTGTGCCGGAAGTGACCTGCAGCCTCTGTCATGAATCACTTCCGGCACAGTCAGTGTCTGTATACCCCGCTGCCCGCCCCGGAGGATGACGGGAGTGCGCGCTCTGCCGGGAGAGGAGCTGCTGGGACCGGTGGACAGGTGAGTTACTGATTTATGGTTTTTTTTAGCTGGGGCGGGGCCACACTAATGGGGGGATTGGCTACTATGTGGGGCGCTATATGGGGGATTGGCAACTATGTGGGGCGCTATATGGGGGATTGGCAACTATGTGGGGCGCTATATGGGGGATTGGCAACTATGTGGGGCGCTAGATGGGGGCATATATGTGCGCATTGTCTACTATGTGGGGCATATATGGGGGCATTGGCTACTATGGAGGGCACTATATGGGGATTGGATAATATGTGGGGCACTGTATGGGGGCATAGGCTACTATGTGGGGCACTATGTGATTGGCTACTATGTGGGCACTATATGGGGATTGGCTACTATGTGGGGCACTATATGGGGATTGGCTACTATGTGGGGCACTATATGGGGATTGGCTACTATGTGGGGCACTATATGGGGGGATTGGCTACTATGTGGGGCTCTATATGGGGGGATTGGCTACTATGTGGGGCACTATATGGGGGGATTGGCTACTATGTGGGGCACTATATGGGGGCATTGGCTACTATGTGGGGCGCTATATGGGGGCATTGGCTACTATGTGGGGCGCTATATGGGGGATTGGCAACTATGTGGGGCGCTATATGGGGGCATATATGTGCACATTGTCTACTATGTGGGGCACTATGTGATTGGCTACTATGTGGGCACTATATGGGGATTGGCTACTATGTGGGGCACTATATGGGGATTGGCTACTATGTGGGGCACTATATGGGGATTGGCTACTATGTGGGGCACTATATGGGGGGATTGGCTACTATGTGGGGCTCTATATGGGGGGATTGGCTACTATGTGGGGCACTATATGGGGGGATTGGCTACTATGTGGGGCACTATATGGGGGAATTGGCTACTATGTGGGGCACTATATGGGGGGATTGGCTACTATGAGGGGCATTGGCTACTATGTGGGGCATATTTGGGGGCATTGGTTACTATGTGGGGCACTATATGGGGGCAGTGGCTACTATGTGGGCACTATATGGGGGCATTGGCTACTATGTGGGGCACTATGTGGAGGGATTGGCTACTATGTGGGGCACTATATGGGGATTGGCTACTATGTGGGGCACTATATGGGGGGATTGGCTACTATGTGGGGCGCTATATGAGGCATTGGCTACTATGTGGGGCACTTTATGGGGGCATTGGCAACTATGTGGGCATATATGGGGGCATTGGCAACTATGTGGGGCACTATATGGGGATTGGCTACTATGTGGGGCACTATATGGGGATTGGCTACTATGTGGGGCATTATATGGGGATTGGCTACTATGTGGGGCACTATATGGGGATTGGCTATTATGTGGGGCACTATATGGGGGGATTGGCTACTATGTGGGGCGCTATATGAGGCATTGGCTACTATGTGGGGCACTTTATGGGGGCATTGGCTACTATGTGGGCATATATGGGGGCATTGGCTACTATGTGGGGCACTATATGGGGATTGGCTACTATGTGGGGCACTATATGGGGGGATTGGCTACTATGTGGGGCACTATATGAGGCATTGGCTACTATGTGGGGCACTATATGGGGATTGGCTACTATGTGGGGCACTATATGGGGATTGGCTACTATGTGGGGCACTATATGGGGATTGGCTACTATGTGGGGCACTATGTGCGGGATTGGATACTATGTGGGGCATATATGGGGGAATTGGCTACTATGTGGGGCACTATATGGGGCATTGGATACTATATAGGGCATTTTTGGGGGGATTGGATACTGTATAGGGCACTATTCAGTCAGCAGCATGTGGTGACTGTAGGGGCGTGGCTATGGAGGGTTACTATGGGGGCGTGGCTATGGAGGGTTACTATGGGGGTGTGGCTATGGAGGGTCGCTATGGGGACCGCGGCGCACATGTCCCTCTTTGCTCTTTGCAAAAGTTGGGAGGTATGCGTTAGGACGTTATCTGACCCTCAGCGTTCGGGGAATGATGAGGGTTGAAGTTTTGCAATCGCCAAAGACTGAAGGAGAACTAAAGTCAAACAGAGAGCAAAAAGTGATGTGAGCCTCCGCTTGGCTGGGATACAATATCACATGACCACAATCTATCTGTATCATTTCTAAACATTCAAAAAAAAAATCATATTGCTTTAAGAAAAATAAAACTTTATTAAAGTGTATTGAAAAAGACAGAGATGCTATAAGAGGTATAAGCAGACCATCAATTATAATAATAAATAATAATAATAAAAAAACTCTTTAAATTAATTTACGTCCAGTTGCTATTTTACACTCCTTACTTCCGGTTTCAGGCGGCGCCATATTGTGGCTGTCAGAGGCGCCGTCATGTGACTGATTCGCGCAATGGTCGCCATCTTGGAGGTGGCAAAACAATAAGACAAGTCATAGAAGGCCGCCATATTGGGAAGGTCACTGAGCGGTTCCGTAGCTGCGGTTGTATCCGGTACCGGTAGTGCTGCTGATCGCTAGTGTAATCACCATGTCCACGCCGCCGTTATCCGGAGCAGGGATGCCCGGAGCTGCCGCAGCCGCCGGTGGGTTCCCCGGTCCTCCGCCCCCTGCAGCAGCCGCCGCGGCCGCCACCCGGGAGGTGAACACGGCGTCCCTGTGCCGGATCGGGCAGGAGACCGTGCAGGACATCGTGTTCAGGACCATGGAGATCTTCCAGCTGCTCCGCAACATGCAGGTGCCCGGATCTATCGTCTAACCGGTCCCGTGCGGCCCCCGGGATCTATAGCTGCTGCAGAACTACAACTCCCAGCATGCCTAGACGGTCACGGCTATAGGGTTGGCTGGCAAGGCATGATGGGAGTTGTAGTTCTGTAACAGCTGGAGGACTTGCACTCCTCCTACCTCTCCTTGCTGTCTATGAATCCTGAGCTGCAGTTTCTGTAGATTTTGGGGCCACCATTAACCCCTTCCTTGCCTGTAACCCCTTCCTTGCCTGTAACCCCTTCCTTGCCTGTAAACTCGGTGACCATCTTTTCACTTACTCATCCCGCTTATTTTTTTTTATTTTTCAACCTGTATTAAAAATATTACTGCAGCGTTCCTATGAGTATGCTAGGAATGGCGGCAATAATTTTATTTAGTGCGATGGCGGCCGATACCCAGGATGTAGGTTTACTTATGTGTTTTTGTTTACTTAAAGGGGTAATGATTTCAAATCAGTTGGTGCCGGAAATTTATATAGATTTGTAATTTACTTCTATTTAAAAAAAAATCTCAAGTCTTCCAGTCCTTATCAGCTGCTGTATGTCCTGCAGGAAGTGGTGTATTCTTTCTAGTCTTTCTGACAAATGAGACTGTGACAACCTGCTAAGCCAATCAGTGATGGAGGCGGGACAATGCTGTAGCCAGTGATTGGCTGACTGGGCTGTTCTCTTCTATGTCTGGTAGTGATGGGAATGGTGGTGCGCCCGCTGGCAGTGTGATGTCTCACCGGATCTCATTAGTGATCAGACATGCTTTCTCTTACAGCTTCCGAATGGCGTCACCTATCACATGGGAACCTACCAGGACCGGCTGGGGAAGCTACAGGAACACCTGCGGCAGCTCTCTATACTCTTCCGTAAGCTGAGGCTGGTGTACGACAAGTGCAACGAGAACTGCGCTGGACTGGAGCCCGTGTCTGTGGAGGTGCGAGCCCCAAAGGAGGAGGAGGCATAGACCAGAAGGCCAGGTGGTGGGGAAGGGTCCTCCTCGATAGATAGATAGGAGATAGATAGGAAATAGAGATAGAGAGAGAGATAGATAGAAAGAAAGAGATAGATAGAAAGAGATAGATAGATAATAGATAGGAGATAGAGAGAGAGAGATAGATATATAGATAGGAGATAGACATCGCATCAGGTCATGTATATACATTGGTAGACATCGCATCAGGTCATGTATATACATTGGTAGACATCACACCAGGGCATGTATATACATTGGTAGACATTGCACCAGCTCATGTATATACATTGGTAGACATTGCACCAGCTCATGTATATACATTGGTAGACATTGCACCAGCTCATGTATATACATTGGTGGACATCACACCAGGTCATATATATACATTGGTAGACATTGCACCAGCTCATGTATATGCATTGGTGGACATCGCACCAGGTCATGTATATACATTGGTGGACATCGCACCAGGTCATGTATATACATTGGTGGACATCGCACCAGGTCATGTATATACATTGGTGGACATCGCACCAGGTCATGTATATACATTGGTGGACATCGCACCAGGTCATGTATATACATTGGTAGACATCGCACCAGGTCATGTATATACATTGGTGGACATCGCACCAGGTCATGTATATACATTGGTGGACATCGCACCAGGTCATGTATATACATTGGTGGACATTGCACCAGCTCATGTATATAGATTGGTAGACATCGCACCAGGTCATGTATATACATTGGTAGACATCGCACCAGGTCATGTATATACATTGGTGGACATCGCACCAGGTCATGTATATACATTGGTAGACATCGCACCAGGTCATGTATATACATTGGTGGACATCACACCATATCTTATATCTTTTCTTTTCAGCAACTCATTCCGTACATAGAAGACGACTACTGGAAAAATGACGACCGCGGGCCGGCCAGTCAGCTCCGGTACGCCAGCGAAGAACGGAGGGAAATTCTGGAAGTAAATAAGGTAAAGTATAGAATGTGGAGCTGAGGAGTGTGTGGTGTTATTCTTAAAGGGATTATCCATGTTTAAAACCCCTCTGATGCCAAGGTGTCCTAGTGTGTGTGGGTGTCCTGGTCTTTCTATTCTAGCGACCATCATGGGACCGCCGCAACCAATCATTGGCCTCAGTGATCACATACCATAATACTGGATACTGACATCACCACACAGCAGCGGGAGCCATGATGGAGAAACTAACCAGATGAAATCTATTTGTTCCTAGCCTTACACACATTAGATGAGAGCCCATTAGATCTAGGAAGACTCTCAGTAAAATAGATAGAAGCTCTTGATCGATGCCCTTACAGGTTTAGACCCTGAGAGCTTAGGGGAACAGGGAAATATTTAAAGGGGTTATCCAGAATTAGGAAAAGCACAGTTTTTTTTTTTTTGTTTTTTTTTAAACAAGGCCACCACTGTCTTCAGGTTGTGTGTGGTATTACAGTTCAGCTGCATTGACATCAGTGGTACTGAGCTGCAATATCACACACAAACTAAGGACAGGAGAGGAGCTGTTTCTAGAAGAAAGCAGCCATGTTTTTGTAACCCTGGATAACCCCTTTATTCCTTTAACCCCTATGCAGCAGTTCCCAGCTCTCTTTACTATCATGGGGTGTAATACTCTGACTTTACTGTCAGGATTGGAAATAAATCAGATTCTGGCAGCTCATCAGGTTCTGGCAGTCACAACGCCACCTATGGGCCCACCAGGGCTAGCTGCCAGCTGTTGTTGCCATGGCATCTGGGCCCCTGCCATAGCTGCCTGCCTGATATCTCCTGCCAGAGTCACAATTAATAGACGGTTATATTTTTTATATTACACAATATTTTTCTATTGCTACCCAGTAATATTGGACATGGAAACTATATATTATTGTAATGGATTATCCAACAACCTCTGGTTAGACATCCATCATCTTATTCTTTCAAATTTTTATTAGATTAGATTTTTATTTATTACAGTCTTTGGGGGAGATTTATCAAACATGGTGTAAAGTGAAACTGTCTCAGTTGCCCCTAGCAACCAATCAGATTCCACCTTTCATTCCTCACAGACGTTTTGGAAAATGAAAGATGGAATCTGATTGGTTGCTAGGGGCAACTGAGCCAGTTTCACTTTACACCATGCTTGATAAATCTCCCCTTTTATATATAAAATGTAATGCGTTGGGTCCTGGTGCAATGTAAATTAAATGGCGTATAACAGGTATATACTATTATGTGGGTACAGACAGCAGTTTCCATTGGGGTATGGTGGATATGTATGTTTACTTTAAGGGGCAGTGTTGTCAGAAAATGACTTATTGTTTAAATGTTTTTATGTTTAACATATTTTTTAAACATTTTTGGTGACCACATTTTTTATTTTCCATTGTCTATCTATATTATAAAATAATCCTGATATCTTGCTGTTTTCATTCTTACCACTGGGGCTAAAAATAAGCTGAGACTTCCTGTTGTGTCTGTGGGGATAAGAGGAGGCTTTTGTAAAGTGATCTGTACAGCATTGCAGCGTCATGTGACACCAGTAGATAGAGGAGACAATAGCGGCTCCCTGTGGAATGACCTCTTCGCGGGTCACAGAGGATGCTCAATGATGTTTTACATTCATCTCAAAGAGACAAACTCTTATCTATTGTCATCTTTGTCCATGAGGCTTGCTGTAAAGCATGTCAATAAATGCTGTTAAGAACAGCTCAGGCAATATGGCAGCCCCCATAACAATGTTCAAATAATAACATTAAAAAAAAATTACAGTCAGAACATAGAAACAGAGGAGAATAAAAGAACAAGTTTTAGTATCTGACTCTAATAAGTAAAAGAAAATTTAGGTGACACATTCTCTTTAATAGGTTGCCTGTCAATACTACTTTGTTATACTGAGTGTACAAAAGTATTATGTAAGTGGTCAGATGATCACATTGTGACGTCTCCTTAAAGGGACTAAAAAATAAAAAATAAAAACACTAAAGCACAAGAATGTAATAAACCACTTTCTAATAACTGGGATCAGGGTTCCAGATTCCCATCAGCAGCTTCTGGCACTGAGCTGATCAAACCGGCGAAAATACACCTAAATTCATTACACATAATAAGTCCTTTGATTACAGTAGCTTCTGCACTCATTCAAGCAGTATGTAGGAGGAAGAAGGGCAAACAGCCAAGCTATAGAGCAGGGATGGGGGAACCTTTGGCTCTTAAGCTTTTGCAAAACTGCAATTCCAATCATGGCTGGGCAGCCAAAGCATTGGCATTGGCTTTCCAAGCATGATGGAAATTGTAATTTTGCAATAACTGTATGGCTGCAGGCTCCCCATCCGTGCTCTATAGCTTGGCTGTTTGCCCTGCTTCTCTGCACAAGGCTTGATAAATCGACTCCCCTGACTTCTATCATGACAGTCGTTCTATATGTCTTTTAGGTGAATCTTGTTACGTTAGGGTCATCCTTTTCTTATTGTTATTATACTTTTGCCGCTTTTTATTATTTTTCCCCTGCAGAAGTTAAAACAGAAAAATCAACAACTGAAACAGATTATGGACCAGTTACGGAATCTGATCTGGGATATTAACGCCATGTTAGCCATGAGGAACTAAGCCGGGGCGCTGATGATTTGTATTTAATGTTATATAGAGTGCGGTTTTTCTGTGTAATAAATGTTTTTCATAAACCTGGTCTAGAGATTTATTATTCCGAGCTGTTCTGCATCAGGAAGAGAGGATAACCCAGTCTGTCATCCAGGACAACACCCTATAAAAGGGTTATTCATTATTAAAAAAATATATAGCGCCACTGCTGTCCTAAGGTTCTGTGAGGTATTACATCTTGGCTCCTTTCCCATCAGTAGAACAGAGTTGCAGTACCATACACATCCTACAGAAAAGAGTGGTGCTGTTTCTCTAATCCTGGATAACCCCCTTTAGGTGTCTGCCCACAAGTGTTACTGTGATGTAGTCAAAGGCCCATCCCATGCTGTAATTTTAACCTCATGTCCTGACCACTAAATATATTATTCTACGGTAAGAGAAGGTCATAGTATGTAGCACACCCAGTTTTGCTGCAAGATAATGGAACCATTTTCACAGGAATGTGAACCACGACCGCTATTGAGCCAAATGGCAACAGAAACGTAAGTTAAAGAGGTACTCCTGTGCCTTTTTTTTTTCAAATCAACTGGTGTCAGAAAGTTATACAGATTTCTAATTTACTTCTATTTAAAAATCTCAAGTTTTCCAGTACTTATCAGCTGCTGTAGGTCCTGCAGGAAGGTGTATTCTTTCCAGTCTGACACAGTGCTCTCTACTGCCACCTCTGTCCATGTCAGGAACTGTCCAGAACAGTAGCAAATCCCCATAGAAAGCCTCTCCTGCTCTGGACAGTTCCTGATATGGACAGAGGTGGCAGCAGAGTAAAAGAATACATCACTTCAAACAGGACATACAGCAGCTGATAAGTACTGGAAGAATGGACTATTTTAAGTAGAAGTAATTTACAAATCTATATATATAACTGTCTGACACCAGTTGACCAGTACCCGTTTAAATATATGGTTTTGCCATGGTTCTGGTATTGCAGTGGCTTTCTGTAAGAGAATTTCCAAGTCATCTGTAAATATTGTTCAGACCCATGATCCTAATGTGTACTGGTTTCTAGAAATCTATTGGATGATCCTGTTCAGCTACCTTGATGATGTGATCAGTGGTGATTGTGGCATCTAGGCCGCCCCATCATGTGATCACGCCAAGCCTTGACCAAGACCCACATGCCATTTACTGTACTTCACCTTGTTGCTTTAAAGAAGATTGGTTGATTGGAACGTCCTACTCTATGCCATAGAACTATGTCAGCAGTTTGGATCAGTCAGAGTCTTGGTGCTGGGACCCCCACAATCCCTCGAAGGACCTGGGAGAAGAGCTCAGCTAAGCGCTTTTCTCCCAATCTCTCTTCTCGCTACAGGGGACGAGCTCCATAGCCTTACTATAGAATTAGAGATGCGCGAACTTGGATTCCGTCGTAGGGAGTCCTGAAAAACACGGATACAGCCATTGGCTGTATACATAATTTCCTGGCAGCCCTAGGGCTCAGAGCGTTTGTGTTCAGAGAACGTTGCTGAACCCGAACAGTTCTGCAAGTCAGCAAAACAGTTTCACAAAAAGTTTTAAAAAATTCCGTATTGTCCCGGTGTCCATTCAACTCATTTGATAGATCAGTCTTTGAATGGATCTTAAAGGGGTTATCCAGCGCTACAAAAACATGGCCACTTTTCCCCCTCTTGTCTCCAGTTCAGGTAGGGTTTGCAGTTAAGCCCCATTTACTTCAATGGAACTGAGTTTGAAACCCCACCCAAACTGGAGACAAGAGAGGGGGAAAAGTGGCCATGGTTTTGTAGCACTGGATAACCCTTTAAATCAATCATTGATTATGGAGTCCGACAAGTTTCTGTCAGTTTTTGTTTGGAGGTCATGCATCTAATTGTGAGAGTGTTGGGACCAAGCAAGGTGTCCGTAGTCCATGAGGAGAGTGATGCCGGTTCCGATGCGATTCACTCTCACGGGTTGGAAAGAAAATCTAAACTCGGGAAAAGCTTCACAGCTGGCACCTGTTAGAAAATCATTTTGTAAATCATCTGTGCTATTACGTGCTCGGCGCTCCCACGGGGAACCATGTGTCAGACGCACTCGCGTTCTGCGGGATGGAACATTTCTTCTCTTCAGGGACCTCCATGTGTTCGTCTTACCATTTTGCCAAGAGAACAAGGAGGAAGAACAAAGTAAAGTCCATTGTGCAAATGCTCAGTCCAGATCTTTACTTTTTTTTTTTTTTATTCCGAAATGATTGTTTTTTCATTTAATTATTTTTTATTAATTTTTTTTATCTTAAAAACAGTTGTCTGAAATTTTTTAAAATTGCGTAAGGACAAATACAGATTTTACCCACTAGATCTGGCAGATAACTAGACAGCGTGTCCATAGTATAAAACCTGCAACATCTTATGGCTGCATTGGTAGTAGTAATGATATATGGTTTTATTTCTAGATGGAGGACTTTATTCCTCTCCAATAGTCAGATTCCCCCTATAAGGACCTTTACAAAAGGGTGTTTATTGGCCAAACAGGCCAACAAGAATAGTGTTGAGCGGACCTGTCAAACTGTTTGGGTTCGGCAGCATTCTCTGATGCTGAACATCCGGCATTTAAAGGGGTTATCCAGCGCTACAAAAACATGGCCACTTTCTTCCAGAGACAGCTTCACTCTTGTCTCCAGCTTGGGCTGGTTTTTGCTGCTTAGTTCCATTGAAGTGAATGGAGCTTAATTGCAAACTGCACCTGAACTGGAGACTGGAGTTGTGTTGTCTCAGAAAGAAAGTGGCCATGTTTTTGTTACACTGGATAACCCTTTTAATTCCAGGCATTTGGAGATGTTGGATGCAATCTTAGGGAGGCCTAGAAAACATGGATACAGCTATAGGATGTATCCATGTTTTCCTGGCAGCCTTAGGGCAGCATCTAACTTCTGCAGCTAATCAAATGCCGAACGTTCAGGCTCGGAGAACGTTGCTGAACCTGAACAGTTTGACAGGTCCACTCGATACTGCTTAAGATCATTGATGAATGGCCACACATTTTCCATTATAAACATTGGACATGCAGTCAACAATGATGAAAGTGAAGGTATCCACAAATGGCCCCTGGCTACACAATCATTGGGCCATGTAAATAAGCGCTAGCTTTCTAGATGCTTCTAGACCAGAGATGGGGAACCTTCGGCCCTCCAGCTGTTGCAAAACTATAATTCCCATCATGCCTGGACAGCCGAAGCGAAAGCTTCGGCTGTCCAGGCATGATGGGAATTGTAGTTTTGCAACAGCTGAAGGGTCGGAGGTTCTCCATCCCTGTTCTAAATGCTTTTAGGTGCTTGTATCAGACACAGACCTGTTTGTCTAAACTCTTAAACAGAAACTAAACCAATATATCATTGTAGGAATGCTACTATCCAAGGCAGCCCTAAGATGTAGCTGCAACACAGCAGCTCTGACTCCGGAAGTCTTGTTTCTGCATTCATCTCTCCACCCGCTGCAAACACGCCTCCTACCTGATTGACAGCTGATGTCACAGCAGGGAGGGCCATCAATCAACAGGAGGTGTGCTTGCAGCAGGTGGAGGTGAATGCAGAGGGATGACTACTTGGCTCCAATGACTCAAGATTCATCATTTACAAGCAGAATAGTTTAAAATCTGAAAACACCACTCAGAAACTGTACAACTATTTATGTTAGTAAGGACTGTCTGTCTGGGAGCTTCTAGAGGAATCTGCAACATCTAAAAAAAAAACCAAAATAGAGCACGAGGACGGCACTCCAGTAGTGTATAGTGAAGATTTATTCACCCAATCACAAATAGCGACGTTTCGACTCTAACATGAGTCTTTCTCAAGCAAGTACAAAGTGGTATCATGGTGATATTTATATGAGGGGGAACACCCCCAAGGTGTGTATCTCAATTAGTGACATCATAATGTAAACATAGGTATAGAAGTGTTAATCTACTCATCAGTGCCAAAATATACAATGATCATATATCATACTTATTACATAGTGTATATACATTTCAGTGCATAACAAGTGCATATGAAATTCCTCCCCGAATCCATATATAATCACTAAAACATATTCTTCCTTCTAATCAATGGTTAAGATGGAGGTCGGACCTGACTCACCCTCCGTCCGTTCAGCCAATCCCACTGTGTTGAAGGCATGCCGCATATCGCTTGTAAACAGAGCATCTGCGCATATCCGGATGTAGGCATGTCATGTGACCTGTCATCTGCTCACAGTCCGGTAGCGATCACGTGATAAATTATGCGCATGCGCAAATAATCCATGTAATACAGCGGGCGCCATCTTAGGAGAGGTAACAACACCTTCCAGCGCGCGCATGTGCAGAATGTCCGTGTGATACATCGGGCGCCATCTTGGGAAAGGTAACAGCACCTTACATCGCCCATACCTCCTACAAATGTCAAAGAGGTATACTGCAGGACTAGTAGGAAAAGGGGGGAAGAAAAAATGCTCACAAAATGGAGTTTGTCATAAACGAGGTGTCTAAAGCAGTCACAGCAGTGCCACACTCTTCATGGTGAATTCATCACTCTCCTGAGCGCACGGGCTCTGCCAGATTCAAAGACTGCCAAATTACCTTATATGACTACTCTTCTTAGAGCGACCTCCCCTAGATTCCTACAAATTTTGTCCCACATTAGCTTCACACGGACCCAAAGGTGGTTGAGATAAAAACTGGATAACGGTTTGGATAAGGATTTGAAGAAAATTCAGTCGGAAAGGTGAGTATAAGGTCCTCGCTCCATCTGTGTAGATAAACAGAAGAAAAAAAACCACATTACTCACAAGTATACATAGGACTGCCAGCGGTTCACTACGATAAAGCTGCTGACAGGTTCCCTTTAACTGATGGTGGCAGCTCGGCCTTCATTGCCTGATGTTCAGTTGTTATTGCTGGGGGGAGCAGCTTCTACTTGAGAATTTCCCTGCAGCCATAGCATTGCAGATCACATAATATATAGATGTTCTGGCACATAGAGGAGGGTCTGATATGAGACAACCCCATTTGTGATGACTATATGCCATCTGGCTTCCTATAGATCTCCCTAGAAAGAGTCTGGTACCGACTGATACCAGGATCACATTAGTTTTTGTTTTTTTTAACTAATATCATTCAATGACATGTATGTCATGTTAGTTTGTTATTAGAAACAAACACTAAAGTAAAAAAAAGTTTTTTTTGTTATTTTTGTACATAGTTTTTATCTAAACTATACACATAAAAATGGATCATAACATATTGCAGTTTCCATACTGGCCACTAGATGTCAGTCCACATTAGAAAAGCATCTCATTTTACAGTCTGCTGTGAAATCGAATCTTAGTATCCCAGTTCAGATCCTAGTATCTAAAGTCATCAAATGACCAGAAAGAAAGGAGCTGCTGGGTGTCTTAGTGTGGACAGTCATGCTGGTGGTCTTTTGGCCATCCTATTTGTTGTCTTAAGAGAGCTTAATGTTCCCCTTTTTTCTGTATCAGCAATGTTGCCACTGGTTAATTTCCTCTTTTTTTGCGCAGTATACGATATGACGTACCTAAGATGCACTAATAGGAATATTAACCAGGAAATTTCAGAGCATACTGTATCCCAGCTATAGTGAGGGGTCGTTCACTGGAGAAACTCAATTCTTCTCTTCAATATCTCCTATCTCTATATCTTTGCATAAGAAAAAGCCTATAAGGGAATGGATCCTTCCTTAAGTCACGTACGGCTAGAACCACGCCGATACAAGAAGCAATGAGCACTTATTTTGGTAGAAATCAATGGAGCAAACTAAAATAAGTGGTTCCTTTTTTTACACGTACATGTTTTTTTTTTTTTTTTTGGGGGGGAGCACCCCAATACCATGGCAAAACACATGGGGGGACATTTACCAATCAGTGCACGGCAGCACTGATTGGCTGAGCGGGACCGAAGCCGGGAGCCTCACATGCAGCCACGTCGCCGAGCAGGTAAGGTATGCTCTCGGCGGCGGGGGGTTAACTCACATACTCACAGCGGGATGTCAATCTCACTGCGAGTATGTGCTCTCGTAGGCACTGGATCCGCAGCTGGTCTCGCTACGAATCCGCAGAGTGAAATCGGATCCGGTAGGTGTGAAGGCACCCATATAATAGATTCTTTGTGTTGCCCATAGCAACAAATCACAGCTCAACTTTCATTTTACCAGCGCAATGTGAGAAATAAAAGGTGAGCTGTGATTGGTTGCTATGGTAAATGGAACTGGTTGCCCTAGGAGGTTCCCATAGAGGTTCTGCACTCGGCTTTACAGGCTGGGTGCTGTAAAACAAAAGAAAGAAAACACAAAAAAAATAGTTATGGGCAAATGTGCTGAATGTTCGGGTTCGTCTGAACCTGGAGAAGTTGGATGCAGCCCTAGGGAGTCCTATGGCTATGACTGAACTCATGTTTTCCAGGACTCCCTAGGGCTGCATCCCACTTCTCAAGGCAGCAGGAGTTTACTGTTCAGTGTTTGGGTTAGGGCAAACCCGAACATTCGGTTTGCTCATCACTACCACTAACCCCATATCATTCAACATGGCCACTTCAGTCACTTTCAAAAGCAACCGACGACTGAGGCTGAGCATTCCCCCTCCACAATAAAGTCATTGTGGCAGCCGCACATTAAGCAGCGTAACTCGTGATAAATGTGACAGGAATCCACAATCCAGTTTAACATGAATCCGGCAAAACCGTCACAGGGAAGCGCCGTCCATGCTTTGCTGGTTTCAGTAGTTAACAAACCATTTCCTCCTATACTGTAGCCGGCAGATTCCCATTTAGCAACAATAAGAAAAATATCCCTCCAGAGTCAAAGAGTACATAAAATATATAAAATACGCCAGTAATGCCGGGTTACAGCAATGCGGTCACAGAGCAGATGATAAACGTTCACCGCGCCGCCACTTTATGCTTAACTATAAATTAATTGAGAATTATATAGCGGAACAAGCTGCGAGGCTTTAGCGCTGCGAATCTCAGCAGACGCGGGAAGTACTGCAATATAATAAGGTCAGATCTGAGCAACCCACCGGGCCGGAGGCTTCGGGGGCTTACACCGATGTGCGCTCGGTTATGCTCACAGTTTTCTTTCTTTCTGGATTCGGATGGAAATAGAAATTATAGATATTTTAGTTTCCTATCATTTTCTATTCTGTTTTTTTTTTCCTTTTTTATCCATTACAATCAGAGATGAGAAAATCAATGCGCCAACGTACTTGCCCGCAAGGTGCCCAATTCACCAACCTGTAGACTGTCGTAGAATAATCACCAATTATTTTTCTAAAGTTTGCAGAAAGAAAACCGACTAGGCCATATCGAATGGAGAGAAAGCATTGGCTGAATGAGTCTTTGGCTAATAGACCAAGGCATATTATTTTGGGGAAAATACCACCAGAAATCTGTGCGTTCTGATTGGTTGTTATAGGTATCAATTTAGTATACAGCTGCGATGAAAACCTATGTGTCTCCATGGTTACAGACTACCAGTTGAACCTAGGTCACAGCCTAACCGTAAGAATGTGGGGCTAGGGGAGGAGACCACCAAACTGTCCTATGGAGTCTATCGGGCAATGCAATCTTCCATGGGAAAAACTAAGCAAAGTAGAAGGATATGGAAAAGAACTACTTTGCTCTACAAAGCCCCCTATTGGAGGTAGTGTACTTAACAAGAAATGTCTGATCCTTAAAGGGAATCTCTCACTAGGTTTATGCTACCTTAACCCTTAAAGGACCGGGCCAATTTCAATTTTTTCGTTTTCGTTTTTTCCCTCCTTACGCTTAAAAGGCCATAGCAGTTGCATTTTTTCACCTAGAAACCCACATGAGCTCTTATTTTTCGCGCCACTAATTCTTCTCTGCAATGACAGGCTGAATTTTTCCATAAAGTACACTGCAAAACCAGAAAAAAAATTCAATGTGTGGTGGAATTGAAAAAAAAACAAAAAAAAAAAAACAAACGCATTTTTTTTTATTTGGAGGGTATTTTTTACGCAGTTTGCCCTGGGGTAAAACTGACTTATTATATATGTCCCTCAAGTTGTTACGATTGCAACGATATGTAACATGTATAACTTTATATTATCTGATGGCCTGTAAAAAATTCAAACCATTGTTAACAAATATATGTTCCTTATAATCGCTCCATTCCCAGGCTTATAGCGCTTTAATCCTTTGGTCTATGGGGCTGTATTCAGGTGTCATTTTTTGCGCCATGATGTGTTCTTTCTATCGGTACCTTGATTGCGCATATACGACTTTTTGATCGCTTTTTATTACAATTTTTCTGGATTTGATGCGACCAAAAATGTGCAATTTTGCACTTTGAGATTTTTTTGCGCTGACGCCGTTTACCGTGTGAGATCAGGAATGTGATCAATTAATAGTTCGGGCGATTACGCGCACGGCGATACCAAATATGTTTATTTATTTATTTATTTACTTTTATTTAAAACCTGGGAAAAGGGGGGTGATTCAAACTTTTATTAGGGGAGGGGGCTTTTTATTAATAATAACACTTTTTTTTTTACACTTATACTAGAAGCCCCCCTGGGGTTAGGGTTATTCCCCCTGGGGTTAGGGTTATTCCCCCCGGGGTTAGGGTTATTCCCCCCTGGGGTTAGGGTTATTCCCCCTGGGGTTAGGGTTATTCCCCCCTGGGGTTAGGGTTATTCCCCCCTGGGGTTTGGGGTTAGGGTTATTCCCCCCGGGGGTTAGGGTTATCCCCCAGTGGTTAGGGTTATTCCCCCCTGGGGTTAGGGTTATTCCCCCCTGGGGTTAGGGTTATTCCCCCTGGGGTTAGGGTTATTCCCCCCGGGGGTTAGGGTTATCCCCCAGTGGTTAGGGTTATTCCCCCCTGGGGTTAGGGTTATTCCCCCCTGGGGTTAGGGTTATTCCCCCTGGGGTTAGGGTTATTCCCCCTGGGGGACTTCTAGTATAAGCACACTGATCTCTCATTAAGATCTATGCTGTATAGTTAGACCACGGCCTGAGCCGGAGGGTGGAGCAATTCACCCCACTAGACACCAGGGAAGGGCCCCGCTCTGGATGCCCGTAGGCAGCCCTGAACGTACCTGTACGTCCAGGGTCGTCTAGGGGTTAAATGAAGGCAGCATAAACTAGTGACAGAAATGCTGAGCAGCACAGTGTATCACATCATTCTATGAAGCCGTTCTCCTGATATGCAGAACAGGCTTTGTGCCACACTACTCCCTCCGACTGCTAATTGACAACGCTCTGCCTATAGTCAGCATAGATAGACAACTGCTAATCAGTGACTGTGTGCTGGTGCTCATGAATATTCAGGACCACAGAGCACATGCTTGTTATTTAGGAGGATATCTCTGAATCAGCTGCTCAGAGCAATGTAAGTGATACATCATTCTGTTCAGTTTCTGTCACTATCTTGTTCTACCCTCAGATAGGACAGCATAAATTTAGTCAGAGCCTTAAAACATGATTAGGGATTATATGCCAAACCAGAATCTCCTCTAAAAGGGAGGGTTACCTCTCGTTAGGATGTTGGCTGCAAGGTGAGAGGCAGCGCATGACGAGGGTAGTGGTGCACCAAACTGAACCCAAGATCCCTGAAACAGCGGCCTACAGATGGGTAACTCCCCCTTAGGAAGAAGAGTCTGGCTTAACATATAATCCCTGATCATATTTTAAGGCTCCTTAAAAGGGTACTCCGGAGAAAAAAAGTGTTTTTAAATCAACTGGTACCAGAAGGTTATCTAGATTTGTAAATTACTTCTATTTGAGAATCTCAAGTCCCTATAGAAAACCTCTCTTGCTCTAGACAGTTCCTGACATGAAAGAGAGCAGTGTGTCAGCCTGGAAAGAATACACCACTTCCTGCAGGACATACAGCAGCTGATAAGTACTTTAAGTAGTTTTAATAGAAGTTATTTACAAATCTATATAACTTTCTGATACCAGCTGGTTTAAAAACTTTTCCCCCCCTCCAGATTACCCCTTTAAGGGCCAGTTATTGATTGTAGGGAAAGTTACCCCCCCTGTAGGTGGCACTGTGGAGCAAGTTAACTAACTAGGCCTGCATAGACATGGGATAATTTTAGTTGGTATAGCGGTAGTTGCAGAGTCCTGGAGCCTAGGAGTTACTCAGGCTTCAGAGCTGTATACACAAAATGATAGACAATTTTCAATCAAACTTCTTTGCAAACAAACCTGTTTTTTTTTGAGTGATAGAAAAATGTTGCAATATCATCTATAAAGCCTTCAGTTATTTTTTGTTTTCTAGTCTTCCCATACTTATCAGTTGCTGTATATCCTGCATTAAGTGATGTATCCTTTACAGTCTGACACAGTGCTCTCTGCTGCCACCTCTGTCCATGTCAGGAACTGTCCAGAGCAGGAGAGGTTTTCTATGAGGATTTGCTGCTGCTCTGGACAGTTCCTGACATGGACAGAGGTGGCAGCAGAGAGCACTGTGTCAGACTGGAAAGAATACACCACTTCATGCAGGACATACAGCGGCTGATAATTACTGGAAAACTGGATTTTTTTTTTTTAAAAAAGAAGTAAATTACAAATCTGTATAACTTTCTGACACCAGTGGATTTGAAAAAAAAAGATTTTTGCTGGAGTACCCCCTTAACAAGCAGCAAAAAGAAATCTTTTGGGTTGAAAGTTAGTAATCTCAAGCAAGCATCGGGGGAAATCTGCCCGAAATCCTCTGGAGTCTCCTTATCCTGTCTCCGCGCTGCGAATTTCCCCGGTTCAATCACCTTTCTCACCGGGCTTTAAACAGGTGGAGAACTTGATAACCTCATTTTCCTCTCCGGTTAATTACTACTGTAAAACTTTCTCACTTTTCTTGACCTAGACGAAGGATTAAGAGCGAAAATCTTGAATTTTAAAAAAATCACGAACTGGGAAAAAAAAAAAGAGAGAGAGGAATAAACTCTGAGATTCGCGGCAATGACCTTAAACAAGAGAAGTTGATTGCGGCAATAGCCATTCGGTAATTACCGGAAGAGATTAAGTTTTTACCAGGATTCCATAAAGTCTCCATTAACAACTGGGCCAACGGGTGGGGGAGGGGCGGAAGCATCCGGATCCTGTTTTATTGTAAATAATTGTATAATGAAGAAGCGGTGGTGCCTATAGCTGAAGGTATAAGATGATATCTACACAAATTATAATTGCTCTCAAGGCAACAAAGCAGCCGTAACGTATCTTAATGAGCGCTGGAATCAATTTCTACGATACCCTTAGGTGGCAGCATAAAGCAGAGAAGAGGCCTGGAAATAGGTTACGGCACACAACCCGACTCATCTGTAATAGGAATCAGCCTACTAATTGGTTTTTTGAGGTGCACCCATTGTTTGATCGCCTCCATTTATTAAATCAAAGCCCGGCGCTCATTTACAACCCATGATATATTGGACATTATCTGGACGCGGGAAAGGCTATTTTTATATTTATGCCGAATGCTAAATGACTGGAATGGACAGAAAAGCTTAATATTATGCGGCTGGCGGGGGGAGGGGGGGTATAGGCGTACGTCTGTCTATAGGCTACATGTATCGTGAGATTATTCACGGCTCTACTCTATAGATCATTCCGCCGTTCCCTGCCGTATAATGAAGTCCGCTATTAGCATTTTAGTTATAAAAATGTTAAGGATTCTTGGCAGCGTGCTGCTACGTCGCACTCAGATCTCCACTGCATATAGGAAGGGGGTGGAAATATTCTGCCTGGCTGGGGACGGACTCTGCGCGGGTCTGATGATGGAGGGGGCGACGGTGGTTTTTTTTATACAACCACCATGAAGCTGAATAATATATAGTGGTATCCGGCTATCTTCACATTGGTAAATTTTGGGTATTCTTATTCTTTCATGTACCTGAGTAGGAGGGGGTTAACCCTCAAAATGCGTTTTGTTCCTAATTTTACCAAAACATTAACCCACCTAAAGCCCATGGGGGAGATTTATAAAACATGGTGTAAAGTGAAACTAGCTCAGTTGCCCCTAGCAACCAATCAGATTCCACCTTTCATTCCTCACAGACTCTTTGAAAATCAGATTCTCTTTGGAATCTGATTGGTTGCTAGGGGCAACTGAGCCAGTTTCACTTTACACCAGTTTGATAAATGACTCCCCATACGTGTATTCCTGAAGATTTTAGGATCCATCTTCTATCGCACTATGAAATTCCATCTTTTTCCTCTTCCAGCCAAAGCAAATCCTGCACCGCATCTTCCTACCATTTGAGATTGAGAATCTGGACAGGTGGAGGCAGCAACCTGACAATTCCATTCTAATACTGGCAGTGCCGTGTCGGGCTCCAGGAGTTCTCCTTTAGTACTAGTAAAATCCACCTGGTACCCTGACATTACGGCACAGATAGCGCCCTTTGGTGTGCTTCCACTAATACAGATTCATTGGTACTATAGACTAATAGATCTCTTGATGAGCGACCCTTAAGTGCTCGGGTCTGTCCAAACCCGAACTCTTAGCATTTGAATACCGGTGGCTGAAGAAGTTGGATGGAGACCCAGGGAGTCCGGGAAACCATGTATACAGCCATAGGCCATAGGCATATCCATGTTTCAACTTCTTCAGCCACAGCTATTCAAATGCAGAGAGTTCGGGTTTGGACAGACCCAAACGTACTCGACATTCGCTCATCTCTAATCTTTTCCTGTTGGAGTATTTTTTTTATCAATAAAAAATGAATGCCCTGATGACTTGTGGTTTGAGCAGCATGAAAGTGACGACAGATTCCCTTTAAAAAATGTTATAAACTTTTTACTTTTCAGCCCTACTAGGGAAACGGGACCACTTAGAGATGTTTGCTAGAAGAATTAATCACTGTATGGCGGTGTATGGGGCTTTAAAGGGGTTATCCAGCACTACAAACACATGGCCACTTTCCCCCTCTCTTGTCCCCAGTTCAGGTGTGGTTTGCAGTTAAGCTCCATTTACTTCAATGGAACTGAGTTTAAAACCCCACCCAATCTGGAGACAAGAGAGGGGGGAAAGTGGGCATGTTTTTGTAGCGCTGGATAACCCCCTTTAAATGCAATTCTATCACATTCTGCTTCTGCCAGGGTATAATAAGAGGTAAATGGTAATGCCATCTTGGGAATTAATGCCCTGTCCCCAGTATCCACTATAGAATTTCAGGGGGGTCAAACCACGGTGGCCCACCATGATCGTATTATTACCCCTAACATCTCTGCCAGATGGAGCTGTGGACTGCATATTTGTGCTAACTAGAGATGAGCAAACCGGGTTCAGGTTCGAGTCCATCCGAACCCGAACGTTCGGTATTTGATTAGCTGGGGCTGCTGAACTTGGATAAAGCTCTAAGGTTGTCTGGAAAACATGGATACAGCCAATGATTGTATCCATGTTTTCCACATAGCCTTAGGGCTTTATCCAAGTTTAGCAGCCACCGCTAATCAAATGCCGAAAGTTCGGGTTCGGATGGACTCGAGCATGCTCCAGGTTCGCTTCATTCTCTATGGAGCCACCGGAGATAGATGAATGCAGCTTTTGGCTATCTTGGTGACTCGTAGAGAATGAATGGAGCAGTAAGACCCCTACAATCTCTTAGGCTGCATTCACACGTTCCGGGAAGTTGTCCGTGCTCACGGATCCGTGCGCACGGACAATTTTACAGCCCATTGCTTTCTATTGGGCTATTCAGATGCTCCGTAATTTCACGGATCCGTGATCCGTTCCGTTAAAAAATAGGACATGTCATTACTCGGAACGGATGCACGGAAAGGATTCCCCATAGAAGTCAATGAGATCCGTGTTTTTCACGGATGTACACGGATGTGACATCCGTGTTCATCCGTGAAAAACACGGATGTGATGTAATCAATGTAATTTAAAATGCTTTAACACAGATCCATAAAAAAACGGATGCAAATCGGATGAAAAACTGACTGTTTTGCACGGATCACGGAGGTAGCTGCCGGACCACAATCACAGACCGGGAAAAACACTGAACGTGTGAATGCAGCCTTAGTTATGTCCTATCCTGTGAATACTGTGTATAAGACATTTGTCAAAATGGGAATACCTCTTTAATGACTACAGCATTTTAGTAGTTTAATGGCTGGGATCTGAGTCATCTCTGATTCTAGCCACTGCCAGCATGTGTCAGCTGTACTATACAGCCAGCACCCACCGGGTATAGAGCAGATTTAGCTCCTGAACCTATTCTGTATTCACCTATGTGACATCCTGACATGTCAAAGGGGTAATTTTATTGCTTATAAGTCAACTAGTGTCATAAAGTTATATAGATATGTAATTTACTTCTATTTAAAAATCTCCAGTCTTCCAGTACTTTTCAGCTGCTGTATGTCCTGCGGGAAGTGGTGTATTCTTTCCAGTCTGAAACAGTGCTCTGTGCTGCCACCTCTGTCCATGTCAGGAACTGTTCAGAGCAGGAGAGGTTTTCTATGGGATTTGCTACTGCTCAGGAGAGAAATGGAAGATAATAGCGGTAGGGACTGTAGGCCTCTCGATATTAGAAGTTTGAAAGTTTCTCCGTTCCCGTCCTATAGAATATAATTGACGCTTTTAGCCACCACCACTTCCTGAAAGCCTCTCCACTTTGATGAGCCTCAATGCGTCTCTCCAAGAGGTTATACAGCAGAACTGTCCGGCAGAGATAAATGGCCGCCTGCCTTCCCAGACATCATTAGCATTAGAGGGCCGACGTTCCTTCTGCCGTTAGATCGGAGCATTACAAAGATAGATTTCCCTTTTGTAAACAAAATAAGCGGCATGTCTGGCTGTGATAAGAGACACATGGAGATGGTGCTCTTCTATATTACCATAAAATGGACTTAACAGCGCTGAATATTCTATTTGCAAAAAACCCAGTAGGTTCTTATGGTGTTTTAATGAAGTGAACAATCAAAAAACATTAACCGCAGCGTCTGCGCAGCCCGGGGACTTATAGAGCTTATAGAGTCCCGTATAGACCCAGCATAGATAGCAGATATTATTGGTGAGACTGCAGTTCTATGGGGTCCTCCTGGTTGGTAGCAGGCAGAGGGTGGGCATATAGCAAAAAAACTACCCTGCCTGGACAATCCCTTTAATGCCTTTAAGAAGGTCTTTGCATGGTCAAAAGTCTTTAAAAGAGGTACTACAGCGCATATATATATATATATATATATATATATATATATATATATATACATACACATATATATATTTACTTCTATTTAAAAATCTCCAGTCTACCCATACTTATCAGCTGCTTTATGTCCTGCAGGAAGTGGTGTATTCTTTGTAGTCTGACACAGTGCTCTCTGCTGCCACCACTGTCCATGTCAGGAACTGTCCAGAGCAGTAGAAAATCCCCACAGAAAACCTCTCCTGCTGTTTACACGTTGTAAGAGACCGGCCATTCTCTGAAAAGACCATCCCGGCCGGTACTGCAGTACCGGACGGATGATCTTTTTGTCCGCAGAGTTCTCATACGGGCGCATCCTTGCGCATACGCATCAGAACTCCTCATAGCACACTATGGAGCGAGCAGCCGGAGCCGCTCGCTCTATAGTGTGCACTGACATGGTTTTGTACGGCCGCTATTTAATGAATAGCGGCCACAGAAAACTGGCATGTCAGTTATTTGTGGCGCCGCTAGGGATAGAAGGAAAGGTAACATATATCCCATAGAAGGAAAGGTAACATGTATCTCTGTAATTGTAATCTGTGTTGTACAACGGCCGTGATTTTACGAAAATTTACGTTGTGTGAACATAGCCTCAGACTGGAAAGAATACACCACTTCCTGCAGGACATACAGCAGCTAATAAGTACTGGAAGACTTGAAATTTTTTTAAAGGAAGTATTTTACTAATCTATATAACTTCCTACCACCATTTTTTTTCTCTTGGGTCCCTTTTTATTACCTCGACACATGAAGACGGCTCAATGACTTTTTACTAGTCATTTTTTGCTCTTTACCGTCTTCATTTATTATGTTCCTGTATGGCACATGAATTAACCAGTTACAGTAATTGCTCTAAACAGACCTCTCCTCACAGTGTGTCATTGAGTTTCCCTTCCACCCAGAATACATATTCCATCTGCAAATGATTACATTCCCATTCATTCCGAATGCAGATAAGACGTACCCCATAAATGTCACCAAATGTCACTCTTTGGTTTTTACACCTCGGTTATGATAAATGCTCAATACCTCGTAATGGGCAAAAGCCACGAAAGGTCTTAAATGAGGTTTTGTTTACTTCGCCTTTTTTGTTATATACGGCTCTCGCCTCCGATACGCATCTACATTTACCTTCGTATAGATTTTTAACTTCAAAATGAAAATAAAATTTGCAATTCAAAACAGGGCGACAATGCGCAGCGGCTGCACGGGAAATGCAGATTTCTAGATTTACAATCTGGAACTTTTAATCTGCTCAGCTAAAGAGCAACTAATATCTGGAAAGGGAAAAGGTCATCTTACTTAGAGGGATTTTTTAAAAATTTTACATTAGACATAAAAATGTATCCGCAGCTGTCAAACGCATGAAGATTTCGGTAAAAATGGTGCTGTAGCTGTAGTATCCTATGTACTATGTTATGGGCTGAATCCTTGGAGCAGAATGTAAAAAAAACCCAAAATGACTGATAAAGCCTCTTAGGGTTTTGTTTTTACAAACTTCTCCATGTGGGATAAAGGGCATGTTCATTTTATTCTATGATATATTATGATGATGATAAGGTAAGAGTGCAACTGGAGCATGCTCACGTCCAATCATTTGGCATTTGAATACCGGTGTCTGAAGAAGTTGGATGCCGCCCTAGGAAGTCCTGGAAAACCTAGATACAGCCATTGCCTGAACAGAAGAACCCGGCACTCAAGTCAAACAAAGTCAATTTGCTTGTTTATTCACAATGTAACATGCATGGGTATATACAGGACACGTTTCGGCTAATGGTGGCCTTTGTCAGCTTAGCTCATGGTGAAGGCCACCATTTGCCGAAACGCGTCCTGTATATACCCATGCTTGTTGCATTGTGAATAAACAAGACAATTGACTTTGGTGAGTGACGGGTTCTTCTCTTTTACCCCTTCCTTCCATCGACCACGAGCACCACCTACTACCGGAGTGCCATCCTTCTACCGTCCCTACATAGCCATGGCCGTAGACTGTATCTGTAAGATACTTACCTGACAGCACACCAGCGATGCCCTCTTCTGCTGCTTGAGTGCCGCCCCTGTTCTTCCAGACGCTTGCAGGGGGATGACATCATGGAGACCTGAAGGCGTCCCCGGCAGGAGTTTTGAATCTCTCTGACTGGCAGGTCTCCCTGCCAGTCCTTTATGTTTAAACCTGTCCTATTGTAAGGATCATGGGCCTGGTCAAATTACCTCCTGGACCAGACCCCTGGCCTCCTATACAACCTCCCCAGCCAGTTAACCATTCACTAGCTTTTGGACTAGGTTCTTAGCATGCTAAGCCTCCCTGGACTGTTTCCCTGTGTTTATTTCTGGCTTTTTTGACCCTTGTTTGTTATCTGACTATTCCTTGTTATCTGGCTCCCCTGACCTTGGTTATTGTGACCCGGCTATTCTTGAGGATTCTGATTGTGTACTTTGTTGCCTGTTTGGTTCTGACCTGGTTTTCTGACTACTCTTTATTGTTTGTTTGTCTAGTCCATGTTCTGTGTTTCACGTATTCACGTCAGGGACTGCCACCCAGTTGCCCGCAGTCATTTAGGGCTATCCAAGGCAAATAGGCAGGGACAGTGGGTGGGGGCAAGTTTAGAGTTTACAATCTTTGTCCTCCCCATCCCTTCTCTGACCGAATACCATCAGCAGTTCTGTGACAGTATCCATGTTTTCCAGGACTCCCTAGGGCTGCATGCAACTTCCTGAGCTGCCTGCATTTAAATGCTGAATGATCGGACTCGAGCATGCTCCAGTTGGGCTCTGCTCATCTCTAGTTCTGACATGGGACCCAGCTCATTCCAAACACACCCTCCTGACTTACATAAATGGGCACTATCGTGTTCTAGAGACGTGTCAATGGCTTTGATTGTTGGGGTTGTAGAGATTTAGGCCTTAAGTGATCATTAGAAAGAGCCAGAAGTATGTGCCAAACACGTTCAACAAAGATGGACGCCCAATGTCCCCATGGGACTATCTGGTGTTGCCCAAAGAACAGGGCATCTCTTCCCATTTATTCCAATGATCGTTTAGGGTCTGAACTCTTAACCCCGACTGATCAAAAACTTTCGATTTCTCCACAACATGGTGACATTTTTTTTTAACTTGACCTGAACCTAACCTAACCTGACTTCAAGCAGTAATATCAACTACAGTATGTTTAATTTGTTTTTAATATTGTACATAGGAAGCACAGGAGGTAGCTGCAGGTTAGAACCAGAAGGGAACATAAAACCAGAAACCAGGGGTGCAGTTCACTGCCTATACACAGCATGGATAGATAACTGCCAATCAGCAGCTGGTGGGCCGAGTTTTCTGCTTCTCATAAATATCCAGGACTACTGGGCTCATGCACATAATGGAGAGGACTACTTATTGTCCAGGTTATTCAGGAGGATATCTCCGAATCAGCTACACACAATAATGTGATATATCATTGTGTTTAGCTTCTCTGTCACTACTTTATGCTACCCTGAGATAGGACACCATACACCTACTGACAGAGTCTCTTCAAATCTGGGTCCACCAGGTACAGTGGGATGCTGGCATGAAGCCTGATTGGCACAGCATCTGAGCTTCCTAATAGTATAAACAGCCCAAATGTGATCGGGGCAGGTCACTCGCGGAAAAAAGTGGGGTCACTAGCACCGTAAGAATGAGGAAACTGGAACCGCCACTGCGCAAGGTGAACTACCATGTTAAATGATTGGCACCCCATGATCACATCATAGACAGGCAAAAGGGTGACAGAGAGACCCCCATCTAAAGCTATAGACCAGGGCATCTAAATGGTTATATGGTTGGGACTGGAACTATCTCTGATCTCTTAAGCCAGTACCCACCAATGCTGATCCACCTCCATACTCTTCCGCCTATGCTGTATCCATGTTTTTCAGGAAGTCCTCGGGCTGCATCTGCCTTCTCCAGGCAGTGAAATTCAAATAAATGCCAATTGTTTAGGTTCATGCAAACCTGAACTTTTAGCGATTTCGCTCATCTCTAGTGGCCTTTCATGTACATGAGGAGAAGCCAGGAGAGGTGTGTGCCCAACATGTTCTCTCCATGTGCCGAGATGGACTCCCAATATCCCTATGGGACTATCCCAGCCATTGCACTTGTTGGGTTTGGGTTAATAATTTTTGTGCATTCTGTGTCTTACTCCCATATTATTACAGGCACTATAATGATAGACATCTCCGGGTGGACGTAGTAGACGGATACATTGTTACTTGGTTCCACACCAGTAAATCTCTGTGTACAATATTAAAGAAATTAAAAACAAACCTTCATTTATGTCGAGATTTTGTTTCCAGCTGAACCGATGCGTTGGCAAGCGTGGTGTTATTTTTGCGCACGCAATTGATCCTTATGGGTCTAAAGCCATGCACAGTACAAACAGCCAAGGAGATGTTCACAGAGGTGGAAAACTCCCCCATTAAGTTTTCCTTTTGAAATGTAATGTAGTGTAAAAACATGAACAATGCGGGGGAATGTAGAGGGGTCCGATGGATGACCCAGGTTCTACGATGCTGACTATCTCCAGTTCCAATATCTGTATGCTTGTTTATTTCCATCCCTATACATCTCAGATGATGTCCATTGGCTATTGTAAACTAAAAGAAAATCCGGTGTAAATCAGGATAAATCTGGTGCGGGAGGAGGCCCACCTTGCCACTCTCCCCCTGCCGGCACATCAGGTGAGCGGGGTATATGGTAGGCAAACACCAGGTAGAAGAGGTCAATCTACGCCTTCTCCCTGGCGTACACTGGGGGGCAGCTTTTGTAAATGCCCCCCCTTTGACTCCCCCTAGGAAAAGTGCAGGGCAACATTATGGACCAAATTGCTAATGGTTTTCCTTGAGGTGAGCACCATAAAGAAGTGTGGAAACTTACAGGCCTTTCATGCTCCACTGAGAATTTTGAGGTGAAAGATATACAAATTAGCGTACAGTATACTTTTTGCCTAATTCTTAGGAAAGCATAAAAGGCCTGTAAGTCTCCACTAGAGATGAGCGAGTATACTATTCACACGAGTATCGGGGGATTCCAAAGTACTCCATACTATAACCAGTACCGCATGATACTGGTGTAAAATATCAAGTCTCATGATGTCCAGAAGCACTTCCCCAGAAGCACCAAACATCACCGTGTAACACAAAATACTTCCCCAGAAGCACCAAACATCACCGTGTAACACAAAATACTTCCCCAGAAGCACCAAACATCACCGTGTAACACAAAATACTTCCCCAGAAGCACCAAACATCACCGTGTAACACAAAATACTTCCCCAGAAGCACCAAACATCATCGTGTAACACAAAATACTTCCCCAGAAGCACCAAACATCACCGTTTTATTGTGTTATATACTATATGGGAGGGGGAGCACACAGGGGTCTGTTTAACTGGGGGAGTGCACATCGGGGTCTATATAAATGGGGGGAGTACACAGGGGGGCTATATAACAGGGGGAACACACAGGGGGGCTATAGACTACTGGGGCTTCACAGAGGGGTCTACATACTACTGGGGGCAGCACACAGGGGGTCTATATACTACTTGGGGCTATATACTACTTGGGGCAGCAGAATGGGGTCTATATACAACTTTGAGAGCACACAGGAGGTCTATATCCAAGTGGGGAGCACACAGGGGGGCTATATACTACTGGGGGAGCACACAGGGGTCTATATACTACTGGTGGGGCACACAGGGGGTCTATATATTACTGGGGGAACATACAGGGGGTCTATATACTACTTGTGAGGCACACAGGTGGTCTATATATAACTGGGGGAGCACACAGGGGTCTGTATACTACTGGGGCAGCACACAAGGGGTCTATATAATACTGGTGGGGCACACAGGGGGTCTATATACTACTGGGGGAACCACACAGGGGGTTTATATACTACTGGTGGAACACACAGGGGTCTATATCCAAGTGGGGGAGCACACAGGAGGTCTATATCCAAGTGGGGGAGCACACAGGGGGGCTAAATACCCCTGAGGGAGCACACAGGGGGGCCTATATACTAGTGGGGGAGCACACAGGGGGTATATACAACTGGGGGCAGCACAGAGGGGGTCTATATACAACTAGGGCAGCACACAGGAGGTCTATATACTTCTGGGGGAGCACACGGGGGGCTATATATAACTGGGGGAACACACAGGGGTCTATATACTACTGGGGAAGCAAACAAGGGGTATATACTACTGGGGGCAGGACACAAGGGGTATATACTATTGGGGGCAGCACACAAGGAGTATATATTACTGGCGGTAGCGCACAAGGGGTATATACTACTGGGGGCAACACACAGCGGTCTATTGTTTTGGAACAAGTGTCGAGGGGGGGGCCCCAGACATAACTTCACTTGGGGCCCCAGAAATGCCAAGACCGCCCCTGCCCAGAAGCACCAAACACCACCGTGTAACACAAAATACTTCCCCACAAGCACCAAACATCACCGTGTAACACAAAATACTTCCCCAGAAGCACCAAACACCACTGTGTAACACAAACTACTTCCCCAGAAGCATCAAACACACTGTTTAACACAGAATACTTCCCCAAAAGCAACAAACATCACTGTGCAACACAAAATACTTCCCCAGAAGCAACAACACCACAGCACAATACAAAATGCTTCCCCACTGCACTAGACTGTATGCAAGCCCTTTAACTCAAAGAGAGCATAAGGCTGGGTTTACACTGCATTTCTGCTGTTTGTTTAATGGAAAAAAACGTTAAAAAAAGCGTATGAAGAAAAAATTGATTATTTTTCAAATAATAAAAGTCAATAAAAAAAGTTATCAAAACAGATGCATCAGTTTTTTCAATAAAACGGACAGCAGAAATGCAGAGTGAACACAGCCATAGGCTGGGTTCACACTACGTTTTTACCATCTGTTTAACGTATATGTTTTATGCAAGAAACGAATGCAATTGCGTGTCATACGTTTGGATCCGTTTTTCCATCGACTTCCGTTGACTTAAAAAGAAACGGATCGAAACGGGTGCATTTTTTTTTGACGTACACAAAAATAGTGTTGGCTACGTTTTTCTGTCTGTTAAAGTAACCAATGAAAAGCGTATATGTTGAACAGATAGGAAAAACGTAGTGTGAACACAGTCTTAGGCTGGGTTCACACTGCATTTTTGCAATCCATTTTTTTTTTTACATAAAACGGATAAAAAATGGAAGCATTTGTGTTCATCAGAAATCAGCATCAGAACTCAGCAGCGCTAGAGATCATCCGGCCAGTACTGCAGGGATGATCTTTTCTGAGACTGGCCGTTCCGTTACCGGTTCACGGAATGGGCGGTCTCATAATAGGTGTGAACATAGCCTTATAATGGAAGTCAATGGAAAAACGGATAAAAACGGATGCACACAAATGCATCTGTTTTTTCATCCTAACGTGTAAACATAAATCTTTTAGTAAATTCAGAGCTGATTGGATCCCTCCTGCATGAATTTATGATGAGACCAAGTATTTTACACCGGAGGTATCACTGACTCTGAAAATCCTTATCTCCTATGACAAAATTAACAGGCGCCAAAAAATTTAATTTTTTTCTTTGCAACAACAGATAAGCAGGTAATGTGTCTGTTATCCGGGCAGTCATCTCCTGGCTGGCAGCTTTGTTCCTTGTGATGAGGATCTTCTTTTGTGCCATAAATCCGTCCTGCAGGAGGCTGTCGGCGGTATGTAAAATCATATGGCGTTGTTTGCATTGAAATGCGTCTGCTTCTTTGAAGTCCCTATTCCCTTCTGTTCTGTGGATTATCACAGCTACAATAATTCCGGCTTCATGTCATTTGTTTTTATTTGAAAAAGCTGCACTTGGGACGGATAGTGAAAGCCAACATTTTGTTTGCATTTCTGTCAGATACATCATATTGACAGCGCAGTCACATACCGAATGGCCGTAACAAACCACAAGAGGGATACAACAAGCAAGATCAACAATATCTGGAATTTTCATTTCATTGTGTTGATTTTCCAGGCGGTACGTCCAGGGGCGGCAGCTTGTCATGTTTGCCTTTGAACGGTTACAGATTTCTCTTTGAGTTTCAATCTCGCTATTTGCCATGAAACGAAAATACCCTTTCTAGGGGCTATTAAGGGGTCAGACGCTCGTGGATAATGCTCCGCATCAGATGCCCTTTAAGAGACTCGTGCCAGAATAGCTGAAGCTCGTTCTCAGCCTAGGAGGATGGAAAACACTTTAAGGCTAACTAGTGTGTCTTGAATTGTATGGTAGAACGTTCATGTCAGCTTCTAAACATGGTGGACATAGATAAACCTGCCATATGGTGGATGGAATAGAATAGCGTACTAGACTGGAACGTTCCTGTACGGCTCCTTCTTACTCTATGTAAATTCCTATATTAACTCTATAACAGCGCCAATTATGTAGTGCCCATATTACCACCATCATTGCCAACCAAATGCCAGAGTGCACATAATATCTCCTAACAACACCAGCAGCACAGTATACCTCCCCAGCTGTGCCAAACACTATAGAGCAGCACAGTATACCTCCCCAGATGTGCCAAACACTATACAGCAGCACAGTATACCTCCCCAGATGTGCCAAACACTATAGAGCAGCACAGTATACCTCCCCAGATGTGCCAAACACAATAGAGCAGCACAGTATACCTCCCCAGATGTACAGAACATTATAGAGCAGCACAGTATACCTCCCCAGATGTGTCCAACACTAAACAGCAGCACAGTATACCTCCCCAGCTGTGCCAAACATTATAGGGCAGCACAGTATACCTCCCCAGATGTGTCAAACACTAAACAGCAGCACAGTATACCTCCCCAGCTGTGCCAAACACTATAGAGCAGCACAGTATACCTCCCCAGATGTGCCAAACATTATAGGGCAGCACAGTATACCTCCCCAGCTGTGCCAAACACTATAGAGCAGCACAGTATACCTCCCCAGATGTGCTAGACACTATAGAGCAGCACAGTATACCTCCCCAGATGTGCCAAACACTATAGAGCAGCACAGTATACCTCCCCAGATGTGCCAAACATTATAGAGCAGCACTGTATACCTCCCCAGATGTGCCAAACACTATAGAGCAGCACAGTATACCTCCCCAGATGTGCCAAACATTATAGGGCAGCACTGTATACCTCCCCAGATGTGCCAAACATTATAGAGCAGCACAGTATACCTCCCCAGCTGTGCCAAACACTATAGAGCAGCACAGTATACCTCCCCAGATGTACAGAACATTATAGAGCAACACAGTATACCTCCCCAGCTGTGCCAAACACTATAGAGCAGCACAGTATACCTCCCCAGATGTGCCAAACACTATAGAGCAGCACAGTATACCTCCCCAGCTGTGCCAAACACTATAGAGCAGCACAGTATACCTCCCCAGCTGTGCCAAACACTATAGAGCAGCACAGTATACCTCCCCAGATGTACAGAACATTATAGAGCAACACAGTATACCTCCCCAGATGTGCAGAACATTATAGAGCAACACAGTATACCTCCCCAGCTGTGCCAAACACTATAGAGCAGCACTGTATACCTCCCCAGATGTGCAGAACACTATAGAGCAGCACAGTATACCTCCCCAGATGTGCCAAACACTATAGAGCAGCACAGTATACCTCCCCAGCTGTGCCAAACACTATAGAGCAGCACAGTATACCTCCCCAGATGTGCAGAACACTATAGAGCAGCACAGTATACCTCCCCAGATGTGCCAAACACTATAGAGCAGCACAGTATACCTCCCCAGCTGTGCCAAACACTATAGAGCAGCACAGTATACCTCCCCAGATGTGCCAAACACTATAGAGCAGCACAGTATACCTCCCCAGATGTGCCAAACACTATAGAGCAGCATAGTATACCTCCCCAGCTGTGCCAAACACTATAGAGCAGCACTGTATACCTCCCCAGATGTGCAGAACACTATACAGCAGCACAGTATAACTCCCCAGATGTGCAAAACACTATAGGGCAGCACAGTATACCTCCCCAGATGTGCCAAACACTATACAGCAGCACAGTATACCTCCCCAGCTGTGCCAAACACTATACAGCAGCACAGTATAACTCCCCAGATGTGCCAAACACTATACAGCAGCACAGTATACCTCCCCAGCTGTGCCAGACACTATAGAGCAGCACAGTATACCTCTTCAGATGTGCAGAGCACTATACAGCAGCACAGTATACCTCCCCAGCTGTGCCAAACACTATACAGCAGCACAGTATACCTCCCCACATGTGCTAAACACTATAGAGCAGCACAGTATAACTTCCCAGATGTGCCAAACACTATAGAGCAGCACAGTATACCTCCCCAGAAGTGGAAAACACTACAATGAAATACATAATATCTCCTCAAAAGCAGCAAGCTATACTGTATAATATAAGAATCTTCCCTAGAAGCACCAGATCTCAAGGGTACAGATTCTGTCTGTTGTCCTCTATGACCATGAGCATGTCACCAAATGCTGTTAAGAACAGCTCAGGCAATATAGTTGCCAGTATAACAATGTACAAATAGTGAAATGAATAAAAATTTATGTCAGGAAATAGAAACAGATTAGAATAAAAGAACAAGCTTTAGTATCTGACGCTAATCAGTAAAAGAAAATGTAGGTGCCCCATGTTCTTTAGGATCTGTTGTGTGATCTCGGACTCTTGATACCCTGCCTCCACCTCCCTCGTCTTCTCTTTACTGCCCGGTTTTAATGATGTTTACTGATTAACTGATGTTTGTTTCAGCCAATTACTCTTTTATTAGTAGTTTACGCTGGGATCCTCTCTATTACTACCATGATCAATGGTTATTAGTGTCACTATTATAGCTAGCTACATTGAGGATTCATTTACACGCTGGTTATTTGTAGATCATTATTTAATGGTCCTGTAGTAGTAGCCGCTTCCCAATCTCACTAAACTCATTGCTTCAAAAAAATAATCGAGGACGTTCCCTATATAGGACCCTCATCTATTATCCAGAGCAATAAAAGGCTACAAAGAGAGTCTCTTGGCCTGGGGGTCGCAACACATCAGTGCTAAACATGGACAGCCTGCTCATTTAAAGTGATATTGTCACCCCCTTTCCACATAAGCAGTTCTCAGCACCATTATTAAAGGGGTACTCTGGCAAAGATATATATATGCCTATATATATATATATATATATATATATATATATATATATATATATATAATTTTATTTTATTTTTTTCAAATCAGCTAGTGTCAGAAAGTTATAAAGAGATTTGTATTTGACTTCTATTTAAAAAATCTCCAGTCATCCCATACTTATCAGCTGCTGCATATCCTGCAGGAAGTGGTGTATTCCTTCAAGTCTGACACACTGCTCTCTGCTGCCACCTCTGTCCATGTCAGGAACTGTCCAGAGCAGCAGCAAATCTCCATAGAAAACCTCTCTTGCTCTGGACAGTTCCTGACATGGACAGAGGTGGCAGCAGAGAGAACTGTGTCAGGGTTTAGGCTATGTTCACACAACAAAAATGTTCGTTGTTTGATATTAACGGCCATAAATTATGTTCAAGAACATCCCTGACCTGCTTAAAAGCTGGGTTCACACACAGTATATTTCAGGCTGTATTTGGTCCTCATGTCAGGTCCTCATGGCAACCAAAACCAGGAGTGGATTAAAAACACAGAAAGGCTATGTTCACACAATGGTGAAATTGAGTGGATGGCCGTCATATAACAGTAAATAACGGCCATTATTTAAATACAGCAGCCGTTGTTTTAAAATAACAGCAAATATTTGCCATTAAATGGCGGCCATCCACTCAATTTCAACATTATGTCATCGGAGCCTTTCTGTGTTTTCAATCCACTCCTGGTTTTGGTTGCAATGAGGACCTGACATCAGGACCAAATACAGCCTGAAATATACTGTGTGTGAACCCAGCCTTATAAAGGTGTATAGTGGTTCCTCTTGTGTAATGTTCTTCTTTGGTTAGAGCTCATTCTTCTTCTCTCTCACTTTCTGGCACCAGTTGATTTGAAAGATAAAGGGGGAGATTTATCAAACATGGTGTAAAGGTAAACTGGCTCAGTTGCCCCTAGCAACCAATCAGATTCCACCTTTCATTTCTTACAGACCCTTTGGAAAATAAAAGATGGAATCTGATTGGTTGCTAGGGGCAACTGAGCCAGTGTCACTTTACACCATGTTTGATAAATCTCCCCCCAAATTTTTGGGGTGAACAACCCCTTTAACTGTTCACACAGTGCCATCTGCTGTTAGTTCAGTATACTCACTCTAGCATATAGTAAGTCTGCAGCTGTTGCTGCTATTTCAGCCCCAGCAAGACCATAACAGCCATATGCCTACTTTGTTAGAGCCTCTTCCATTTCATTGATCATCTACTATGTTGTTTGTTAAAGGGGTTATCCAGCGCTACAAAAACATGGCCACTTTTCCCCCTCTCTTGTCTCCAGTTTGGGCGGGGTTTGGAACTCAGTTCCATTGAAGTAAATGGAGCTTAACTGCAAACCACACCTGAACTGGAGACAAGAGAGGGGGAGAAGTGGCCATGTTTTTTTAGCGCTGGATAAGTATTCAGAACTGATATCCCAGTGCAGAAGAGGTAGGCGTAAGAATACCAAAGTTTCAAGGTGATTTCGATGAATCTTCAGGAACTCCACACCTGCACTGCACAGTTTTAGCTGTAAAGTGATGATTACCACATACTAACAAGCTATCCAGGCTGTTACTACCGCGTAACCTACAGCGGAGTATTCACTGGAAGCGCTGACATCTGAAGTATGAGAGTAGGAGTAAACAGCGGGAAGGTCACTTTTTAATGAGATATTATGGCGGGATAATTTATGATGCTGTAAGCACGGCTCCTCCAGGTAATTCTCTTTTTTGCAGATATATAGATCAAAACCTACAATAAAAGAAAGAAGCGCTTGTATGTTTAACATTGCTTTTATGGCGTCGGCTTGTATTTACCGCGTATAATTGCAGTCCTGAGCTGAAATAATAAGCTGGAGAGTTCATGGTCAAAACGAGACGAGCGATGGGGTCAATCTGTTTTATGTTCTGGTGAGAAGGAACGGTAATTAACATCTCTGTCATTGCCGCGTGGCGGCGGCTCCCACCGAAGTTACCAAAGTCACATCAAGTCAGGATTATACAGGGAGCGCTTTTTTATGTCCAAAAACATCACTTTGTATATGACAGATCGTATTGTAATGAGGAGACTCCGGTGTTACGCTACCTGCCTGCAAATTGAGTTTTTTTTAACAAGAGGATAACTATGGGATTTATACTCGGCCTCATTACGATTTCGGTCATTTCTCAGCTCCATCTCGGCCAGGATAAACTTGACCTTAGGTTCAGATTGATGTCTAAATCTTCATGTGATGTTTTCATATTGATTTTGGTTACTTAGACGTTTAAGATGGGGCCACTCAGTAGTGTCAGGTAGCTGTGGCCAAGGCAAATAGGATCATGAGGAGAATCAAATTAGACAAAAACAGATTTCTGCCACGTTACAGATCACTAGTTGACCGCTACGTGGAGTTTTGAGCACCAGTATACAGACATAATAGAGGGTCCAAGCAGCCGTAGTAATAAATGGACGAGGGTAGGAGCAATAGTAATATTGTCAAAATTAGTTTAGAAAAAGGAGACTTAGGGTTGACATATTTAGGCTGCGTTCACACAACGTAAATTTTCTATTAATCGTGGCCGTTGTTGCCGATGTAAAGAAAATTTACATTGTGTTGCAGTCTATGGAATCATTGGCGGAGTGTATACGCTCTGGCCGGGATCGCTAGTGGATGCAACGAGAACTGACATGTCAGTTTTATGCGGCCACTATTCATTGAATAGCAGCCGCACAACCCTGACAGTGCACACAATTGAAAGTGTAGCTTCTGCCGCACTTTCCATTGTGTGCAATGGTGAATTGGGATGCGATCGCACATGGATGTGCCCGCATCCCACTTCAATAGAAATGAAGTTTATCCTGGCTAATACTACATTAGTGGCCGGGATAAGCTTCACTGACACCGGGTGTTCTGTGACACGGCCAGGTCACAGAATGGCCGATGTCATACTTTGTGTGAATGTGGCCTAAAGGGGTATTTCGTCCATGTACTCTCTAGAAAAACTGTCCCAAACCCCACTGCCCACCGCTCTTCACACAACTATGCTACACAGTAAGTGCTGCAGGGGAAGCCGGGTCAGAGGACGCTGATGTCAGTGACAGGCTTGGCTTGCAGGTTCCAAGCTAGGCCCACCGGTAAGACGAAATCCCAAATTTGTTTGAGGTCTGACTTGATCAATTTGCCCATTGGATATGATTTGGCCAAATAAATGTAGTCCAAATCAACAGTGCCCTAGGTTAGGACAAGCAGTATTAGGGCCTCCAACAGTAACCCTAACCCTTAAGCTTAGTAGGGTTAGGCAACCTTTAACGTCTTCTGATCACTAAAATGTAAGCACTAATTTTGATCTATTGGCCTGTGGAGATTGGATATGGAAAAAAGTTCTCACACTACTTAGGCAAAGTGGTGTCCCTTCAAGTCAGCGTTTTGCTCCCTCTCGGAGTCTTAGAACATTGACTGGAGAAATATTCTAAGCCAAAAATCTCTCCAAAAGGAAATACTTGAAGGGACACCACTTTCCTTAAGTGTGTGAGAGCTATTTTTTGTATCCTTTCTTCCTAGAATTCTCAGTGGAGCAAGAATGGCCATTAGGTTTCTCCACACATCTTTATGTCTAAATCTGAGAGTGTCTAGCCTGAAATCAAACTTTTTTGGGACATTTTGAGCTAATATAGTGATGGTGGTGGTGGCGGGGGGCCCTTATAGAGTTTGCATTGAAGACGCTGGGAAACCTTAGCCAATCATCTGTTGGATGAGGTTATAGCAGTCATGTGATTACTGCAGCCTCTGCTGTTTGTCCACTAGTTGCAATGTAATATCGATGGCCTATCCTCCGGATTACCATCTTTAACAAACCACCCCGGTTCTGTGATCATGGTTGGCTCTCTCTGTAGGTTGAGCTTACAATCATATAGATACGTCACTCTTCATGTCATCATACAATGATACATTCTAGCAGCAGGATCTACCGTTCCTTGAATAAAATCCCCGGAATTACATTCTGTACATGGAATTGCATGTTGTATATTATTGACACCCAGTAAATGGTCTGCATTGTGAGTAAACCGATTGTCCCGGGGACGCACAGCTCCTTTATTAATTCAGAGAAGATGACCTTGGCGCCGTGTACTAAGTCACTTGACAAAGGTCAGTAAATAAATTACAATGAATAATAAAGATTACACGGCCGCCGAGGTCTCTGAGGTTTAATACAAAATCATCGTCACTCCGAAAATCAATGTCATTTTGGGAAAACATATCTTCATCTAAGAAATTTATTAAAGTGAAAAATAAGAGCGATTTTCTGGAAAGGTTACACCACGCTAAATATGTCTTATAAAGTCTGTCACATCCTGACAAAGGAGTGGAAAGATTTATTCCCTTAATTTGTGTTAAGGTTATAGACGCTGCCACATTGGGAAATTTAATTGCCAAAACTTTTAGTATTGAAGTTGTATTTCTAGTGAAAAATAAAAAACTTCACGGTGCTCTGAGAGCCCCATGTCCGCTACCTTTATGAAGTCTTTCCTTGCCATCTGGTGCTCATCGGTTATACAGTTACACTGTAGCCTTGTCCACATTTCTACAAGCCATTCTGCGCTCTCTCCTACAGACTGCAGAGGCTGTTGGGATCAAAGGACTTAAAGGGGTATTCCCCCAAAATCATTGTTGCATTAATAAATTGCCCACCCATAGCTTTCCAACTCTCCTATATCAATCTATTGTGGATTCTGCACAGTTTTGCTGTTATCTAGGCGCACTCACCACCTCTGATCACATAAAATCATCAAAACTTAGTCCAACCCGACACCTCTCCCTGCTCCTGGTCCCCACCCTCCGTGTCAGGATCCTCAGTTTCTTCAATGGCCTGGGTTATGGCTTCTAACCCTGCCCACAGAGGTTACCAAGGACAGGTGAGGGGGGCCATTAATGATCACTGTATGGCACACTTTGTTTCCCTCTCCGCTACCACCACCCCACCAATCACCGTGTGGCCCCTTCCAAGGTGCTTCTCTGACTGCCCCCCCCCCCCCCCCCGCAGCTCACCAGCGGGCGTTTGCAGCCCCCCTGACTTCCAGCCCCCCCCGCAGCTCACCCATAGCCTCCGACTGTGCCCCAGCACCCCCTCCCACCAGCTTTCACCCACTGCTACCCGCAGCCCCCCATTTCACCCCTTACCCCCTGCCTCAACTCTGCTATGTCACTACCTCAACTCTGCTATGACACTACCTCAACTCATAAGCATTGCATGATGGGAGATGTAGTTTCCTTGCTGACGCCATCTTGGATTTAGAAAAACTTGTAACTCAGGAATGGCGGCAGCTACAAAGATGGAACATGGCTCAAAATACTCAGGGGGACTTGGTGAGTAAGACCAGCTAGGTTTGAGAGCATTTTATTTTATTTTATTAGCTCTTGGGGGAATACCCCTTTAACTAACTAGCAAATTCTGTACTACTGGACAGACCTCCAAACCACCAGTTTGGTTTTGATATCCTTGTCAAGGCATGTCCAGTCCGGGGGTCTGTCTATCTCTTGGGGATGGTGTTCAGGGTGAAAACAACTTTTGTTCTGGTGGAGTGGTGGGGTGTCAATGAGGCGGGGCTTAGAGCATCTGTGCCCTAGGCCTGCAGTGCCTCTCTCCCTGCCTTTCTTCTTTTTCAGCACACTCCTGGGCTGGATCCCTAAGCTGATCTTCAAGGTGTACCTATCATGCCACCTGCTGCTGGATCAGTGGCGGGTTCCTCTATGAATCCTTGGAAACCAATACACAATCAGACCATAATGCGCACAACCCCCTTGGATCCAATGGGGATTGCGTGCATTATGGTCTCATTGCGTGTTGTTGGACTGCAGAGGTTGCTGGAATCACAGAACTTAACAAACTAGCAAGTTCCTATAAAGTGCACCTGTCATGCTGACCCACTACGGCTAAGCATTGAGTTCCTCTATTAATCTGGAAGTTCGGGCCTCCTTAGATACCAACATGCAATGAGACTGTTATGTGCACAACCCCCATTGGATCCAGTGACTTGCATTGTTGTCTAATAGAGGAACTCAATGTTGATCTGGCAGTGGGCCGCCATGACGGGTACAAATTGACAACAGATTGTAATTCCCTGTTTTAGCAAAAGTTTTTTTTTTTTAAATCTTTTTCTCTTACTTTCTATTTATGTCCTTCGGCAGCTGACATCAACAGGGAGGAAGTAAAGGGCTCTAGTAATTAAACATTACTCCTTCTCTATCCCATACAGAAATGAATTACATTTACAAGCTAGTTGAGGCTATTAAACATTATACAGCATTGTGATATATAGCCTAACCTTTTTTTTTTTTAAATTAAATCACTAGAGATACTGGAGGTGTTAGAGATACTGGAGATACTGGACCTGCTGGAGGGACTGTAGATACTGGAGGGACTGGAGGTACTGGAGGTGCTGGAGATACAGGAGATACTGGACATACTGGAGGTGCTGGAGGGAGTGTAGATACTGGAGGGACTGGAAGTACTGGAGATACTGGAGGGACTGGAGATACTGAAGGTGCTGGAGATACTGGACATACTGGAGGCACTGGAGGTGCTGGAGGGACTGGAGATACTAGAGGTACTAGAGGGACTGGAGATACTAGAGGTACTGGAGGGACTGGAGAAACTAGAGGTTTTGGAGATACTGGAGGGGCTGGAGATACTAGACGTACTAGAGGTACTGGAGGGACTGGGGATACTGGAGGGACTGAAGATACTGGAGTTGCTGGAGATACTGGAGGTGCTGGAGATACTGGAGGTACTTGAGATACTGTAGATACTAGAGGTACTGGAGGTGCTGGAAATACTGGACGTGCTAGAGGTGCTGGAGATGCTGGAGGGACTGGAGATACTGGAGGGACTGGAAGGACTGAAAGTACTGGAGATACTGGCGGGACTGGAGATACTGGAAGTGATGGAGATGCTGGACGTATTAGCGGTACTGGAGGGACTAGAGATACTGCAGGGACTGAAGATACTGGAGATACTGGAGGTGCTGGAGATACTGGACGTACTAGAGGTACTGGAGATACTGGAGATACTCTGTCAGAAACACTAAGTTGTAAATGTTAATATCAGGGTTTCTAATGTACCTCTCTTGAGTTTACTGGTCATAGTCTTCTGCATTCATTTGTCAAAAATTGCACAAATCTATGACTGGATTTCAATGTGTGAACTCAACATAAGGATCTCCCATAGAGATTATACCTGTGGCTCATTCATTGATACCTATTCTTATTTTTTATTTTATTTGCAAAATAATTTGTAGTTTCATACACATTTATAAAAAAAATTTTTTTATTACTATAAGTGTCAATATACATGTATGTGTGTACTCTTTAAAACATTTAGGGGGATTTATGCCAAAAGAAGAGGGAGAAAGCTGTCCATCTGCATTAGGAGGATTTGGGGGGAGGTGTGTGTGTGGGGGGGGGAGTTGACAAATCATGAATACATTGAACTCTTGTCTCCCGGCCTTGGCATTGTGCTGCAATGACATCTCCAAAACAATTGCATATTCACTGGTAAGTGACAGAGCCGCTGAAGTCAGCATGATGCTGCCCTCGGAGATGGTCTTGGGGGTTGTCACCAACCTGAACTCATTTCTGGATGCAAACGATGATCTAACATATAGATCAGGAAATTACACTCATAGCTAATATGCAGGAGCTCTATGCTGAACCTATGGGAGCAGGTGCGGAGAAGTCCTACTCCCCATGGCTACTCTCCCTAGAGAGAACAACTGTAATAGAGGAGAGAGGCCGCGGTGCTGATCATAATAACAACCTTCTCCTTTCCATTGACAGATTATACAGAAGCAGCTCATGTACTGTATTCTGTTGACCATGCCGAGCAGCTGTGGGGACTATGATCTCTATGCACCAGTACTCTACTATTCACCATATTACTAGTAGTTGTAAAGGGAAGGATTTTATATATGTTGACTATTATATATGCAAAGCCAACATCTACCGCAACCTCTGTCTCCCTTGGGGTGCGCAGAATTATCCCTGATGATTTACATTTCTTTCTACCTTGCATTTATATGAAATTATGTAAAGTACATCTGCAAAAAAAATATTTTCCTTTAAATCAACTGGCTTCAGAAAGTTATATAGATTTGTAAATTACTTCTATTTAAAAATCTTAAACCTCCCAGTACTTATCAGCTACTGTATGTCCTGCAGGAAGAGGAGTGCTCTTTCCAGTCTGACACAGTGCTCTCTGCTGCCACCTCTGTCCATGTCAGGAACTGTCCATGCAGCCCTTGCCCAAACACCTGATGTGCGGTCGGCGATGGACAATTATAGGCCCAAACTGAAGGGTCCATTTACACTGAAAGATTATCTGCCAAAGATTTAAAGCCAAAGCCAGGAACAGACTATAAACAGAGATCAGGTCATAAAGGAAAGCCTGAGATTTCTCCCCTTTTTAAATCCATTCCTGGCTTTGGCTTTACATCTTTTGCCGATAATATGTCAGATAATCTTTCTGTGTAAATGGACCCTAAACCAACGATCAGCCAATGAGCACTGTCATCGGCTGATCGTTGTCTCTATTACACAGAGCGATAATCAGCCCTATTCGGACGGTCATCGCTCCGTATAATAGGGTCCTTAACACTTATATAATCACAGGAGAATATATTTTTTTTTTTAACAATTTCAGTTTTCAAATATAGTTATGAGCCATTTAACCCAATTTATATTTGAATTTTTCCCTGTTTTTGAAAAAATCAACACAAATTGAATTTTTTTTTTTTAAAAAAAGCTAACAAAGCAAACAAGCAGAAAAACTGCACAGCAAAACAAAACGAAAGACACAAGAGCAACAAAAGTGTATTGATTGCCTGCAACCTGTATCCGTACAGTGAGGTGGATACATTCAGGATTATAATTAAGTTTAAATTGGCGTATTCCCTGCCTCCCCTCACCGCAGGAAAGATGTTTCTGTCCTATCATTATTCATTTTCATTGATTTGGATTGTTTTTCCTACCAGATGTGACTCCAGCTGGCTGAACTACGGCGCATGACAGTCAGCATAAACCGCCGCTGCTCTCTTGACATTTCAGTCTATAACAAATGGTAAAGATGGCAGCTGCTCAAATTTCAAATGTTTCCCAAAAAAAATATGTAAAAGATTCCCGGGTGCCAGAGGCTGCTCTACCCCGTGCCAAGAGCTGGGAGGACTCTGGATTCTCGGAGCATCTGACACGGATATTGGTAGGTGCACAGCCTCATAGGAGAGAATTATTTCTATTCTCGCTATACTTAATGCAGCGTCATATCCGATAGGATAGATGAAGAAACTCATTGTCACCTGTAGTTCAGGATCCAGAAAGTTTTGTATCATTCTATAAAGGCCGCAGTTTGCCTATAAAAATATAAAAAAAGTACGAAAAACTTTAAGGCTATGTTCACACTACATAAAACTACGTCCGTAGTTCTCGCCGCAGAACTACGGCCGTAGTTTTGCGGTGTGTGACATAGCTTTATGTTAAATGGGATCCCGGCCGGAGCATACACACATCGTATGCGCTCCAGTCGGGATCCCATACGGCGCCGGAAAAGACTGACAGGTGAGTTTTCTGCGGCCGGAATTCAGTGAATTTCGGCCGCAGAAAGACCTGTCAGTGCACACAGTGAAGCGAGCGGCTCCGGCCGCTCGCTTCACTGTGGGCTATGGGAAGCTCTGATGCGGGCACGCACTGATGCGCTCCGTGGCCGGACGGATCATCGGGCCGGTACTTAAGTATGATTATAATGATCCGGGCACAGACCGGCCGTTCATGTGAACATAGCCTAAAACTGTAAAAAAAACTTAGGGGGAGATTTATCAAACATGGTGTAAGGTGAAACTGGCTCAGTTGCCCCTAGCAACCAATCAGATCCCACCTTTCATTTTCCAAAGGGTCTGTCAGGAATGAAAGGTGGAATCTGATTGGTTGCTTTTTTTTAACAATTTCAGTTTTAAAAAATAGTCCTATCAACCAATTAGATAGCCCCTAGCAACCAATCAGATTCCACCTTTCATTTTCCAAAGAGTCTGTCAGGAATGAAAGGTGGAATCTGATTGGTTGCTAGGGGCAACTGAGCCAGTTTCACTTTACACCATGTATGATAAATCTCCCCCTTAGGGTATGTGCTCATTGAGTAAATAGGACGGAATGTCCGCCGCGTAATCCGACGCTCGCACCCGCTCGCGGAACAGCGGTGGGCCCGCGTCTCCCTCCGTGCCATAGACTTCATTCTATGCATGGGAGGATTCCTTCCTTCACCCAAAGAATGATCTAGTTCATTTTTTGTGCGGAGGAAGGAATCCGCCCGTGCAAAAAATGAAGTCTATTGCACGGGCGGAGACGCGCGCCCGCCACTGTCCGCAAGCGGGTGCGAGCATCGGATTACGCGACGGACTTTCCATCCTATTTACTCAATGAGCACATACCCTTAGGGTAGCTTCACACGTTCCGTATTGCTGCGTATTTATCGCTGCGTTTTTATAGCTGCGTTTTTATGGTTCAGTGTTTGGTGCGATTTTTATATGCGAGTTTTGATTTTCACATGAAAATCAGGTAAAAATCAAAACTCGCTTGCAAAAATCGCACCAAACACGCAGCGATAAAAACGCAGTGATAAATACGCAGCGATAAATACGCAGCGATACGGTACGTGTGAAGCTACCCTTAAAGCTTACCTGTCGCTTCCCAGTCCCAGAGCTCACACAAGGAAAGACACCTGTTCATCATGCAGGTTGTATTTCAGCTGAGGGTAATTAAAGGGGTATTCCAACTTTAAACTAACTTGTCCCCTATCCACAGGATAGGGGATAAGTAAGGGATCGCGGGTAGTGTGACCACTGTACTCCATGGCAATCTCCATATTGCTGTACGCTATAGAATGGAGGGACTCTATAGAGCAGGGGTCCTCAACTGGCGGACCGCGGTCCGAACCCGGACCGCGGAGGCCAGCTGTCCGGACCCCTGGTCAGACCTCCTAACCGCCCCGGATCCGGTCCGTCCCGCTCCCCACCGCACTGCCTCCCGCCCCATAGGCGTACTGTCCTTAGATGTCAGTACGCCTGTGGGGCTGGGGGCAGTGTCGGTCCGGCCCCCGGCTGATACGCGCTCTGTAGGGATGTCCCGGGGATTCCCCAGCAGAGCGCGCACCACAGACCTCAGTGTACGCTGCCGGCCTGTCCTTCCCGGAAGTGCAGGCCGGCGGCGTACGCTGAGGTCACTGATGCGCGCTCTGCTGGGGAATCCCCGGGACATCCCTACAGAGCGCGTATCAGCCGGGGGCCGGACCGACGGGAAGAGAAGAAGACAGCCGCAGCGGGGAACGAGGTGCTAGGTGAGTTGTTTTTTTTTTTTTTTTTTTTGTTCTGTCTGGGGGGCATCTACAAGGGGAGAGCGCACAGGTGGACTATATACTACAGGGGGGACCTCACAGGGGGCTATATACTAATGAGGGGGCTATATACTACTGGGGGGAGCGCACAGGGGGCTATATACTACAGGGGGGACCTCACAGGGGGCTATATACTACTGAGGGGGCTATATACTACTGGGGGGAGCACACAGGGGGCTATATACTACAGGGGGGACCTCACAGGGGGCTATATACTACAGAGGGGGCTATATACTACTGGGGGGAGCGCACAGGGGGTTATATACTACAGGGGGGACCTCACAGGGGCTATATACTACAGGGGGAAAGCACAAGGGGGGCTATATACTACTGGGGGGGACCTCACAGGGGGCTATATACTACTGGGGGGAGAGCACAAGGGCGCTATATACTACTGGGGGGAGCTCACAGGGGGCTATATACTACAGGGGGACAGCGCACGAGGGGGCTATATACTACAGGGGGAGCTCACAGGGGGCTATATACTACAGGGGGGAGCTCACAGGGGGGCTATATACTACTTGGGGGGAGCTCACGGGGGCTATATACTACTGGGGGGAGCTCACAGGGGGCTATATACTACAGGGGGAGAGCACAGGGGGGCTTTATACTACTGGGGGGAGCTCACAGGGGGCTATATACTACTGGGGGACAGCGCACAGGGGGCTATATACTACAGGGGGAGAGCGCACAGGGGGGCTATATACTACTGGGGGGAGCTCACAGGGGGCTATATTCTACAGGGGGAAAGCGCACGGGGAGGCTATATACTACTGGGGGGAGCTCACAGGGGGCTATATACTACAGGGGGAGAGCGCACAGGGGGGCTATATACTACTGGGGGAGCAACAGGGGGCTATATACTACTGAGGGAGAGCGCACAGGGAGGGCTATACACTACTGGGGGAGCAACAGGGGGGCTATATACTACCAGGGCAGTCACCCCCTTTGTACCTAATATCAAAGGCCTGGTGAGAGAGAAAAAAATGCCAGTTTTCCCGCTAATAAGCAGCAATTCTGTATATAAATAGTTGAACGTTTGTGACAAAGTAACAAAACACGTTTCCTACTAATGTTCAGCTCGGACCTTCACCTGACAATAGACCCCGGTAAGTGGACCTTCACTAAAGGTTGTTGAGTACCCCTGCTATAGAGAATAAATAGAGCCCCTGGCCAACATGCCGAACCCGCAGCTCTATTCAAAACAAAGGAGCTGGGGCCGATATGGGGATCAGGGGGTACAAAGGTCGGACCTCCCGAAATCTCTTACTTGCTCCCTATCCTGTGGATAGTTAGTTTTAAGCTGGATTACCCCTTTAACTGAGGCTAATTATATTATTAACGTATGCTAATTCTATTATCAGCTCTGCAGCTTACCAGGAGACAATCCTTTTTGCTATGTAACAGTTCAGTCAGTATAATGTGACTGCAACAATCCCCCCTCAGTTAAGTCTAAGTTACAGCCTGTACTATTTTCCAGAGCTGCATTAATATTTATGCTGGCTTCAGAGCTGAAATCTAACAGTGCTGGTGTGATGTCTGCATACAGCGGGCATTCTGGGAAGGCATTACACTATAAACCTGTTCTTTAATCCAAAGTAGCAGAGACTATACACAGTTTTGGAAGAAAGTGGCAATTTTAGTGTGAATGTGGGCTATCTGTATAGTATATGTATGGTCTCCTGGCAGATTACAGGTAGATTAGTAATACAGTTGGGAGCGTGCATGTGTATGGGGAATCAGGAGAGATAGCTGTTTGGCAATACAATGATCATTCCTATGACCCATCCTGCCAAAGCTTTGTAATACACTCTGTAAAGAAACACTGATCTATGAGAACAGTGCATGTAAGCAGCATGCCACAGGTTTTTGGTGCAAATTTCTATGAAATTCTGGTGGGCTTGCAGTAGTATACATTGCCCGGTTGTTGTACTCTACCATTCTCAGGCTATGTTCACACTACGTATGAGACCGGTCGTTCCGTGACCTGGCCAGGTCACGGAACTGCTGGTCTCAGAAAAGATCATCCCGGCCGGTACTGCAGTACCGGCCAGCTGATCTTTAGCACCGCTAAATTCTGATGCGGGTACATCAGTGCGCGCCCGCATCAGAACACTCCACTGCACACAATGGAGCATGTGGCAGAAGCCGCTCGCTCCACTGTGTGCACTGACAGGGTTTTCTGTGGCCGCTATTCAAGGAATAGCGGCCGCAGAAAACTGACATGTTGTTTTTTTTACGGTGCCGCGTGGGATCCCGGCCGGAGTGTATACTATGTGTATGTATATATGTACTATGTGTATACGCTCCCGCCGTCATTCCCTCAGAAGGCAGCACTACATAACTTCCGTGGGAATCGCAGCCATTGTAACAACGGCCATGATTCCCATGGAACTTACGTTGTGTGAACATAGCCTTACATTGCAGAAAAAGAAACAATGACATTAATAAATATAATAAATCTGTATGATTGCTGCCTCTTAGCTGGAACCCATAGAGCTCCGGAATATTCTGAAAAATATTTGTAAAATTTTTGCTTTCTTCCGTGCTGAAATTTTAACATTCCGCCCCTAAGTTCGGTCTTTGCTCCAACCTTTCTCATCTTCTCCCTCTCAGAAGCTAAGAAGCCCAGATTATCTTCCTGTAGCGGAAGCAGTGGCGGCGGCTCTCTCATTTGTCTACGTGTGGAGCTCTGACCTGCCGTTGACTTCCTAGTTTTGCACCCGTGGGACATTTACAGCCTTAATAGAATGAAACTATTTAAGCCATACATGTGCCATGGGATTTACATTAATCTCCGCATGAGCGATCCTAGCACCCTACGCCATTAAAAACACTTTAAGGTCATGTTTACTCCCGTGAGGAATGGTAGACATAAATGTGACTGTATGATGTTTAATGTCCTAGAAAGAAGCCACAACAATATAGTGGAGAAGCTCTGCGGAGTGAATAGTCTAGCTATTAGATGTAAGGACTCAAGTACATAGACTGCAGTTACGTTGGTCGTAGTTTTTCCTATTTTATAGCATATTTTTTTTAGTAGACTCCTTCAGCAATCCTCATCTATTACCCACCATGCAGAGTGATCACATCTTGCTCCAGTTCTATACATTAGAGGGTAAGCCCATTGATTACATTAGCAGCTGTAATGCCTCCTTTCCCCTGCAGTGGCGCTGCAGGGAAATTGAGCATCTGCTCCTAGGTTTGCCAGCAGACTTCAGATCATTGGGGATTGGCAATGACAAACCTCATGGTCAGCTTATTGTCCATAGACCCTTTTGACAAAAAAGGAAGTTTCCGAAGAGGACATCTTTTTTAAAGGGATATTTCCATCCGGAAATTTATGACATATACACAGAATGAATTCCTCTAACAATAGATAGTAGACAGAACTTTGCAGGTACACAGCCTAGGCTGTATCCCTATCTCATGCACACAAGCTTGTTTAAGCCCCACTTCCTCTTCCTGTGTCCCATCTTGGTTTTTCTGCTGCCAGAGACAGAATTTCCCTAACAACAGGCAGTGGACAACAAATTGCAGAGAAGGGAGACACCTAGTGGCCAGGACTTTTTTTAGTAAATTAAGTGATTAAGAAATGTTTTGTTCATCATACAGGCTATTAAATGGAGTTAAGTTTGACATGACAGTGACCGATTAATCTATAGGAGGAGGTTTGTCAATTCTTGTGCAAAGGAAAAGTAGAGCAGTTGCCCATAACAACCAATACCTCTGAAAAATAATGGCTGGTCAAGTGTGGTATAACCAGTCAGCTCCATTCACTTCAATAAGACTAAGCTGCAATACCACACCCAAACTGAGGATAACGATAGCGCTGTTTCCAAAAGAAGGTAGCTTTTTTTTTCTTTCTAATCCTGGATTACCCCTTTTAAATACTGGTACAATGTTGTTCAGCTATAACATCACTAAGGAAGGAAGAAGTTAATTTCTCCTTGTACTACAGTACCAATATGTATCATGGCAACTCCATCGGTATACCTTCTCAAGACAATGTAGTCTAAGGGTGGTATTACACGGACCGATGGGGGTCTGATAATAACTGTAAACGATTTGCTAGATCGGCACTCGTTTACTGGGCCTAATACACGACCCGATAATCGTTTACAAGGGCTTTAACAAGGGCTGCATGGACATCGTTACCGATGTCCTTGCAGCCCTTGCTTAAAGGGGTACTCCGGGCAAAATGTATTTTAGATATGTTATTACGTAAGGAAAGTTATACAAATCCCTAATATACACTAATTATGGGAAATGCACATATAGTGCAATTTCCCTCAATTTAGTAGATCTGGCAGACTCACTTCCTTAAAAAAATAGTGACGTCACGTCTCAAGTGTAGGGTCCAGCAGGGGGCGCATGTAGAAGTAGATTAGAATTAGAATCAACGCCTTCTCCCTCCCTCCCTCTGTCTATCTCCCGGCCCGGTCCTATTACACCTGCTGCCCGGTTACAGGCAGCGGGGTGAGTGCTCCTTATCTGACGCTCACCCCTCCTGCATCTCCCGTCCTCTGAACGAGTCTCCCCCCGGGGCCTCAGCGCTTTCCCCACCCGGAGCAGTGAACGCTCCTGTACCTCCCCATGCCCAACATCTAAGGCCCCGTTCCCACTGAGCAAAAGTAGCGGAATTCCGCGACGGAATTGTCCGCCGCGGAATGCCATTAGCCTCCCGCTCATAATGGGAGTCTATGGGAGGCGCGTGCTCCTGCTCTGTACCCGCTGAAGAATGAACATGTTCATTCTTCAGCGGGTACAGAGCAGGAGCGCGCGCCTCCCATAGACTCCTATTATGAGCGGGAGGCTAACGGCATTCCGGGGGGGACAATTCTGTCGCGGAATTCCGCTACTTTTGCTCAGTGGGAACGGGGCCTAAGCCTGTCCCTTTGCACCCCCGCCCCGGTCCCATGGAGAAGCGCTCACCCGCCACCCGCTCCTGGCGGTGATGAGCGCTCCTGCACCTCCCCCCTGCCCCACATCTAAGCCTTTCTTGTGAAGGAGCGCTCACCTGCCACCCGGTCCCGGCTGGATGAGCGCTCCTTCTCCCAAGCAGCTCCCCAGCTTCCCTCAGCTAACCTGCGCTCAGGTGCAGCGAGGATGGAGGCGCTGTGTCTTGACATTGAGAACTCAGAAGTAAAAATGTTGTAAATTAAATCTTAGGTTTTCCCAGGATAATTTTTCAATCTCTGTTTTATTTCTTGGATAGATTATATTTCTTGAGTTAGCTTGACCATCACCTTGCTCTTTTCTACTCCATCTGTATCAATGCTCCACCTGATGGACCTCACCAGTCCCAGCCATTCTGGTGTTCTCAAGTAGTGTCGAGGGGATCTGTCCAAATATATTCGGGTTTGGTAACATTATTCAAACCCGGACACTGGATGTTTGATTCCATGCGGGTGCAGAAGTTGGGTGCCACCCTAGGACTGCCAGGAAAATGTGGATACATCCAACATCTGCAGCCATGAGGAATCATACACCAAGCATTCAGGTTCCAATAACGTTGCTGAACTTGCAAATGGTTGGGCATTTCTTTACATTTTTGCGCAATAGTTTGCAGTTTACAGATTTTTCCAGCACTTTTCCTAGCACCATTAGCACTACTAGCACTTTATATGTGAAAGTGTTTGTTTATTGAATTTGATTATTTGCTCTCATTAGGGTGTATTTGTTTGTTATTGCATTCGCGGGTCTATTACAAATTGTCATCATGCTACCAGCCTTTCTTTGTTTGCGTAATATTATCAGGTATACTTATGTATTGGATCATGTGGAGTAAAATTATTGTCTAATATCTTGGTGACATGGGGGATTATTAAATCCCTTCACTTAGGTTACCATACACCCATGTGGTGTTTTAATTGCTTTTAATCATGTCTGTTTTGGTGTTTTTTGTTTTTCTTGCTATTGGATCATGTTAAAATAAAAATTGACTTTTTACATCTTATTGAGTGCTGTGCGCTTTATACATAGTTTCCAGCTTGTTTCCTCTTTTTGCTTGTGATAATTGCACAAATGGACACTTATCTGCACCCTAATATACAGTATATTTGTTGTGTGAGCTCCCCCATTTATCTATTTGTTCAAAAGAATTTACTTTGACAGTCCATGAGTGTGACCCCAAAATGCCAACCACTGTTTACTTCTGCCTTCCTATCCAGCGTATTGGTACTAGAAGTCACAACTTTGTCATTTGGAGAAGACCTGGCACTCACCAAATTAGTTCTGCTGTTTTATTAAAGTGCAGGAAACATCAGGTGCATACAGGACTTGTTTTGGCCAAGCATGGCCTTCATCAGCTTAGTGGTACTACCTCTAAGCTGATGAAGTCCATGCTTGGCCGAAATGCTTCTTGTATGTACCTGATGTTTCCTGCACTTTAATAAAACAGCAGAACTTACTTGGTGAGTGCTGGGTCTTCTTTACTACATATCTGGCTTTTCCACCTCGAGCACCACCGACCCATTGAAGTGCCGTTCTCTCCACATCCACTACTTTGTCATTGTCTTCGCTCCTCTTGACGAGTGTGCCTACCTTTTTTGTTGGTGATAGGAGGTCATGTGTCTCTTCAGGACGTGGGTCTCCAAACTGTGTCCCTCCTGCTGTTGCAAAACTGCATTTCCCATCATGCCTGGACAGCCAAATCCAAATCTTTAGCTGTCCAGGCATGATGGGAGTTGTGGTTTTGCAACAGCTGGAGGGCCGCAGTTTGGAGACCCACGCTTTAGGAAAACCATCAAGTTGAAGAAAGTCCGGGCAAAATATTGCTCTTCTTCAGATAGCTCTCCAGGTATATCTATTGGGCCTAGCTTCCCTGTATGACAAAACGTGACTATTAAACGTGACTATTAAACACAAAAAGAAGAACCAAAATATCATCTGTAGACGGCTGTTTTAGGTTTTGTTCAAGTTTTTGAAAATACCAGGAAATATCTGGATACCTGAAAAACTACTGTATTTAGTAAGACAAGCTTCAGCCAAAGAGTAACTTTATAGTTTATACACTTTTGTGATGTTTTGGACCCTTAAAGGGATTTTTCAGCGTTAGAAAGATGGTCTGTTCTTTTTTTTCTTTTTTAAATCTCAGTTGGAATTCACTCCTGGGTGTATTTGCTAATGGATAAGTCATGGATTCTGACTACAAACAGTCTTCTTTGTAGTCAGGTTCAGTTGAAGCTACTAAAAGAGTGTCAGTGTTTACACACGGTGTTCTTGCCACATTTTGGTATAAAATGACAAATTTTCCTGCCATTTTTGCAAAAACTAAGATTAAAGTGAATGAAGCGGAGCAGCAGCCCATGGAGGACAGCAGCATTTTTATCTTATCCGGGACAAACCTAATCCTTTAAGTCACAGTCAAAATACCAGAATTATATAAAAAAAAGTATAGATGCTATAAAATTCACAGTTTAATAATGTAACATTTACAGAAATATGAGCGTCCGAAAAAAAATCAATAGCGGTCAGATAATGGTTGCACATCAGGAAGTGCTAAAAGCATCCAATGATAAAACATTTTCACAGGATTCTCGAAACAGAAAATATGGCAAAAATAGTTTATGTGCGGTATCTGCATCGCCCAGACCGTGACGTCCTTCAGAGCGTCTCAGTTCTCCATCTTGGGTCACAGAAAGGTCATCAAACATCGCTGTGAGACTAAATGTGTAAAGTAGCTGTTACAGAAAGTCTTCTATACAAAAAAAGTTGCCAACTTAGTTTCTATATCTAAAAAGAAATATAAAATATATACAGCATTATGATTCATGGGTTGCCCTATCATTAAAGGGGTACTCCGGAAAAAAATCTTTTTCTTTCGAAGTAACTGGTTTAGAAAGTTAGATTTGTAATTTACTTCTATTTAAAAATTTCAACTCTTCCAGTACTTATCAGCTGCTGAATGTCCTGCAGGAAGTGGTGTATTCTTTTCAGTCTGACACAGTGCTCTCTGCTGCCACCTCTGTCCATGTCAGGAACTGTCCAGAGCAGGAGAGGTTTTCTTCTGAGATTTGCTACTGCTCTGGACAGTTCCTGACATGGACAGAGGTGGCAGCAGAGAGCACTGTGTCAGACTGGAAAGAAAACACAATTTCCTGCAGCACATACAGCAGCTGATAAGTATGGGAAGACTTGACAAATTACATAAGCTTATCTGGCAATAGAGGTGAACCTGGTGAATTGCTTCAAATTTTGCACAGGGCTATGCTGGATCTAAGAGTCGAATTACACAACCCGACATGCTGGGTAAGCGAGAGATAATCTGCTAGATTGGTGCTTACTTACAGAGCCTATTAGATGGCTCGATCATTGTGTGGCAAGGGCTGCACGGACATAGTTAACAATGTCAGTGGGAACCTGTTAATGGGTGCAAAAAAAAATGTATTTGTTTTTTGAGGGAGAACCCATTAAAGGATCAAAATAATCTAGATATGAAGGGTTGGCCACAACATTGGGTACCAAAAAGGGGGACATTGACTTGAAAGCTCTGAATACCCTGTTGTAACTTCTGTTAGGTTGAAGCAATGTGAATTAAAAAAATAAACTACAAACCTTGACGTATATGAAATCTTTTGGATTGCATGCAATGCTAGAAGTCATCTCCATTTTCTGACAGATATGTGCTGACATGGTGCTCTATGTTCCTAATTGTATCGGAGTGAATAGCAGCAGGTCCACATTAGATGTTTTCCTTCCACAGTTTAAGGGTACTATTACACGGTACGATAATCGGCCGAATCGGTCCGATTCGGACGATTATCGCTCCATGTAATAAATACAACGATCAGCCGATGACAACGATCATTGGCTGATCATTGATATAGGTTTGGACCTATTTTCGTCAGGCGCCGGCCGCGCACCGCTATGTGTAATAGCGGTGTGCAGCCGGCGACTGACGATATACATTACCTATCCACGTTCCAGGGCTGCTGCTGCGGTCTTCTTCTCCCCGGGTCCTGCACGCTCTAGCTTCAGAGTGGCCTGTCAGCTGACAGGCCACCCGGCCAATCACAGACCACGGCGGTCCCGGCCTGTGATTGGCTGAGCGGCATGTCAGCTGACGCGCAGGGCCCGTGGAGAAGAAGACCGCAGCAGCAGCCCTGGAACATGGATAGGTATTGTATATAGTTAAGCAAGGGCTGCAAGGACATCGGTAACAATTTCCATGCAGCCCTTGTTTAACGATTATCGGGCCGTGTAATAGGTCCAGTAAACGAGCGACGATCTAGCAGATCGCTGGTCGTTTACAGGTATTATCGGGCCCCATCGGCCCGTGTAATACCACCCTAAGGCTTGTTCCATTTTTTCCTTAGAGCACACCCCAAAGGAAGAAGTCTGTTGGTGTCAAATCTCACCATTATTGTGGCCAAAGTCCTTTTGAAATTATTCCGTTAGCGATAAAGGACTCAACTTGTTCCTTTGTCGATGAATGACATGATGCTCCATCTTGCTGAAAGTAACCTTCTGCTAAAGGGGATACTGGAGAGCAGGAACAGTTCTACCACTTCCTCCATCTGCCCATCCGCGCAAGTAACCTCCAAAGACGAGAGAGAGGTGGGAGCATGTTGCAGGCACTGCGGGCATTGCATGTGGGCTAAACCCCACCCCAGTCACTGACTGGCTCAGCGGGCTGTCAATCAGCCGGGTTGTGATGTGTCAGATCTGGATATACCAGAGCCCGGCTGGGGTCCTGTGGCCGGTCCCGCCACTCACCATGGGCATGGGGAGAGGTAAGTTAGTACTTGTAATCAATTTCTCTCCTGCCCCTGCCAAATTTTATAAACCGCTGAACTTCTCCTTTAACTCATGATTATGGAATTGACTAGAGATGAGCGAACCGGGTTTGGGTTTGAGTCGATCCGAACCCGAACGTTCGGCATTTGATTAGCGGTGGCTGCTTAACTTGGATAAAGCCCTAAGGCTATGTGGAAAACATGGATATAGTCATTGGCTGTATCCATGTTTTCCAGACAACCTTAGAGCTTTATCCAAGTTCAGCAGCCCCAGCTAATCAAATACCGAATGTTCGGGTTCGGATCGACTCAAACCCGAACCCGGTTCGCTCATCTCTAGAGTTGACTCAATAGTCAGTGTCCACAGTGGTGTTAAGGAAAATGGGGCCTACAATGCACAGCCAAGACTTTGCGCACCATACACTGACTTTTTGATTATTGGGCAATTGTTGGTGAGTAGAACATTTTTAAGTGCCCCATATGCAAGTTAACATAACCCAACAAATAAAACCACAACTCATCCGAGGACCATGGGATGTCCAATATTCCGTACATTCGTTGTCCCTCAAAAAACGCCCCAATCAGGTTCCATCGGGCTCTGGATGACATCTGAGGCATTTACACATATACTATGAACCTATGCACTGCCTTGTTATGGCTCCATACAGCTTGTACGTAGCCATGATGCATATGGGTCTGAGTATGTAGGCCGAATAGATTCAGTATATAGCTAATACCATCTACACCCTCCTCATTGCCTGAAACTGAAATCAATTGGAAAAGCTTTGTATTAAAATGACAAAGTGCTATCTATAGGATGTCATTAGGATGCTGTTTTTCCCTTTGTGGTGGTGGGAGGGGAGGGGGCTTCATTTCATGCTATAGCTACTATGAATTAAACCCCATATAGCTGGCTGATGAGATTCCAGCTCTGCAGATCCTTATTATATAATTGCCTGAGCACTGACATTTTTAGCTGTACAGAAAAGCTGGCAGAATATTAGGTCTCAATTAAAGAAAAGTCGTCTCAAGCTGAGTGAGGAAAGGTTGTTAGCGCGTGGAAGCACGCCAGAGCGTGCGGCTAGAAAGAAGTTATTTAAGAGCAAAGTACAAGTTGTTTTTTTCTGCCGTTGAAGATTAACAGTCGGCCTTTGTGTTTCATGGCGCTGCCGATAAAAGTAGACAACTGCTTATTTATAGTTATCAATGGGTTGTGGCCTGCTGGTATCTCTTAAACACGACGCACTGCCGTCACCTCCGAGATCTCATTCACACCCTTAGGCCTCAATCACATGCTCCATTCAAGGAGCGTGATTTTGTCCGCTCCGTGAAAAATACTGGACTCTGGACGTCTGTTGATTGCTTCCGTTTGAATGCGCTGGGTTGGGGTCTGGAGGCGCCGGTGTTGTCCGCGGGTGGAGTGGTGGGCTGACAGGAGCGGGGAGAGACGTGAGCGTTGAGAGGAACGGGGAGAGACGGGAGTGGTGACGGGGGCAGGGGAGATAGGAGAGGTGAGAGACGGGAGCGGGGGAGATAGGAGTGAGGGAGATAGGAGAGAGATGAAAGACTGGGAGCGGGGAGAGACGGGAGCGGGGAGAGACGGGAGCGGGAAGATGAGAGGAGTGACAAGAGCGGTGAGAGATGAGACCGGTGGACATGGGAGCAGGTGACAGGAGTGGGGGAGATGGGAGGAGTGACAGGAGTGGGAAGTGACAGGAGCGGTTACAGAAGTGGGGGAGATGGGAGCAGTGACAGGAACAGGGGAGATGAGAGCAGGTGACAGGAGTGGGAGAGATGGGAGCAGGTGACAGGAGCGGGGAGAGGTGGGAGCAGTGACAGGAATGAGGGAGGTGAGAGCAGGTGACAGGAGTGGGAGAGATGGGAGCAGGTGACAGGAGCGGGGAGAGGTGGGAGCAGTGACAGGAATGAGGGAGGTGAGAGCAGGTGACAGGAGTGGGAGAGATGGGAGCAGGTGACAGGAGCGGGGAGAGGTGGGAGCAGTGACAGGAATGAGGGAGGTGAGAGCAGGTGACAGGAGTGGGAGAGATGGGAGCAGCTGACAGGAGCGGGAAGAGGTGGGAGCGGTGACAGGAGCGGGGGAGATAGGAGGGTTAAGAGACAGGAGCGGGTAACAGGAGCGAGGGAGATGGGAGCGGGAGACAGGAGCTGGGGAGATGGAAGCAGGTGACAGAAGCGGGGAGACACAGGAATGGTGACAGGAGCGGGCGAGAAGGGAGCGGGTGACAAGACCAGGAAGAGACATCTGTGCCGTCATCAGTACAACGACCTGTCCTATTTTTTCGGCAAGAATCACAGCACGGATGACGACACGGATAGTATGAATGCACACATAGAATTTAAAGGGCCCTAAAATTGTCCATGGTCACAGATCTGCGACCACAGACAATTTTTCAGGACGTGTGAATAAGGCCTTATCTTTTATATTTCACCATTCGACTCCCACCCAAAGAGTCTCCAAAATCTCTATTCTTGTAAAAGCTCAATGTAACCATCTTTTTTTGCAGTGGAAACTAGTTACATGGCCATTTGGCATCCACAGAACAACAGACTATTTAGTAGGGTCATATATAGGGTTGGTAACCTCAACCTTTCTGTCTAAAAATTATTCTTTTTATAAGTTCTAGTAGGGTTTATAGATGTCTGGTGACTACCTTATCCGGTCTAGTAGCTCTCGACCTGGCAGACCTGCGAAGACACTCATACACTAACACAACCATGTCCAACCATGACACCAAGAACCATGGCATTAACACATTGGACAAGTTCCACTCTGAACTCCGACTGTCTTTCCCTAAGGAGCTTTTCCCATGAAGGACACTCATCATCTATCCACAGGATGGGATGGGTAATGAGTATATGACTTCTCGGTCTGATCACCGGGGCCCAGACTGATCATGAGAACAGGTGTCCCATGTTCCCCTGGTTGAACTGAGCGGTGGTCACATGAGAGCACTGCTGTTGCCTTCATTTCTATGGTCCTGATGAAGATAACCCAGTGCTCTACTTGGCTATCAGGCCTATAGCATTGCATAGAACAGCAGCATGCGTGACTGACTGCAGGTCCATTCATCCAGGAGGATACGTTTTTATAACTCTAAAAATGCCAAACCTGCAGCTTAGATAGAAGATGGATAGTTGTGAGAAGGTTTTACTCCCTCAGCTGCAGCCACTGACTTTTACTACACGGCTCCTCAGAACAGTCGCTGCCTCCTGCCTGGTCTCTGCTACAAAGTCCTTCCTGCCGCCACCCGAATCATCCTGGGTGCACTTACAGCTGACTCTTTCCTACTTCAAAGGCCATCTCACTTTTGATCTCATTCTTCAACCAATTTTCTGGCACTAGACACTATTTAAAGGACACTTGCTGCCATGTCCCTTGCCTGAGCGTGGAAAAGGTTTCATATTTCCTATAAGCAATAAAGGGGTATTTTTAAGTTCTGACCCAGCTAGTTTTCTAAAAATTCTTTTTGCAAAGACCTTTCACCTGTTACAGGTTGAGTTTGCCATACTCTGCCTGCCCTGACCTCTATCTGTTATCGTTACACTGTCTGTCATAATCTTTTACCCTGACCTTCTGCATGTCACCTATGTTGCCAATACTCTGCCTGCCCTGATCTGTCCATTACAAGTGTTTACCTTACTCTGCCTGCCCTGACCTTCTGCCTGAAAAGCATCAAGCACATTCTCTCTGCTCGTACTCACAGAGGCCTATAGTGGCTCTGAACTACCTTATGCCCCTTAGTTGCGGGATACCCATCCTAAGTGGGTAATACGAGTCCCAGTCGTCAGTTATCTGGGTGTAGCAGACTTCTGAGTCATCTTGCGCTGCGCAGTAGGATACGTAGACCTTGCCCGGTAGCTTTGTCCTACTGAGGGTCAGTTCCTCTTGCTTCAGGTAACTGCCCTGCACTTTTTAGAGAGGTTCCTGGTGTGGGCAACGGTTTTCCTAGGTAGCTTCTATCCTATAAGTAGAGCTTAGCACTGCATAGTGATCTTAGTTACTTGCATAAAGAATAAAGTCTTTAGTTGGTATCTTTGGTCTCTGTCAGGGGTCCTGTCCAAATCCAGGCCCTGGCTTAACTTCCGCAGAGACTGATTTGTTGTTTGCTTCCTCTCACACTGAATACTATCCTCAGGCTGCTCACTTCCTTTCATCAAGACTAACTCCTCCTACAGTGGCTAAACTAAACTTTCCTGTGAGTGAGAGAGAGAAGAAAAGAGATAGGACAGAGAAGAACAAGCACCTCAGACTGGTCAGCATATAACACATGGTACAACACACTCTTGTGAACCTGAGGGAGTGACTTACTAAGGTGCCATAGACAGCACCAGCGGTGGGACACCACAGATAGATAGATAGATAGATAGATAGATAGATAGATAATAGATAGGAGATATATAGATAGATGATAGATAGAAGATAGATAGATAGATAGATAGATAGATAGATAGGAGATAGATAGATAGATAGATAGGAGATAGATAGATAGATAGATAGATAGATAGATAGATAGATAGATAGATAGATAATAGATAGGAGATATATAGATAGATGATAGATAGATAGATAATAGCTAGATAGATAGATAATAGCTAGATAGATAGATAGAAGATAGATAATAGATAGAAGATAGATAGATAGATAGATAGATAGATAGATAGATAGATAGATAGATAGGAGATAGATAGATATAAATGAAGCTGATCTATAAAGTTGTAAATGACAATGATAGAATACGAAATGTCTATGCTATACTTGTTCCATCATTCTACCTCTCCTCTATGTGGGACAGATCTGCAATGGCTCCCGCACCATATGCCACAATTCTAATATTTCCTAACTGGACAGAGATTGATGCTGGTGCGCTTTATAGCCTGGGTTCTTTCCAGAGTATTTTCTTTGCTATGATATTGATTTGGATGCAGCTTTAGTGCCTGTGTGCAGATTGCACTCTGGGAGACATATACAAACAGGTGAACTACAAGCTTTGCCTCCTTTATTCATCAAGCTGACACTATGGCCCTCCTGAGACAGATTAAAATATACTAAGTTTTATTGTGTTTTGTCAGAGTTATTAGTTCTTCGCCTCCCTCCTCTGATATTTTAGCATATCTTACAGTGCAATTCATGGTCTCAGGGCAGCTTTTGAATCTTCCTGCTTATAACTCTCCGCGCTGTAAATCTCAAGTTTCACTTTTTACTGTGTTTAGAATTGGGGTGAAATAATACCAGAAAAGGTGCGAGCTTCATAGACTTTTCTAAGTACAGTAAGTTGCCGTTACAGATGGGGAGCGAGCCACAAGGTATGGAGATAGACGGATAGAGAAAGACTCAAGCACATAGGGACCCTCAGGTATAGGGACATTGTTGTTCACTGCTATGGTTAAAATGGTACTTTGGCGAAAATCTTTTTCTTTCAAATAAACTGGTTTCAGAACGTTATATAGATTTGTAATTTACTTCTGTAAAAAAATCTCTAGTCTTCCAGTACTTATCAGCTGCTATATGTCCTGCAGGAAGTGGTGTATTCTTTCCAGACTGACACAGTGCTCTCTGCTGCCACCTCTGTCCATGTCAGGAACTGTCCAGAGCAGCAGCAAATCTCCATAGAAAACCTCGCCTGCTCTGGACAGTTCCTGACATGGACAGAGGTGGCAGCAGAGAGCACTGTGTCAGACTGGAGAGAATACACCACTTCCTGCAGGACATACAGCAGCTGATAAGTGCTAGAAGACTAGAGATTTTTATATTGAAGTAAACTACAAATCTATATAACGTTCTGAAACCAGTTTATTTGAAAGCAAAAGATTTTCGCCAAAGTACCACTTTAACCATAGCAGTGAACAACAATGTCCCTATACCTGAGGGTCCCTATGTGCTTGAGTCTTACTCTATCCGTCTATCTCTATACCCTGTGGCTTGTTCCCCATCTGTAACGGCAACTTACTGTACTTAGAAAAGTCTATGAAGCTCGCACCTTTTCTGGTATTATTTCACCCTGTAAAAAATTCAAACCATTGTTAACAAATATACGTTCCTTAAAATCGCTCCATTCCCAGGCTTATAGCGCTTTTATCCTTTGGTCTATGGGGATGTGTCAGGTGTCATTTTTTGCGCCATGATGTTTACTTTCTATCGGTACCTTGATTGCGCATATACGACTTTTTGATCGCTTTTTATTGCAATTTTTCTGGATTTGATGCGACCAAAAATGCACAATTATGCACTTTGGGATTTTTGTGCACTTACGCAGTTTACCGTGCGAGATCAGGAATGTGATTAATTAATAGTTCGGGCGATTACGCACGCGGCGATAGCAAACATGTTTATTTATTTATTTGTTTACTTTTATTTATTACATGGGAAAAGGGGGGGGATCTGACTTTTATTAGGGGAGGGGGCTTTTTTATTAATAATGAGACTTTTTTTTTTTTTTTTACACTTATACTAGAAGCCCCCCTGGGGGACTTCTAGTATATACACACTGATGTCTCATTGAGATTAATGCTGTATACTTATACAGCATAGATCAATGAGATCGGCACTCGTTTGCTTTCGGCTGCTGCAGCTGAAAGCATCCGAGTGCCGAGCCGGGATCATCGCCATTTTGCGGAGACCTCGGCAGGTAACAGACACGGAGATCGCTCCTCCGGGACAACGTCCCGGGGGGCGATTGCCACCACTAGACACCAGGGATCGGCTGCAGCAAGTAATAGGATGCAGCTGTCAACTTTGACAGCTGAATCTGATTACTTGATTAGCGGGCACAGCGATCGGACCGTGCCTGCTAATAGCTGCGGCCCCGGGCTACATGCAGCACCCGGGACCGCGCGGTTCAGAGCGCGGCCGCCGCGTGGCCCCGCTCTGAACTCCCTTACCGACCACAAGGCGTAAATATACGCCCGCGGTCGTTAAGGGGTTAAGAGACTGTGCTCTAGCTTAAAGAAAAACTACTGTACTATTAATATTATCATTATTATTACCTTTTTCAGACTGTTATAATGTGTACTGCACCTTTACGAGACGTCAAGTAAATGTGTTGCCCTTTTAAGTGATTGCTGGACCCCGTGGTTCCTCTGCACCTACACAACTTTAACAACCGTGTGCCCGGGCACATACCACTCACACCCCGTGACTGGAGACAAGAGTCGTGTTGTCTCTAAAAGAAAGTGGCCATGTTTTTGTAGTACTGGATAACCCCTTTAAGTGTATTCACATTACTTACTGACAGTATTTTCCTGTGTACCTCATAGAGCTAAAATCAGACCCGCCTCATCCAGGCTGGGCTGTCCTGCTCTGTGGTGAGTCTGTCCATAAGATGGTCAACATGGTTGAGCATGTGACAATGCCCTGCCCCTAGTGTCCTCCATAGGCATATACAGGCTCAGTGGTGGACACTGGGGGGTGAGGTATGGTCACATGCTCCTCCATGTCGGCCATTTTATGGACAGAATCACCACAGAGCAGGACAGCACAGCCTAGAGAAGGGGAGTCTGATATTAGCTCTATGAGGTACACAGGGAGCTGCTGTCAGTATATACAGTGAGTACACTTACCAATACTGTACACTGCACAATTTTGCTATAAAGTGGCCAACCCCTTTAAGAACTGAAGTGCTAGATATATAGAGGCCGCATATTGTAGCCATTCTTTTCCCAAAATGATTGAGTACAACAAGTTATACAGACAGTTTTTTCTATCTCCACACTTAAGAAAAGAAAATACATTACCGAGTAGTAGACCTAATTTAATGCGGGAGCCGAACTGTTCAGAAGTAACACAAGGGTAAATGTGAATTGATTTATTTAAGCAGAAGGGTATACGGGAATAGACCTTAAGAAGCCTGAGTGTTAAGAAGCAATTATCAGGGCACCAGGAGTCCAGGGCCGAGTGAATGCAAGACATGGCATCAGGAGCCTCTTATCGTTACCTCTGCACAACCCCAGCACAAAGTGTTCTTTTTTTCCCGGACTTCTTGTTAAATTAAAGAAGACATTCAGGAGTCTGCAGAGGATCCTGTATATGGAGAACACTTCTTACATGTCTGGCCTCTCGACATAACTTTGTGAAACTTTTATGGGTAAAAAAAACGAAATTTTGGAAAATAACATTATATTCAACAAATCAGTCCAAGTGTTTTTATGATATGTAAAGGAATACTCTACCTCCCGATCTGACATTAAGGTGGACATTTATGAAGACCGATGTACGAGTACACCCATTTAAAATAGAGTCCCGCCCCTTTTCCTGGCCGCAATTACTAAGAGGCACACGCTTCCTGCAGGTGTAGATTTGTATCATGATTTACGCCATCATGATAAATAAGGCATGAGAGGAGGCCTCCCCGCCTTGCTGTGTCCCTCCTCTTCTGTCCATTAGGCAAAGGTGGGATAAGGCAGGCGTAAGACAAGGAGAAGGGCGCATGTGCGTCTCCCGCCCAGCATACACCCTGGCATACACCCCAATACTATTGCCATTGTATTCTGTACTGGTAAATAGTGGCCCCCTGGAGAACCACAGTGCCATAGCGAACCTCGAGCATGTTCGAGTCGATCCGAACACGAACTTTTGGCATTTGATTAGCGGTGGCTGCTGAAGTTGGATAAAGCCCTAAGGCTATGTGGAAAACATGGATATAGTCATTGGCTGTATCCATGTTTTCCAGACAACCTTAGAGCTTTATCCATGTTCAGCAGCCCCAGCTAATCAAATGCCGATCTTTCGGGTTCGGATGGACTCGAACCCGAACCCGGTTCGCTCATCTCTAGTGTTAATATAAAAATCCAATGGGTATCTAAATTGGTTATGGCTTAATATTTAATATCCCTGGTGGACTAGGGTGGGTTAGAAGTTAGCCATAATCCTTAGTGTCAATACTGTAAATAGAGGAAAAATCATTTCACAGCTGGCAAAACTCAGTACTACAGTTACTGTAGGTACACCTATTGCTGTAGTGACCCGGTACAGGCCCCTAAGTCTTAGTGAGTAAGGTAACTCCCTTGGGTTCACCCAGGTGGGGATGAAGCATCCACTGCAGGTAATGTTTTCCCCACTAGGTGTCACTAAAGCACTTATCTCCTATTCACAGCAGAAGGAACTAAAGGGTTAATTATTTGTATGTCACATGTAATGTTTGGTCCACTCACAGGTGCAGTTGCTTCCCCTCCAGTTTCTGTCCCATCCTCTGCCCTCTCTCTACCTTTTGCACACACAACCCCCACCAGTCACAAGAGGGTTTGGTCAGACTCATGTAGTACGGAGTTAGTTCCTGGTGGGAGGAGTCAGTGTAGTTGGTTCCAGACAGTGTGTATAGAGGCAACAAAGAACTAGGTCTCTGCTGAAGTTAAACCAGGGCCTGGCTTAGGCCAGGTCCTCTGTCAGGGACACAAGCCAGCCAGCTATAAATTCTCCTTATGCAAGCCACCAGCACCATGCTGTTCTAGAAAGAACACAGGAGGAGAGACGCCACAGAAGGATCCCCTTGTCAATGCCAGGAACCTCTCTAAAACGTGCAGGGCAGTTACCTAGTAGTCAGAGGAACTGACCCCAGTGGAACAAAGTTACTAAGAGTCTAGGTATTCCACTGCGCGTAGCAAGACAACCGGCAATCACTGGAAGTCGGCTTAGCCCAGATAACTAGGCCTGGGGCTCGTTCTACCCTGACAAGATGGTTACCCTGCAACTGTAGGGCAGAAGGCGGTCAGACAAAGTCTAAATGTGAGTATGAGTGTTCTCTCTCTATATCCTCTCCAGCTCAAACCGTTCCAGGCAGAGTACATGTATAATTGTGGCATCCTCTCTCCTCTGATAAACCTTCTCTTACAAGCACCTTGTCTCTATCTCAACCCCAAGTACCTGGGTAACTTCAAGTCCTGTATTTTACTGAACTGTATTGTTGTCAAACACAACTGTATTGCAACTGTATAAGTTTTTGCCAGTAAAGTATTCCATTTTTCAAGTGTTGGACTCTGGCCTATTATTGCGCACCTGTACCTATACAAGTTTACACTTGGGTTAAACCTTTAGTGCAGGCGGGGCACCAAACTGTTCGAGGTGGGTCCTATACCACTCCAGGCTACTATGACAAATGCCCAAGTGACCCTAGACCCACTCAGGTACCACACCACCGTACCAGCTGACCCAGCAGTGAAACTTACACCACTGGTGCCCCACCGCATTACCTTTACTGTCATATCGCCATGTGCACCGCCATCACCACACCTTGTACTGTATTACCCTTGAAAAAGTCAGCCGCAAACCATAAACTGTTGTTTCCTTCTACAGCTGGATAATATCTCGTGTTTACTGCAGCGTCTCCATGGATTTGCCGGATTTTGTTACAAGGATTGCTGTATTTGGCCATGTAATTCTTTGAGATCCAATCCACTTTAATATTGACATATGAATTATCTGTTCCCACCGGAGGATTCTTCATCCATGTATTAATTTATTAATGTATTTATATCGAAGTGAATCTGTTACCTATCCCATCATTTATTATTTAGGAGCCCTACATTGTCTTATACTGGGCCGTACTATATGTACTTTTAATAGATGAAGGGTTACACAATAAAGATTGAATAGATATACGAGTGGGGTCGATAGGCTTTGATATTACAAGGAAATTACCCAGAAGCAGCAAAGGTTATTGTCAACTCATATGGACTATGATTCTTATGTTGAGTGTATGGAGGTAACGTATCTAGGTCCTCATCAAGACTCCAATGTTGTGAGCCTAAAGCCCATCCTATAGGCAAAATTGCTTATATTATATAATACGTCATGATTAGAGATGAGCGCAACTTGAGCGTTTGAATACTTGTGGCTGAAGAAGTTGGATTCAGCCCTAAGGATTCCAGGAAAACATGGAGACAGCCTATGGCCCATGGATGTATTCATGTTTTCCCAGACTCCCTAGGGCTGCATTCAACTTCTTCAGCCACTGATAGTCAAATGCCAAACAATTGGATTTAAGCATGCTCATCTCTAGTCATACTGTATCGTAAAAAAGAGCCGAAGCCCCTATGTATTCTCATGTATAGGGCCCTTATTGTCCAACACTAGAGATGATCGAACAGCGGAAAATCTTCGGTTCTATAGAACTCGAACCTTGCCGGGCCTTGCTAGGTAACAGGACGTATCACCGAATTCCTGCTGTCTTCTCCTTACCCACGGACCGGGAAGGTATCGGGAATCAAATGCGGAAGGTTCGACAAGGTTCGAGTTCTATAGAACCTAAGATTTTCCGCTGTTTGATCATCTCTATCCAACACCACACCCCCATTGCTAGGCCAGATGTCACTGTCTACTGTTCAAAACAGAGATTCATTTTCTTATCATAGTGCCCTTAAAGGGGTTATCCAGCACTACAAAAACATGGCCACTTTTTCACCACTCTTGTCTCCAGTTTAAGTGGGGTTTTGAAACTCAGTTCCATTGAAGTAAATGGAGCTTAACTGCAAACCACAAGAGTTCCCCTAACTGCAAACCACAAATCCAATGTCCCCGTTTTATCAGATGACTTATTGCCAACTACATTGCCTATTGCCTGCAAAGAGTCAACTGCTTAGCTGACTATTTTCCTGTGGCAATCTTCTCTTCCCTTTGTTGGGAATAACATTTGACTAAACAATCAGGGTGTTATTATCTGCCATGTTCTTTAGTGCCATGGATATTATGAGTAGTGTAAAGCCAACCGGTCAAGCTGTTCAGGAACGGAAACGTTCTCCAAACCTGAACGCTCTGCATTTGATTCCCCGTGGTTGCAGAAATTTGATGGGAGTCCGTAAAAACATGAATACAGCCATAGGCCATAGGCCGCATCCATGTTTTCCTGGCAGCCGTAGGGTGTCATCAAACTTCTACAGTCACTGGGAATCAAATGACAGTGTCGTAGCTATAGGGGTCGCAGCGGTCGCCATGGCAACCGGGCCCCTACACTACGGGGGGCCCGCACAGCCCCCCTTGCCACTTGTCTCTGAGCATCCCGAGAAGCTGCGGCCGTGCAGCTTCTCGGGATGCAGAAATCGCTTTGATGTTCCTCCCGCACAGTGAGCGGGCGGAACAATAAAGCGATCAGAATACAGGAGCAGGACCTGTCAGCGTCCTCCTCCTGCATTCCCTCCCATAGGCTGCCGGCACTTCATACCAGCAGCTTATGGGACGCCGGCAGGTGTGATCATGTGACGTCATGACGCCTGCCCGTCCCTGCGGCTCGCAAGATGGAGCCCGAAGAGGAGGAGAGCTGCTGCCTGCACAGCGTGGATTAGGTGAGTAGGTTGTTTGTTTTTCTAGGGGCAACGCTGGGGGCATTATTAGCTCATGGGGGCACCTCTGGGGTCATTATTAGTATATGGGGGCACCTCTGGGGGCATTATTATCTCATGTGGGCACCTCTGGGGGCATTATTAGTATATGGGGGCACCTCTGGGGGCATTATTAGCTCATGGGGGCACCTCTGGGGGCATTATTAGCTCATGGGGCCACCTCTGGGGGCATTATTAGTTCATAGGGGGCACCTCTGGGGGCATTATTAGCTCATGGGGGCCACCTCTGGGGGCATTATTAGTTCATAGGGGGCACTTCTGGGAGCATTATTAGCTCATGGGGGCACCTCTGGGGGCATTATTAGTATATGGGGGCACCTCTGGGGGCATTACTAGCTCATGGGGGCCACCTCTGGGGGCATTATTAGTTCATAGGGGGCACCTCTGGGGGCATTATTAGTTCATAGGGGCCACCTCTTGGGGCATTATTAGTTCATGGGGGCACCTCTGGGGGAATTATTAGTATATGGGGGAACCTCTGGGTGCATTATTAGTTCATGAGGGCCACCTCTGGGGGCATTATTAGTATATGGGGGCTTCTATGGGGGCATTATTAGTATATGGGGGAACCTCTGGGGGCATTATTAGTTCATGAGGGCCACCTCTTGGGGCATTATTAGTATATGGGGGCTTCTATGGGGGCATTATTAGTATATGGGGGCACCTCTGGGGGCATTATTAGTATATGGGGGCACCTCTGGGGGCATTATTAGTATATGGAGGTACCTCTGGGGGCATTATTAGCTCATGGGGGCACCTCTGGGGGCATTATTAGCAAATGGGGCATCTCTGGGGGCATTATTAGCTCATGGGGGCACCTCTGGGGGCATTATTAGTATATGGGGGCCACCTCTGGGGGCATTATTAGTATATGGGGGCACCTCTGGGGTCATTATTAGTATATGGGGGCACCTCTGGGGGCATTATTAGTTCATGGGGGCACAGCAGGGGATCCTACATACAGGGGGCACATCAGGGGATCCTACATACAGGGGGCACAGCAGGGGATCCTACATACAGGGGGCATCCCACATTCCTACTCGCTTTACTGCACATAACACCAAACAGCGCAGTTACTATGGGAGCCTACAGGGGGGAGAAAGGAAAGGAAGTTGCTAGAAATGTGCGGAGCCTAAATTGTTTGTCTCGCAGGTTCTGAAAAGATGAAACATATCTGGAAGAAATTATCATGGAGGTCTGGGCCGGATGGAGAGGAAAAGGGAAAGTGACGCCTCAGATCAAAGAAGACGTCACCTGTGAGTCCCTGTATGACACTTTTCTTATTTTGTAGAACATCATTTAGTAGGGGCGCCCCGAGGTGACAGCTACTACATTATCTGTACTCAGAGATATCACTGTGTTATCTGTGGTGTTACATAGGACTGCAGGTGACTACTACATTATCTGTACTCAGAGATATCGCTGTGTTATCTGTGGTGTTACATAGGACTGCAGGTGACTACTAAATTATCTGTACTCAGAGATATTACTGTGTTATCTGTGGTGTTACATAGGACTGCTGGTGACATCTACATTATCTGTACTCAGAGATATCACTGTGTTATCTGTGGTGTTACATAGGACTGAAGGTGACTACTACATTATCTGTACTCAGAGGGATATCACTGTGTTATCTGTGGTGTTACATAGGACTGCAGGTGACATCTACTACATGATCTGTACTCAGAGATATCACTGTGTTATCTGTGCTGTTACATAGGACTGCAGGTGAAATCTACTACATTATCTGTACTCAGAGATACCACTGTGTTATGTGGTGTTACATAGGACTGCAGGTGACTACTACATTATCTGTACTCAGAGGGATATCACTGTTATCTGTGGTGTTACATAGGACTGCAGGTGACATCTACTACATGATCTGTACTCAGAGATACCACTGTGTTATGTGGTGTTACATAGGACTGCAGGTGATATCAGGTTACTTCTCCAGGTTGCAGAAGTTCAAACTTCATCGTGCCCTGCTGACAGTTTATTATGGGAGTGGTAGTTTTGCAGCATGTGGCTCTTCAGGTTGCAGCACTACAACCCCCATCGTTTCCAACTGGCAGTTTATGATGAGAGTTGTAGTTTTTCAGCTGGAGAGTCAAAGATTGGAATACAATGATTAGACAATGACACAGTACAGTCCATTCATTATAGGGGGCAGTAGTGCAGTACATGAGGTGGAGGCAGTGATAATGCATTAGAACATGGTGGCACATTAGAGTAATTGGATATAACGTTAGATAGGACTTTGCCTGATCGGGTGAGATGGGGGGCCCCAAGCTAACATTTTGCACCAGGGCCCATCAGCCTTTAGCTACGCCCCTGGGTACAAAGAATGGTACAGAACCTGACCAGTTTGACAGGTCCACTCAACACTAATTATCAATCATCCCTATAGTCAACTTAGGATCCTTCACCCTTGTGCACTCAGATAATTATAATGATATTGTTATAATAAAATAGTTATAACATCTAAGGGCAACAACTATCCTGCATCCTGATCAGTTCCAGACTTAAAGGGAGAGATTTATCCAATGTGGTATGAAGTGAAACTGGCCCAGTTGCCCTTACCAACCAATCAGATTCTATTTTTTTTACTTTCCAAAGAGTCTGAGAGGAATGAAAGGTGGAATCTGATTGGTTGCTAGGGGCAACTGAGCCAGTTTCACTTTACACCATGTCTGATAAATCTCCCCCATTGTGTTTCCTAACACGTAATCTTATCTAATGTATTGCTTCTGCATGGACAGACTCATAGACATTGTGTTCCGAGAAAGAAAAACCGTGGCGGACTGTCCCAACATTGTCCACAGTGGAATTAAGATTTTACCTCCTCAACCCCCTTTTCTATGCCATTGCATCTCATCACGTATAATATGGTGTTTTTGCTGTGTTTTCAGCAACATTTCTTTTAAGTTTTACTCTCACAATATAATCTTTTGACTTTTTACCAAAACTTGGACCGGGATTTTATAATTCTTCCCGAATGATCAATTTGGGGCTGAAATTCATTATAGTTACATGTGAACTAAGGGAACAACTTAATTACATATTTATACAGTAGATTAGTCTAAGGAGAGACGTGCCTATAGAGATGCCTGTTAAATATTAATTGGGTAAGATACCGCGCCAAGATTCCAAACAAGTAAACATTTGGCAAGTACTGAATTTAGTTTTGGTCTGTTAACAGTTAGTATATGAATATCTTACTGTGGTGTCCCATCATGGGTGTTTCTTGTCTTTACACTCCTCGTAAAAGTCTGTACTTCAAAGCCGTCACTTGTAAATATGCAGGAAAGGCATTAAGAGGCCTCTTGCCTGCTGCCATGACCATTGTCCTCTACTGCCAGATGTAGAGCTGCCATTATCCCGTTGCCTTCCGCCATACTGTATGCTGTCCCTGCTGTGCTGTATGAGTGTGCTGTGGTGAGCTCCCCCTGGTGGCCGGAAGCTGGTCCAGGAACAGCTGTGGGAGATTGTTACAGTCTCCAGACTGTACAGTGTATAATAAATGTTTTTTTTTGTTTTTTTTTCAACAATGAATGTGAATTCTTCTTTATGAAAAAATAAGACACCCCCTGAAAATAAGACCTAGTGCATCTTTGGGAGCAGAAATTAATATAACTGTCTTATTTTCAGGAAAACGGTACTTGCTAGGTGAGCTGCATAAAAAATCCAAAGACAAAAAAACTGCCACCATCTTTATCAAAGAGATAATTCTAGTTTATAGTTTTTTATGTTTTTGTCCCCTTTCCCCTTCCCCAAAGAAGAAGGGGCCAAACATTACTGAGCCCTCTTTATCCAGGGGACAGTTTATCTATAAACTACTTCATATATCTCAAGGGCCACACCCACATGACTTCACAACCCTTACTAGTGGAACTACCCGACTACAGCACGGACCTAGTGCAGGGTCAGCCCTGCTAGCTGTGGGGGACGCCTGACTCTAGTGGCTCCGACATAGTGAGGCAGGGCTAACTAGCATCCACGATTCCCGACCTCACATAGACCAACCTGGTCTAATACAGATACCTTTTTTCATTACTGTTACATTTTTATGCGCGGTTGGTGGCTAAAAATTTTAGGTCTGGAGCTAAAGACACGATCAGCCAATGATCGCTGCCATCAGCTGATCGTTGTCTCTATTACACGGAGCAATAATTGGCCAAATCGGTCTAAATCGTGTAATAGGGCCCTTAGCTTACTACGTTTTGACCATGTTTACCAAATTCCCAATGGCCACCCAAGCCCAGTTGACTCAGGTACCTGCCCAGTTTTTTTCTATTGCTAATACTGGCTTTGGCTACGTGTGTATCTCAGCCCAAAACAATTTCCAACAATATCCCATAGCAAGCCTGCATATCCATCATCCAATCATTGAATGTTGGGTCTATGGTTGTGAAATGCCACTTACAGCACATTAGCCGAGAGATAAGTTATTAAGTTAATGTCTTATAGCTTCGGTCGCCGTGTCTGGTTGTCGGTAATGTGTTTATTATCATTGTTGGCCAGATGTTGCCGTAATTGAATGCATTCATAAATTAACAGATCTGTTATTTTATTTGTGCTCGGGAGTAGCAGACGTCTGATAATTTATTACCTGTTTCCATACACGCGCCATCATACATCTTTTATACAGTATTTTCTTCTAAAGAAGTGTTAATTTCCAACTTGACAATTCGCTGGGTGTTAGTTAAGATCGTAATGATGTCTGGAAGCTCTGAAGTATAGACCTCGATGGGGGACATAGAAGGCAAAGTTTTTAATCAGGAATTTTGCTCTCCGAGTTTATTTCTTCCCGTATGTAACGGTAATTATATCTCGTGAAGTTGCAATAATTAACCCCTTAAAACGTTTTCTAATTATTTTTAGTTTCCAATCCACTCGACTCACTGGAGTCAATTAGGAGTCATTAAATTGAGATATATATCTGGAGGGAAGTCTTATCTATAGATGTATGTCAACCCCTTAGAGGGTTATTTCTAACATCAAAACTTATAAATAACCAATTGGAGGTGGTCCGATAACAGGTAGGGGGCACTCACACGTTCTATAATTATAGTCCGTGCATGAGTGCACGATGTGGTATGGAACAGACTTCAGAACTCCGAACATCATCATTCATTACAATGTTGTGAGCTCCAAAACTTCGAATCTTCGCGCTACTGTACTGACACAGCGTATCAGTACAGTAGCGTGAAGATTTAAAGTTTCAGAGCTCACGGCATCATAATGAATGATGATGTTGGGTGTTCCAAAGTCCGTTTCATAGCACATCGTCCGTGTATATGGACCGTACACAGAATGTGTGAGTGCCCCCTACACTGGTCTCCATTCATATAGGGGAAAATTTTTCTCCATTTTTGTATTTGGTTGGGGTCCCAGAGCCCCAATGGGCAGCTTGTTATGTGGATACGGAATAACTTTTGACATTGAGGGAGTCTGTAACACGTAGGCACTTGAGCTTCTATTGTATTGGCCAGTGCAAAATCATTGCTTTTCGTAAGAATTTGCACGTCTGTTCCTTTCGCATCAAGTCCAACCTCAGCTAACTTTTGAGAGTCGGCAGGGGTAGGGGAGAGAGTAATAAGGAAGCATTGCTCACCTCTCCACATGCCAATAATGCGACGCCTGACCGGCCCGGAACCACGGCCACCAACGCAACGACTCCAAAATGCCCATGCCGGCTGCTCAGCCAACCAGTGACTGGACCAACCAGTCCATCAGCCGGGTCGTGACTGGTCTTGAAGAGGCATGGAGAGAGGTCAGTTATTACCCTTTGTTATTTCCGCCCGTGCCCCTGCAAATTTTTTTTTTTTTTTAAAGTTAAGGTCTGACTTCTCCTTTAATTCCTTAATTTTACTACTTAATTTTTTTATTTCCTTTTTCTAGAACAGGGGTCCTCAACTGGCGGACCGCGGTCCGAACCCGGACCGCAGCGGCCAGCTGTCCGGACCTCGGCTGCTCATAGATACCGAGAGGAAGCAGCACTGACAGAGAAAGAGCCATTGGCTCCCTCCCTGTCAGTCACCCCTCACTGGCCGCCGCAGCGGTCACAAGAGGCCGCTCTCCCCCTCTGATGTCGGCACTCGGTTGACTTAACTGCTCCGGCGACAGGACAAGGGGAGCGCGGCCTCTAGTGACTGCTGCGCCCACAATAGGGAAGAGAAGAGGAGACGCCGGACCCAGGTGAGTATAAGTGTTTTTTTTATAATGCTATATGGGAAGGGGAGAGCGCACAGCGGGGCTATATACTACTGGGGAGAGCGCACAGGGGGCTATATACTGGGGGAGAGCCCACAGGGGGGCTATATACTACTGGGGAAGAGCACACAGAGGGGCTATATACTGGGGGAGAGCACACAGAGGGGCTATATACTGGGGAGAGCACACAGGGGGGGCTATATACTACAGGGGGAGAATGCACAGAGGGGCTATATAGTGGGGGAGAGCACACAGAGGGGCTATATACTGTGGGAGAGCACACAGAGGGGCTATATACTGTGGGAGAGCACACAGAGGGGCTATATACTGGGGGAGAGTGCACAGAGGGGCTATATACTAGGGAAAGCGCACAGAGGGGCTATATACTGGGGGAGAGTGCACATAGGGACTTTATACTGGGGGAGAGCGCACATAGGGGCTATATAGTGGGGGAGAGCACACAGAGGGGCTATATACTGGGGAAGAGCACACAGAGGGGCTATATAGTGGGGGAGAGCACACAGAGGGGCTATATACTGGGGGAGAGTGCACATAGGGGCTATATACTGGGAGAGAGCGCACAGAGGGGCTATATACTGGAGAGAGCGCACAGAGGGGCTATATACAACAGGGGGAGAGCGCACAGATGGGCTATATACTGGGGGAGAGCGCACATAGGGGCTATATACTGGGGAAGAGCGCACATAGGGGCTATATACTGGGGAAGAGCGCACAGAGGGGCTATATACTGAGGGAAAGAGCACAGAGGGGCTATATACAACAGGGGAGAGCGCACAGAGGGGCTATATACTGAGGGAGAGCGCACAGAGGGGCTATATACTGGGGGAGAGCACACAGATGGGCTATATACTGAGGGAGAGCGCACAGAGGGGCTATATGGGAGGGGGAGAGCATACAGGGGGCTATATACTACTGGCGGAGAGTGCACAGAGGGGCTATATGCTACTGGGGGAGAGCACAGAGGGGGCTATATACTGGGGGAGAGCACACAGGGGGGCTATATACTACTGTGGGAGGGTGCACAGGGGGGTATATACTGGGGAAGAGTGCACATAGGGGCTATATACTGGGGAAGAGCGCACAGAGGGGCTATATACTGAGGGAGAGTGCACAGAGGGGCTATATACAACAGGGGGAGAGCGCACAGAGGGGCTATATACTGAGGGAAAGAGCACAGAGGGGCTATATGGGAGGGGGAGAGCATACAGGGGGCTATATACTACTGGCGGAGAGTGCACAGAGGGGCTATATGCTACTGGGGGAGAGCACAGAGGGGGCTATATACTGGGGGAGAGCACACAGGGGGGCTATATACTACTGTGGGAGGGTGCACAGGGGGTATATACTGGGGGAGAGCACACAGAGGGGCTATATGGGAGGAGGAGAGCACAAGGGGCTGTATACTACAGGGGGAGAGTGCACAGAGGGGCTATATACTGAGGGAGAGTGTACAGAGGGGCTATAAGGGAGGGGGAAAGCACAGGGGGCTATATACTACAGGGGGATAGTTCACAGAGGGGCTATATACTACAGGGGGAGAGCGCACGGGGGTATATGGGAGAGGGGGAGAGCACAGGGGGCTATATACTACAGGGGGAGAGCACATGAGGGGGGCTATATACTACAGGGGGAGAGCACATGAGGGGGCTATATACTACTGGGGCAGTCACGACTTTGTACCTAATTTCAAAGGTCCAGTTTTCCCGCTAATAAGCATCAATTCTGTATGTAAATAGTTCAACAACATTTGTGAAAAGTAACAAAACACGTTTCCTAATGATGTTCAGCTCGGACCTTCACCTGAAAAAAGACCCCGGTAAGTGGACCTTCACTAAAAGTTGTTGAGTACCTCTGACAGCAGCTCAACTGAGTGAATAAAATGGAAATAGAATGTATTTTATGTTCTAAGACAACACCATATGATTTTGCAAGTGGGTGTGTTTCAATTTATTGGTATCCACCCCCGCTTAACTACTATAAGGTTAGCTTTTCATAGTAGTCTATGAGTCCCTCAGTGCCTCAATGACCTTCCAAAATGTTTCACTTTTTCTTAGAGGGGTATTCCCATCTCATATTAATGGTGCTCTGTTTATTGAGCTCACTGGGTCGCCGTTTGCTCAACCTCCGTTAAAAAATAAATAAATTGTAAAATCATTAAAAAAAAATCCTTTATCGGGCTTCTTTCCTGCATCCTATATCCTCCTATTAAATCAAACAGTGAGAAGATGGATTATCAACTCACTAAGGGATAAGTTACATGCTGCCCATAGAAGCCTATGGAAGTAGGGATAGAAGAAGGTGGCTAGAGAGTGTCAGAAGCTTAGAAAAGAGACTACAGGAGTTTGTAGTGAGAATTTGATTTTATTCCAGTGCTAGATTCCCAGCTCACTCTAATGTCCTCCATGCTGCTTCTTCTTCTAAGGATGGACTATAGGGATATAGGTGAGAATAATCTACTTTGTATTTGTGCGGTATAAGGCTGCGTTCACACTACGTATATTTCAGTCAGTATATGTATATTTCAGTCCGTATATTTCAGTCAGTATTGTGGTCCTCATATTGCAACCAAAACCAGGAGTGGATTAAAAACACAGAAAGGCTCTGATCACACAATGGTGAAATTGAGTGGATGGCCGCCATTTAATGGCAAATATTTGCTGTTATTTTAGAACAACGGCTGTTATATTGAAATAATGGCCGTTATTTACTGTTATATGGCGGCCATCCACTCAATTTCACCATTGTGTGATCAGAGCCTTTCTGTGTTTTCAATCCACTCCTTTTTTTGGTTGCAATACTGACTGAAATATACTGACTGAAATATACATAGCCTCTATGATGTCTCCCTTATTAAACCGCACAAATACAAAGTAGATCATTCTCATCCATATCCCTATAGTCCTTCCTAAGAAGCAGGAGCAGCATGGAGGACATTAGAGTGATCTGGGAATCTAGCACTGGTAAGGAAGGGGTTAAAGTGATACTGTCACCCCCCCCCCCCCCCCCCCCCCCGACCCTTACTCTTTGTGTGATTCAGTATGGGCCTCATTAATCCTAGGGTGAGTGCCGCCCGGAAGGAGGGAGGATTAGATGCGCTGTTAGCACCATCTGGGGGAAGGGGGTAGGTTGGTGGTGCACCGCAGCTCTCACAGCGCACCTAACCCCCCCCCCTCCCCCCGAACGGCTCTCACAGCACCATGGAAACGGGCCACTCTCTGCCGCACGGGCCCATAGCAGTGGCGTGGTCTGCCTCCATGGTATATATACCGATGATGCAGCAAAGTTTTAGTAATTTATGATATTTTCTCCCCCCAAGCCTAGCTGGGACTTCTGTGTATTTTCACATTTCATTGACTCTTTTCAGTGGACTACATTGTCCTGAATTGTTCGATTTCATTTGCCTGATCCCAGTTTTTCATTCACCTTCCACAGTTATCTATTCAGCTGGACCAGTGCAATATTGCTGTGGCGCCCTTGTGTTCTCCTAAGATAAAACCAATTTTTCTGGCTCTCGTCTGCTCTTTGTTTGGCAGAAATTGTTACCAACGAGAGTCATCTCTAGGTTTTGTGTTTCACACAAAGGAGATTATTAGCACGATCTCACACCTGGGAACCTTGTTGGGAATGAAAACCAAGTCAAACGGTTCAGGTCATGTTATTGGTGAACTTATGGTCAGCTTAAAGTGTACCAGTCGTTTCAAAAGATTTTTTAAAACCTGCCTGGCTTGGTTTCATTAACTCTGTCACTGCTGTACTGCTGTCCCTTTAGCAGTTTCTCCATTTCAGGGGGCAGGACCAGAGCTGATCTGTTTGCCATACATACAACATAGGCTATGCTCTGTGGACTACAGAGGTCATCCTTGAGGCCACAGCCAGATTGGTGTACAGAGTTAAACTGAGTGATTTTTAACGATTAACGTCTAACGATAAACGATTGCAAACAAGATTGTTTATCGTTAACCTAAAATCGTTCACCATATTACACAAAACGATAATCGTTAGTATGATCGTTATTACAATCGTTTATTCCTTCTGATCTCAGGAAAACAATGGGCAATGTGCTATTACATTGATCGATTGGTAAAAAAATGCGGAACTTGAGCGAACGAACGTGGAGTTATAGTGTACGATTAGTGAACGATTAACGATAATTTTAGGTTCAGATCTAAGGCCTTATTCACACGTTCCGTAATTTACGGATCCGAGTTAGTGCACATTGAATTCTATTGGGCTATTCACACGATCAGTAGCAGAAATGGATGAAAATCAATCCGTAAAAAAAAAGGACATGTCCTAGTGCGGACCGGGTGCGGACCCTTTTTTTTTGCGGATCCTCTCATTGAAATCAATTGGTTACGGATTGTTTACGGATTGTAACATGTTGGCATCCGTATTTCCGCAAAAAAATCCGGATGAAGTGCATTGAAAAGCAATGAGTAGTAAAAAAAATGGAATTACGGAAATACGGATGGAATACGGATGGAATACGGATGTCCAATCCGCAATTTCTCACGGGTTGTTTCAGGACCAGAAAAAAAATACTGAACGTGTGCATAAGGCCTAAATCAACAATCAAGGACATACGGACGATTTTTTGATTATTGCCTGCAATTACACAAAACGATTATCGTATAAATTCGAACGATATAAAGATTTTTCACACAATAATCGTCCTGTGTAAAAGGGCCCTTAGGCTATGTTCACACACCGATATTCAACAGCCATTATTTGATATTCAAATGTAACTTTTAAATACCAAATACCAGGTGTTGTTTAACATACAGTACTTTGGTGTCCGTCATAGCAATGATGGCCATTGGTACTTTATTTAAGTTTAGGTTGAATGGCCGTGTTCAATACCCTTTTGAGTTTGGTTATTTTTAAAGGCCCATTGGCCTTAAGGCCCTATTCCACGGGCCGACTGACAGGAGCAAACGAGCGCTATTAGCGGGCGGGGGGGTGGGGCTGCCCGGGGGATCGCTGATCGTCCGGGCAGTCCATAGGATACAGCAGCGTCTGCTGCCAACGCTCCTATTCCACGGAGAGACGGCAGCAGATCGTTGCTGTATCAGTCATTTGTTTTTTAACATGTTGAAAAACAAATGACTGCAACGATCAGCTGATATGAACGATGTCGGCTGATCGTTGCTGTCAATTCCACAGGACGATTATCGGCCATAACGACCAATATTGGCTGAATACGGCCAATAATCGTTCCGTGGAATAGGGCCTTTAGTCGTAGTCATTCACTGAGAGCGTGCCTGCTCCTTCACCTCCCCCCCCTGCAACTCAGGAATATGCATTGAAATAAACGGACTTTGCTACAGAATGGTGAGTGCCTGATCTATTTTTCTCCAGTATGACTGACTATTGTACTTAGGGCTATATTACACGACCTGATAAGCAGCTGAGTGCTGAGTGCTGATCTGCTAGATCGGTGCTTGCTTACTGGGCCCAGTACAACAGCAAGACTATATATATATCATTAGCGATATCCGTGCAGTCCTTGCCTTAGGTGTACAATTATAAACTTTATCCATACTTGTCCCCACTCCTGCTGTTCTTCTAGCTTTTGCCCACTGTCCAGAGTCAGGGGAACCTCTGAGCTGGTCTTTGAAGTGACAGCTGCTGTTCCATCTTGACCATTGATTCCGGCTCAGAAGTTTCAGCGGCGGCTGCAGCCAGATGCTTAGAAGATCACAGGTAGTGCAGACAGGTTATAAATTTTTTTTACACATTCATCAGCCATTGGCTGGGCATCACTATTACACGTAGGTATGTGCCCCCGATGGCCAATGATTTTTAGGCGGAAATAAACGACACAATCAGCAGATGATCGTTTTTATTGGCTGATCTGTTTCTTTATTACACGGATCAATATTCTACCGAATCCACATGATTTGGCACGTTACTGCTCCATGTAATTAGTGTACCGCTGCCTACTGATCTCTCGCTCCCTGAGGATACCAACTACTTGGTAGAAATGGACGTCAGGGTCGGACATGTTTTGAGGGTCTGTCTAACTAGGGGCAGTACCAAGGGTAGATCAGAGTAGGGGGACACCCTTGTCAGGGTGGGTGAACCAGCATGTTCTGTGCGAGGGGGGGGTAGCTGGCATATAATCATAGTAGGGTATACTTATCCCAGACTGGCCCCCTTTTTGAGATTGATGCAACTCCTATTGCATCAGTCACCATCAATCATGTGAACACAGAGCAATTATCATGAATAGGTGAGATTGTGAGTTATTGTATCTTTCTGTCCTGTGGCACATGCCACTTGTTGAGTGATGGCTTGTACGAGTATGTTCACACTGAGTAATAGGTAAGGAATTTAATAGGAATTTTTTCTGCTTGAAACTTCCTCTTCTTCAGCTCTGGCGGAATAGGCACAAAATTCGAATAGAATTCAAGCGGAATGCGGAAATTCAAAGCCCCAATGGTTTCTATGGGATTTCTCTAGCGGAATCCGCCCAATGAACTGACATGTCAATTCTTTAGGTGGAAAGCAGATTCGGGCGGAACATTCCGCACGTAAATTTAAAGCAGAATATGTGTAAATTAAGTGCGGATTCCGCTTGAAATTTCTTTCCTGTTCCTCAGTCTTAACATCTGAAATCTGTGTCGGACTGGCCCATCAGTGGGCCGGAGAATTCTCCGGTGGGCCCCCAGCCTCAGAAGCTGCACAAACACTGTCTGACATGTTGTTTCTCACTGGTTCTTCATTGGTGGGCCCCGAGAATCATTTCCTCTGGTGGGCCCCAAATACCCCAGTCCGACACTGCCCAAAATCATTGCTCCTTTATGTTCTTGTGTGATTATTCGTGTGATTTGTGGGGACTTTTCTTTGTCAAGTTTTACATGGTGCACTCCATTGATTCTCACAGAGGAGGACCAGTGACCTGACCACTTCTATGGTTATACTAGCACTCATATTCTGTAGAAGAGATGCCACGATGTTAGGAGGAAAATGTCACAACAGCTCATACAGCTCATACACAACACTTATTGTCATACTGTAAAGATATTTTTACTTTAACAAGAGCGACGTTGCCAGATGCGCCTGCCAGCAATTTAGTATGTTAATTGATCCTTCTTTTATTACTGCTCATCAAAATCTGACATCTAGCATATGTTGACTGCTGCATGTTATCGCCTTGGTCACCTGAATATGCCTTGTTATCACACGTACCGTACTGTAGACGCTAATTATAAAGCCACTAATAGTTCTGAATACATAATTGTATTTTTTTATGTATTAGTAAAAGTTTGTTGGGCTTAGTTCAACAGTTATGAAGGCAAAGCCAGGGAGAAGGTGGTGGCTCTGGAGACATTGATCGTTCCTTTTTTTTTTTTTAGTCAACATTTTCCATTTTCTATATTTAACTGTTAGGAGTTAAAGGGACTCTGTCAGCACCTGGACCATACCGAGGTGCTGACAGTGTGCTGTAGTTGGCAGTCCCCTTGTCAGCATGGTACCTTTTGGTAATTTCTCTGTGGAGTGGATTATGCGTAATCTCAGGTCTGCTCTGAAGAGTCAAAGAGGAGTTGTAGCACAGCATTTGTGCCACACTTTAGCACACCTTACCTCTCTTTCCTCCTCCCTCTTTTTAAAGAATAATCTCTGCTGCCTGGCCTCCTGCTCACTCAGCTGTCATCCAGAGTGTTGTTTTCAGAGAGAAACTGCGTACAGCCTAAAATGGTGCGTTTACACAGGGAGATTTATCTGGCAGATTTTGGAAGCCAAAGCCAGAAATGGATTTGAAAAGAAGAAAAATCTCAGTCTTTCCTTTATGACATGTTCCCTGTTTATAGTTTGTTCCTGGCTTTGGCTTCAAAAATCTGTCAGATAAATCTGTCTGTATAAACACACCATAAGTCTGTTGAAAATGTGGTCTAGGGGTAAATCATCTGTCTAGAGACCAGTTTTCCTGGGATCAATTCCCAAGATGCAAATGAAAAAAAAGTTTTTTTTCCCCCTTTTATTGTATCATTTTTAAAAATGCAAAGAATTCCCATCAGGTCCAAATTTTTTTATACAATGATGAGAAAAAATAAAAAATAACTATATTTCATTTCCATCAGGGGAATCGAAGCCAGGGGGGGGAAACAAAAACACCTGTCTCTAGGCAGGTGATTTACCCTTAGACCACAGCCCCAACATTACTAGACTAGTTTGGAGATGAGTGCTCTGCAGGCTTAGACATAAACTGAGACACTGACTAACAGCATGAACAAGCAGGAGGCTGGGCAGCATTGATTAATAATGAAGAGGAGGGAGGAGGAATGAGTGGTAAGGTGTGCCAGAGTGCAGGGGCGGATTAACTTTACCATAGGCCCCGGGCTGTTCACCAAGCCTGGGCCCCCCACCCCACTGTAACTATGGCGGCACTAGCCTGGCGTTCATAGTACAGTAAAGATAATGTCATGATGTCCTGATTTGCGCAAAATTGCACAAAACTGTGCAAAAAACTGTGATTTTTTTGCAAATCATGGCGGAAGTGTAGCCAGGAGACAGTACACCACTGAAGGTATACCGTATTTTTCCGCTTTATAGGACGCACCTTTTGATAAGACGCACCCCTGATTTTAGGGGAGAAAAATAGAAAAAAAAATATTTTGCTCATTGTCACAGTTTGGAGATAGCATATAGTGCCCACATAGTAGCCAATCCCCCATAAAGTGCCCCACATAGTAGCCAGTGCCCCCCATAGTAGCCAGTGCCCCTCATAGTAGCCAATCCCCTCATAGTAGCCAATCCCCCCATAGTAGCCAATCCCCCCATAGTAGCCAGTGCCCCTCATAGTAGCCAATCCCCTCATAGTAGCCAATCCCCCCATAGTAGCCAGTGCCCCTCATAGTAGCCAGTGCCCCTCATAGTAGCCAGTGCCCCTCATAGTAGCCAATCCCCCCATAGTAGCCAATCCCCCCATAGTAGCCAGTGCCCCTCATAGTAGCCAGTGCCCCTCATAGTAGCCAGTGCCCCTCATAGTAGCCAATCCCCTCATAGTAGCCAGTGCCCCTCATAGTAGCCAGTGCCCCTCATAGTAGCCAGTGCCCCTCATAGTAGCCAGTGCCCCCCATAGTAGCCAATCCCCCCATAGTAGCCAATCCCCCCATAGTAGCCAGTGCCCCCATAGTAGCCAGTGACCCCCATAGTAGCCAGTGACTCCCATAGTAGCCAGTGACCCCCATAGTAGCCAGTGACCCCCATAGTAGACAGTGACCCCCATAGTAGCCAGTGACCCCCATAGTAGCCAGTGCCCCCATAGTAGCCAGTGACCCCCTTAGTACCCTGTGTCCCCCATAGCAGCCATTTCCCCCCCTAAAACAACAAACCAGTAACTCACCTGTCCGGCGGCCCCAGCAGCTCCCGTCGGCCGTGCGCACTTCCGACATCCTCCGGGCACAGGCAGCGGGGTACAGAGACGCTGCCTGTGCCGGAAGTGTCCTGCAACCTCTATCATGAATGATAGAGGCTGCAGAACACATCCAGGACACAGACAGTCTCTGTACCCCGCTGCCTGTGCCCGGAGGATGTCGGAAGTGCGCACGGCCGACGGGAGCTGCTGGTGCCGCCGGACAGGTGAGTTCCGGGACCACCTCCGCCCGCTCGCTCAGCTGACAGCCGATCAGGAGCCCAGGAAAGTGCTGCTCATTGCACTTTCCCGGGCTTCTGATCAGCTCAGCTGAGCGGCGATGGAGGGGCAGGCTGGGCGGGCGGAGGGGATCGCTCAGAGCCGCTCACTATGCATATGCATAGTGAGCGGCAATACAGGGGGCGGGCGGGACGGCTTCCTTGCGGTGCTCTGCACTGCTTGGGAGCCGTCTTCGCTTTATAAGACGCACTTTGGGAGGAAAAAAAGTGCGTCTTATAAAGCGAAAAATACGGTAAGTCTTTTTGGGTGGTCATGGGCCCCCCAGGAGCTCATATATATAAGTCACTGCCCCCTACAAGGCCAACAAACTCCTATCCCGCTGCTGTCATTAGAGATGAGCAATTGATTACCGGTGGCTGGAGAAGTTGGATGCAGCCCTTAGGCGGCCCGGAAAACATAGATACAGCCTATGGCCTATGGATGTATCCATGTTTTCCTGGACTCCCTAGGGCTGCATCCAACTTCTTCAGTCACCAGTGAACAAATGTCGAATGATCAAATTTTTTTGCTCCCAGTACCAGCAGCCAGTCTCAGAAGAGCCACAGAATAGTTCTTGGAGGAGATTCTGGTTTAGATAATATCTTTAGTAATATCACTTACATGGAGACTACCTCCAGTAGGTGGCACTAGAGATACAGCTTCGTTTCCTTATAGTGGAGAGCTAATTTGCATACAATTTTTCCCATGGAGCATTGTCCGGCCTGAAAGTTGGCAGTCTCAACAAGGAAAAACAGCACCCCCACCCCATTTGCACAAAACTTGGTGTAAAAAGGAGATTCTAGGCTGTTCAGAAACCATATCAAATAGGTAAAACTTCTTATATAGTATTTTTTTTTTTAATTATTTTTTTTACCTGTCCTTATTTGGTAAGTATACTGCACAAACTCCATTGGAGTTTGGGCTACAGTAGTAGTTTATTAAAAAAAAAAATAGTAAATAGGAAAATTGACAGATTCAGACTAGTGAAATAAAATTAAAGCAAAATATGACCATAAAGTAAGGGTACTATTACACCAAGCAATTTTCCGACGATTAACGATCTTAAACGACCGCTAAGGCAAACGACCCAAAATCGTTCGCCCAAGTACACAAAAGATGATCGTTATTTATGATCGTTCTTGCGGTCGTTTAGTCGTCGCTATTGCATACGTTTCAGCTGTGAATTCTTATTCCACCAAACGATGTGCGAACGATGAGCGAACGATCAAACGATAAAAATAGGTCCAGATCCTATTAAACGATCAACTATTTCTCGTTGGTCGTTTAATCGTTGCCTGCTATTACACGAAATGATTATCGTTCAAATCCGAACGATTTAACGATTTTTCGAACGATAATCGTTCCGTGTAATACCACCCTAAGGTGCAAAATTGTAAAAACAGATAAAACAGAAAAGTAAAAATGTGCCGAAAGACTTTAATTTAGCACTTTATGAGATTTTACTACTGTATTGTTCTGTACTGTACTATTTATTTTACTGTGTGTGAACCTAGCCTCAAACTAAATGTAAAATTTTCATAATTTTTTATACTGTGCGTATTACTTATCAGGATCGGTCCTATAGGCAGCCATCACGTTAACAATAACACAATGTTCTGCTTTAACTGTACTTCAAAGTAATGAGGTATCAAGTACTTGCCCAAGGACCCTGCATAACAATGGGAAGGACATTCTCCTCTCCTAAGGTCATTGTCACAAATGATCTGGGAGCAGTAACAGTCTATTGTATAACACTGCTGTGAACCAACGTGATACACAGTTCTTTTCTAACACTTGAAGCCTTGAAGAGTGAACACTAGAGCGGAATAAAAGGGCTGAAAGCTGAAAAGTTACAACTACAGTAACACCTCTGTTCTTGAACACAATCGGTTCCGGAAGGCTGTTCCAGAACCGAGCAGTTTCAGAACCGAGCTTTGTGTTCTAATAGGTATTGTGTTTAATTGGTTTTTACACTCCGTGGGTCAGGTGTAGAGTGCCTGGCCCACAGAGTGTAAAGAGTTAAGTGGTGATGCAATAGCATCCCCACTTATCTCCTGTGGACTAGCAGTAACTAGTGGTTCTTCGTGCACCAATACTTACTGTAAAGGAGCAGGGATTCCTGTCATAATGATGGGAATCCCCTCTCTATAGGGGTGGGTGGCATCCTGTGTGCCTGCTATCTGGAGAGGGAGGACGTCACCATGCAGAAGCTTCGGGGCTGCTCTCATTCTCCTCCTGCACAAGACTGCTGGACTGATGGTAGTATGAAGGAGGATGCACTTGGGGGATGCTATTTGGGTATTGGGGGTGACCTGAGCTCTGTACACAGTAATGTCCTCCCTCCCCAGGTGGCCATCATGTCTCCTATGCTGCCTGGAGAGGGAGGACAACACTGTGCAGGAACTCCGGGCCACCAGAAATTCCCAGCAGGGAGCCCTCTCTGGCTGCCACCCACCTGTTTGGAGCGGGGATTCCTTTCATCATGGCGGGAATCCCCGTTCCTGTAATATTGGTGCCAGAACACCTCAATAACTGTAAGCTGACAGTTACCACCCCTGATTTTGATCAAATACGAACAATGTTCAAGTATCGTAAAAAAGAAAAACCGGGGACCGGGGTATTACTGTGGACATGAGTATGAGCAGCCATGTTTTCCTTCTTATAGAAAATGTTCATGTACAAAAAAACTGTTGATTGGTGTCCGTACCACCACCAATCTGTAGAATCAAGGGTTTATACTATAGAAGGAAACCAAGGGAGTCTAAATGGAGCTATAGAGACACAGTCCTCTATAAAGCACCATAGTCATTATGTTGAAAGCCACCTCAAGACCTGGCCTCCACACTACCAACATGGCTCTGTCTAGAAAATAGATCTTTATACACATTGGTACATAATGCTGCACATACACACCTTAAATAGTTTATAGTACACGGCCTATAGGCACTCCCTTTATCACTACGCAATGTCTCTATGGAGCTCTGCATGGGTGTGGCTACAGGGTGTGTACAGATAACAGCCCCTGAGGGAGCCCTAAAAGGGTCTTCTACAAAATAAGAAAATAAATAAATATAGCAAATAGTAGCCAAATGTTCTGTATTGGAGACCAGAAACTTCAAGTCACACCTCTGAGGAGCCAAAATCTCTCCTTCTTACAGAAGAGTAATATGAAGTAATGCAAAATTTTGAATACTATGTGCCATGGGCAGAGAATTATTTAAGCCCCCTTAGACTGCAGCTGCTAACTCTGCACAACCTATAGCAGTGACGGTAAACTTATAGCATACCAGCTGTTGTACAACTAGAATTACCATCATATCTGGGCAGCCAAAGCCATATCTTTGGTTGTCCAGGCATGATGGGAATTATAGTTTTGCAACAGCTGAAGGGCTGACGCTTCTCCAGTCGCTATCGCTCACCTATAGCTACACCCCTACCTCCCCTGTAAAATCAGGGGGATATGGAGGTACAGTATGACCCTATATATGTCACATGCAGTTATGGACTGGGGTATCAGGGGCCCACCAGAGAAAATGATCCTGGGGGCCCACCAATGAAGAACCAATGAGAAACAACATGTCAGTAAGTGCTAGTGCAGGTTCTAAAGCTGGGGGCCCACGGGAAGATCCTCCGGTACTCTGGTGGGCCAGTCCGACACTGGTCACATGGACTCTCAATATAAATCGGTGCCAGTTCTTTAGTGAAGAATGCTACTGTAACATGCTCGAGTCCGATCATTTGGCATTTGAATACCAAAGTTGGATGCAGCCAGAGGGAGCCCTGGAATACATAAATACAGCCAAAGGCTCCATCCAACTTCTTCAGCCACCGGTATTCCAATGCCGAACAATTGAACTTGAGCATGCTCCTTTTGCACTCATCTCTATTCCTGTTTTTGTTGTTTTTTTTCTCCTTCAGTTTTACATAAAATATCAACCCAACTTTTTTTTATGATACATAGTTTTTTTTATGATACATAGTTTCTAAGGAAAAGTAAAAATAATGATGCTATGAATTTACCACCTATTACAGTATCGAGTGCCTCGGAAACATCTCCCCCCGATAGGGAAGTGGTGATATCCCGCTGCTAGCACTGAGGTTTGGCACTTACACGTCTCTTCCAGTAAGGTTTTACATTGGAGGGCGAGCAGGTTTCTTGCCTCCTGTAGACCTCTTGCTGCCAAAGGGAAATTACACGGCGTGTTTTCAGGATTGAAATCCCCATTGTGCATAGAGAAACCAGCGAGATTAGCAGCCTAACAAAATGGAATGCAATCATGTTTGAGTCTGTTATCTGGAAGTTACCGCTGATAGTTGTTCTGTTTTGTGTGTTCGGCTAACATATTGTCTGTCTATTCACGGGCAGAATACTAAGAAATGTACAGCCATTCACATCAGCAAATTCAATTTCTTATTCTTTGCTAAGTAACTGAATAGAAGAATGTATTTAGACTTAAAATATCACCAAAATAGGAGAATTTTTATTTTTTTCTAAAAAGTGCCTCTGCATCCAAAATAGAACTTCATTCTTCTCTTCATCTGTATGTTATCTCACTTGGTGGAGCTGCAGTTTGTGTTCCAGAGCTGCGCTCCCAGTTATAACTGCTGACAGCAAGGTGCAACCAAAATATTTGTACTCTGAATGTGTATTCTTCCCCCCCCCCATGTTTTTTTAAATATTTAACCTTTGTAAATCTTTTGCCTTATAAATTGAATTTAATAATTATTAATATTTTTTTTCTGTTATTCCTTCTTTGCACACCCTGTTTGTTTCTACAGCATTCAGGTGGGTGAATCAGCCATCATTTAAATTGCTGGGTGTATAATTGAGTGTATACAGTGATGCATAACGCATTGCTGCTCCTGTTTTTGATAGGTGTTCCTGTTCCTGTAGATATTGAGCAGTGAGTCATTCATTACTTACCTCTGAGCAGAGAGCTAAACAATGTATTTTGGTGTAGCCCCAGTGTGAGGCTCGACCAGTCACTTGCTAGATGGTGAAGTGTGACTCCACTACTGTGGTGGTTGATCAGGGAATAGCTCAGCCAGATGTTAGGTTGTTGTGGTGCCAGTGCCGGTTAGGCACACAGGTATGGTGGCACACCTGCTTTTATTTTAGTGAGGCTGGCTATACCCTTTCCCCTGTGGTCGGTGACCTGCCGGGTTGTGAGAGGGGTCCCTTGGGCACTTATCATGGTGGTCCAGAGTGGAGTTGTGACCCACCCGGACTATTGGTACCACCACCCACAGAAATGGGAGATAACCCAAGGAAGGTGTTATTATTGTGTAGGTGCTTGGATAAGAGTAACAGAGTCCTGTTACAATAAATAAACTCTTCTTTACTGCAGGAAAACTTGATTCAGTCATATACAATAGACTTCTGACTTGACAATAAACTCTGGACTTGGCTGACAAGACTTGTACTGAGAGCTTGAGGGGTAGAATAGCTGTGCTGACTTGGTTGTGTGTGGAGAAGTAGAGAAAGTTTAGAGAAGTAGAGAGGAGGATGTTGAGAAAGTCCCAACCCAATGTAGTACTATGCTCTGCCGGAACTTTAGAAGTAGAATAAGTAGAATACTTGAGAGTAGACAGAATAATTGTAACTGTGTTTTGACTCTTTGGTCTTTGCATCACCTATTGCCCACCAGTGTCGGGCAACCCGTCCTAGAGGGTGACACAAGCCTCAGACCTCTGCTGAGTTGAGCAGAGTGTTCAAAGTTTTCTGGTTACAGATAGAGTACCTAGGCTTTTAGCAACTTTGCTCTATCCAGATCAGTTCCTCTGTTATAGGATACCGTCCTGCACCTTTAGACTTGTTCACGGCGTGGGCTGGGATGATCCCTGACTTGTCCTCTCTGAGAGTGTCTAACACTGCATAGTGTGTAGAAGAGTTGCTTTCAAGAAACAAGTGTCCGGGCTTCACATGTGCATCTGTACTGCTTAACAACCAGGCTAAGACTCACTTACACTTCCTCTCCCCATGTGACTACCTCCTACAGTGTATGTAATACCTGAGAAGAGAGTGCAAGAGAAGAAAGGAGAAGAGAGATAGGTAGAGAAGAAGAAAGAGCTGTCATTGGTGCACGAGTCACAAACAAAAATAACCCCTTGAGTAGTACAGCTGTGCAACACCTAGGTATAAGACATACATACTAGCGACATCTAGTGGCAAAACTTAAGTACGACTACATCACCACTTACACTTGGAGTACAGGTTTTTGCGAAGAGTGTATCTACTAGTAACACCCGTGGTGGGACGCCACTGTATGTTTAGTCTATAGGGGCAGGGACAAATTGTGTTTGCTTCAGTACATTGTTTCTGTAGTGCCCTAAGCTATTGAAGTAGGGCATTATGGAAACTTTATAAAGTGGCAAGGACTACCTCCGTCTGTACTTGCAGTACTGAGCAGCGAGCAAAACATTATATGCACCGCTGCTCAGTAAATATCGTTGGGCCACATGTCATACTTACCTTCAGGTGGAACAGATTTGCTGGGCTGGGTACTCGAATGTGAACTCGAGTATGTGAACTGTGGGGGAGATTTATCACTTTCTGGCATCTGTTGATTTGAAAGATAAAGGGGGAGATTTATCAAACATGGTGTAAAGTGAAACTGGCTCAGTTGCCTCTAGCAACCAATCAGATTCCACCTTTCATTCCTCACAGACTCTTTGAAAAATGAATGGTGGAATCTGATTGGTTGCTAGGGGCAACTGAGCCCGTTTCACTTTACACCATGTTTGATAAATCTCCCCCAGTAAATACAGTGGTACCGGCTCCTGAACTGATCTAACCATTAAAAAAATCTATTTTTTTTTTTTTCATTTGATTTGGTTATCTGTACTATCTAATCTGCCTATTTGCCCATCTATCTGCAATGTCCCACATCCCTTCTTTAAGTTTCTGCTGCATATGTGTATATGTAGGGTGGCACTGTCCTAATATCTATCTATCTATCTATCTATCTATCTATCTATCTATCTATCATCTATCTATATATCTATCAATCTATCTATCTCCGATCTATCTATCAATCAATCAATCTATCTATCTCCTATCTATCTATCTATCTATCTATCTATCTATCTATCTATCTCCTATCTATCTATCTATCTATCTATCTATCTATCTATCTATATCCTATATATCTATCTATCAATATATCTATCTCCTATCTATCTATCTATCTATCTATCTATCTAAATATCTATCAATCTATCTATCTACCAATCTATCTATCTCCTATCTATCTATCTATCTATCTATTATCTATCTATCTCCTTATCTATCTATCTATCTATCTATCTATCTATCTATCTATCTTTTTATCTATCTATCTATCTATCTATCTATCTATCTCCTATCTATCTATCTATCTATCTATCTATCTATCTATCTATCTATCTATCTCCTATCTATCTATATCCTATCTATCTATCTATCTATCTATCTATCTATCTATCTATCTCCTATCTATCTATCTCCTATCTATCTATCTATCTATCTATCTATCTATCTCCTATCTATCTATCTATCTATCTATCTATCTATCTATCTATCTATCTATCTATATATCTATCTATCTATATATATCTCCTATCTATCTATCTATCTATCTATCTATCTATCTATCTATCTCCTATCTATCTATCTATCTATCTATCTATCTATCTATTATCTATCTATCTATCTATCTATCTATCTATCTATCTATCTATCTTTCATCTGCATAAACTAATTTAATTAGACCCGATATTCTTGGATTATTAAATATTCCATATCATTGAACAATCATAAAAATTATAATTTAGGGAACATAGAGAGAGACAAAAGAAAACGTGAATACTCCCAGCAAAACCTACAGTCCATCCCAATACATGAAGTTAAAGCTGGTCAGGCAGTGGGTCACTAGAGACATGACACCCCGGAGATGAAATATTCAGTTTCTGGACCAGTAAGACCAGTATAGTAATTTTTTGCTGGTTGCCAGTAGCTCAGATCCATCACTGTGCTTTATCCCTGACTATTGATAACATTTTTCTTAAAGATAAATGTAAAGAATAAGATGTGACGTAGGAGAATATCATATTTTGATCCCAATATTGTACGTTTAAGTGCTTTGGAATTGTCCATATTTCTTCCGACCTCTGACCTCTCTTCACATGATATCGCTGATACCTAATAGCCACATAAATTATGTGTCAGTAAAGATTTTCACTGTCAGGAAATTTTCACCGGATGATCAATAAGAAATATTTCCTAACCTGCTTGGGCCTAGATGTGGGTAATCACGGAGCTGATATATTACATCCAGAGAAATTGCTGGAACCGAGATGAAAAAGCCATGTTTTGGTGTACGGAAGAAAAATGTCATTGTACCGCCATCCCCTCGAGTCAGTTTTTTTTTTCCTCTTCTCCAATCTCATCTTTAGTGAGATGTCCTTGTAAGGCCTAACTAGATTTGGGACTTTTTTTTTCTGGATAGTTTCATAAAAAGCAAATAGCTTCATAGATGAAGTGTAATAAAACTCAGAAATATTTTCTTAGAGAGCCTTTGGTGACAATATGAATCATAAGAGCGGCAGCGGCGGCGTCTCCTGGGTTTTGCTCTGTGCATGCAGCCACAAGATGGAACTCTTTCCCTTTTATTTCCATATAAATCTCGGTTCTTCTAACTCCTTCCATAGTGCAATGCAGATCATTAACTATAGGAAATGGTATAAGACACGTCTGTATATCTGGGGTCCTGACTCACATCTCAGACGCCATACCGACACTAATCTGCCTTCACCAAAAGTTCAGCACCCTGTCCCACACCCAGAGCTCCTCTTTACCTTCATCTCTGGACTCCACCATATAATCATCTTCTAGCAACTAATTTCAGTGACCTAGAAGGAACCTATAAAGAGGTTTGTAGTGGAAAATCTGTAACCTGTCCACATCAAGTGAATACACCCTAAGGGTAGCTTCACACGTACCGTATCGCAGCTGATTTTCTGCTGCGGATCCGTAGCGGATTTTACAGTGCTGATTTAACGCTGTGTTCATTCATTTAGTCAAATCTGCTGCGGATCTGCTGCGGATACGGTACTAGTGAAGCTACCTTAAGGCTATGTTGACACCCCGTGTTTCTCCGAAAATAAGACATTGTCTTGTATACATTTTTGTTCCCAAAGATGCGCTAGGTCTTATTTTCAGGAAATGTCTTTTTTTCCATGATGAAGAATTCACTTGTCATATGCACAGCAAGGACTTGTCATATGGACAGCAGAGACAGAGATGGTATGGCAGCTTCCGGCCACCAGGGGGAGCTCACCACGACACACTTGTACAGCACAGCAGGGACAGCGTATGGTATGGTGGCAGGCAGCGGTATAACGGCAGACTGCGTGCAGCTCTACATCTGGCAGTAGGGGACAACAGGGATGGCAGCAGGCGACAGGCCTCTTGATGCATTGCCTGCACATTTACAATTGACGGCCGCAGAAGGGAACTTCGGGGTTGGCAGCAGGTGAAGTCTTCATGTTCTGCAGGTAGGGGACAACAACTGTGGGCTAAAAAGAATCACAGCTGCATGCCCTGGTGTTCTGTGCAGTGGTCATGCTTCCAAACAATAACTTTCCTCTGCCTTACTTTCGGGGGAGGCCTTATATTAAGTAAATCAGCAAAACCTCTACTAGGTCTCATTTTCAGGTGAGCTCTTATTTTCGGGGAAACATTTCTGTCAGTCTGTTGGTCAGTATTTTTTCAACCAAAACCAGGAGTGGTATGAAAACACAGAAGCTGGGCAACTCAATAATTTTGCCCTGCCAGTTCCACTGATTTTCGTTGAACAAATACTGACCAAAATACTGACGGTAATACTATGCGTGAACACAGCCTATAGGGGAGAATTAAAGGGTATTTCACAGAGCTACATGCTAAGTGGGCCTCCTATCATAGACTTTTTGTCATAGTACCAGTAGATCTGTGCTTCAAACTAAAAATAATAATAATAAACCTCTAATGAAATATAATACAAGAACAAGGTTTTTCATTATTGCTGATTAATTATTAAAGTGAATGTACCATCTCATAGCTGAAATTTTTTTCACTAACTTGCCGGTGCCAATGTAGGGATCCTGGTGGCACAGTCCATTTTCCAAACACCACCTGGATCCTGCACTCAGTGCTTGGCTGCGTGCTGAGAAGAGTAGAGAGAGTTCACAGTGGAGAGAGAGGAGTAGATTGTGAGAGTCCCAACCTAATGTTGTACTGTGCTCTGCTGTATTTTAGAAGAAGTAGACTTCAGAAATAGATACTTCAGAAGAAGAAGAATACTCGTGTCCGTCACGACATGGAGAGAAAGGAACGGCTGCACATCCCATCTTTGGCTGATACTAATGCCACTAGGCCTATTTTAAAAATCAACACCAGAGTGTCTGTATACAATTTAATCAAACCATAATAGCCCCGTGTACCACGTGCAGGTCCCCTGGTTCACACGGGTCCCTACGCTAACTCCACACCGTGTCGGTCAGTGACCGCCAACCCCGCAAAGCGTGCACATGCAGGGAAGGGAGGCCATGGAATGGCCCTGCAACTCCAACGTCACAGGACCAAACCCAAAATGCCCTACCAGAACCCGGCCAGCACCACCGGCGGGGAAGGCTGCCCACAAAAACAAGTATGGATATGGTATTACACTCACCACTGCTGCTCACACAGAATGGGGAAGACATAAGGTACTGACATGTGAGCACAGGCATATCCTGCAAATTTTGGTCATGTGGGTCTTATAAAGAAGTGCGAGCTGTTTAGAGATGGAGTACTGTAAAACATGTACTGGAGAGAAAGGAACGGCTGCACATCCCATCTATGGCTGATACTAATGCCGCTAGGCCTATTTTAAAAATCAACACTAGGGTGTCTGTATACAATTTGATCAAACCATAATAGCCCCGTGTACCATGTGCAGGTCCCCTGGTTCACATTGGTCCCTACGCTAACTCCACACCGTGTCGGTCTGTGACCACCAGCCCCGCAAAGCATGCATTTTGGTGGGGCATTTTGGGTTTGGTCCTGTGACATTGGGGTTGCAGGGCCATTCCATGGCCTCCCTTCCCTGCATGTGCACGCTTTGCGGGGTTGGCGGTCACTAACTGACACGGTGTGGAGTTAGCGTAGGGACGTGGTACATGGGGTTATTATGGTTTGATCAAATTATATACAGAGACCCTGGTGTTGAATTTTAAAATAGGCCTAGCGGCATTAGTATTAGCCATAGATGGGATGTGCAGCCGTTCCTTTCTCTCCATGTCGCGGGATACTCGTGTCCGTATTTTGACCTTTGTCACTATGCCACCTTTTGCCCTGCAGTGTCAAGTTACCCGTCCTATCAGGGTGACACAAGCCCAGTCTTGGTTACCTGAGTTGAGCAAAGTGTCCGAAGTAATCCGGTGTCACCTGCGTTGCGAGATAGAGTACATAGGCTCTTAGCTGCTTTTCTCTATCCGGATCAGTTCCTCTACTTATAGTATACTGTCCTGCACTGTGTATAAGATGTTCACGGCGTGGGTTGGGGTGATCTCTGACTTGTCCTTTCTGTAGGTGTTTACCACTGCATTATAGATAAAAAGTTTTGCTTTAAGAAAGAAAGTCTCTGTGTCTTCCATAAGGATAAAGCTGGTCTATCCCGGTTGGGGAACCTGGCAGAGCCAGGCTCCTGGCTAACTCAGCAGGGATGCCTTATCTGTGTCTTGTTCCTCTGAGAAACAGAAAAAACTACGTGTGGTTCTATACTTCCTCTCCCCAGGTGACAACTTCCTACAGGGTGTGTAACAGCTCCTGTGAGTGGTGGAGAAGAGAGTGCAAGAAGAAAGAAAGATAGAGATAGGTGGAAGAGAAGAGTAGCGGACGCAGGTGACGGTGAGGCGGACGGCGGGCGAATGGGGTGGCGATCGTCACCGGAGGGATGGTGAGTATGGTGTCTGTGTGTGTCTGTGTTTTTTTTGTTTTTGGGGGGGTCCCGCCGGAGTTGTCTTTTAATTGCAAATTGCACACCTGAACTGGAGACAAGAGTGGTGCTGTCTCTGGAAGAAAGTGGCCATGTTTTTCTAACACTGGATAACCCCTTTAAAGCCTACTCTGGGGAATGGGGAGCTAGGCTGGATAACGCCTTTAATACTATCTTACCATATTTCTTGGTGTTGGTCCCATTCTCCCTCTGCCAAAGCTGCACGACTACAATAGAAATATTTTTTTCCCTAGCATAGATGACTATCCGTTCTGTGGGGGTCCGACTTCGGGCACCCCTCATTGTTTCCCAGACACAACGCCATACTGTTATATGTCACACACCATATGACGGAGATAGTGGACTCAGTAAGCTGCAATCTAGTTAGTGCTGGTTTAACAATGGAGCTAAAAATAAGAGACTCCGTTGTGTTCACCCTTTAACCTCTACACAGAGATGGTGGATTTCACTGCGAGAGAGTCCCCAGGTTGTCATCCCTAAGTCTCAGTATGACGGGGACGTTCAGCAATGAAAGCTGTGGTGGCACCTAGCTGAGGTCAGATGTAAGGGTCAGACCAAGGTGAGAACTAGAGATGTAATCAGAAGTGAGACCACATCGGGAATCAAGAGAAGAGGACAATGGAAGCCATGCAAGAAAACCAGGGACGAGATGAAGGACGAGGTCAGAGATAGAACAAGGTCGACATGAGAGCCGCAGAATACAACAGAAAATAACTAATAGAGCAAAGGAAGGTTCCTCATTCACTATGCAGCTCTGACAGGGTTTATATACCAAGCCTTACAATCTCTTCCAGAACGGCTGAGTGATAACAGCGCTCGGAAACAGAAAGAATTAACCATTGCTCTGCTGCACCAGAGCTTGGAGAAGAAAAGGAACAGGCCTTAAGGGGAACCTGGAGAGGCTTGGGATACGGCTTACAAGTTATATTCATTTGATTGGGAGTAAGCGGTGAAGAACTGCAGTACCAGATACAACCACTACAGGTTATACAGCACTGTAAACACAAAAAGGGCCCAAGCACCACTGTCTCCTTCAACCAGCAGATAATAGAAATGTTGGGAGTAAGCGGTGAAGAACCGCAGTACCAGGTACGGCCACTACGGAACGTACAGCGCTGTAAACATGAAGAGGGTACAAGCATTGTCTCTTTTGAACAGCAGATTGTGAGGATGTTGGGAGTTTGACTTACAATTTGTCTGACCATAGATTGATGTGCACCCAGGTCTTAAAGGGGTATTCCACTCAAACATAACTTTTGTTTGAGTGCACATGATGAGACTAACAATTCTTTCCATACTTGTTATTTATTCAGTCTCCTTCCCCCAGTTCTGAGCTGATGATTTCTGCAGAAAACACGAAAATCTCTGTGTGTGAGCTTTTCTCTTTGTCTCCCACTCCTCCTCCCTCCCTTCTGAGACGGCTGTTGTAAACACGTCCCTGGCTGGCTTTATCTGCAACTTTGTAACTTCTTTGTAATGCTGGGAGGCTTATTCTGAGGTCAAGTTGCTAATGAACTCACTGTGATTAACCCTCCCAGAATTACAAAGAAGCTACAATGTTGCAGATAAAGCCAGTCAGGAACTTGCTTACATCAGCCGTCTCAGAAGGAAAGGGGGAGGAGGGGGAGACAGAGAGAAAAGCTCACACAAAGATTTTTGTGTTTTTAGGAGAAAGCAGTAGCTCAGAACTGGGGGAAGGAGACTGAATAGATATTAACAAGTACTGTATGGAAGGAATTGTTAGTCTCACCATGGGCAGCAACGTATCAAAATTTATGTTTGAGTGGAATAAGGGGTTAAGGGGTTATCCAGATAAAAACAGTGCCATCTTGTGCTCAGTTTGGGTGTGGGTTTTGCATTTCCGTTCCTGAATTGTAATACCACAAACAACCCGGGGACAGGGGGTGGCGCTGTTTTGACAAGAAAATATCTGTCTTTTTTCCAACCATCCATAACCCCTTTTATAATGGCTCTTATAGTATATATAGAGAGTGATTCAGTCAATTGGTTAAGTCAATGGCTGTAAATCCTAGCATATATCTGGAGCTCATCCTCTGTATTGAGGCTCTTACATATTATCTATTGCATACACCTGCTTTCCAAACACAATTGCCAAGCACTTACAAACACACGGAATCTCTGCCCTTTGGAACAAAAACTCTTTCTGTATTATTCCAGCTTACCCCGTCTACTTCCAAACAAACAAACAAACCTTGAACATGTTCTCCAATTTTTATCAATGGGACGTTATGAATGTATTATTTTTTTCCTTTCACCAGTTTTATAATGTCAGCAAGTCTAAGCAACGCTCCAAGAAATGTTTGGCCAGGCGCTCAGACTGAATAGTATATCTGATTTTTTTTATTATTATTAATTTATTTTTATTTTATTTATTTACATTTATTTATTTTATTAAATGTATTTATTTTATTAAATGTATTTATTTTATTTATATTTTTTCTTTAGATAAGAAAGAGGTGCTGCAAACAGCAGGTCCTTGGTCAATACAGCTTTTCTCTAGATAGACGTACAGGGGTTGAACCACATTGCTTTGAGATTGGGGGGGGGGCATTATATTAATGGGGTTTTCATGCTGACAGTGGTAGTGCCGACACCCCCCACCCCCACCAAAAAGCTGTTCAATGATTGGGGCAAGAAGCAGTTGTCTCAATTCACTGCGTAGCACATAACTGCAGCTCAGTTCCTGTTCAAGTGTAACCAGATTTGGCCACTATACTGTCTATACAACTGTTTTCGGGCCCACTTACTGTGTAATGCCTGTACTGAATAACTGATCAGTGGGGGTTCCAAGTATCAGCAACTTGCTGATCGATAATTGATAATCTGTCAGGTCTAGGGATCTGGATGACACAAGACAGGTGATGCCCTGGTACTCACACCTGCCCCGCTGTCCCTGCATAATTGCTTTGACTGCCCTAAGCGGCAGTTGACAACTGGTTGACAGTCCCTAGCCTATGCAAGTGTGACAAGACAGACAAAACACAAATACTAGTGGTCAGAGGTCCAGGTAGGCAACCAGCGGTCTGCACGGTACAAAAACGGAATCCAAGGGGTAGTAACAAGTCAAAGCCAGAAAGTCAGGGAACCAATGCAACAGTCAGTACAAACGGTAGGTCAAGAGGTAACTCAGGGTATGAGGCTCTATCGCAGGCAAGGAATGGGACATCAGTCAGGCGTTGACCATTGAGTTAATCTGCTAACCTAAGAGAACAGCTCAACTGGAGCATGCTCGAGTGTTTGACATTCGAATGCCAGCGGCTAAAGAAGTTGGATGCAGCCCTACGGAGTCCTGGAAAACATGGATACAGCCTATGGACTCCCTAGGGCTGCATGCAACTTTTTCAAACATCCAAATGCCCAATCAATAATTCCCCTCGAGCAGGCTTGGGGTGCGCTCATCTCCAGGTAACATAGATAAAATAAGGTTGGAAAGGACTGTAAAATGGGTTATCCTGGGAGCAGAAAATGTCCCACCTGTTCTGCTTACTGGTGCTCCACTTCCTCCCAATGGCCATCTTGGAAGTATACCTTCCAAGACATGGGGGGGGGGGGGGTCAAGTAAATGTCAGGAGCATTGAGTGTGGGTTAAACCATGCCCCCACACCTGATGTTAAAAATGTTACAGTTACATCAGGCAAATATTGGACATAAAGTTTCATCCACACACAATGCTCCTGGCATGCACCTGTCCCCCTCTGTATACTGAGATGGCCATTGGGGAGTAAGTAGAGGAACAAGGAGCAGAGCAGGTAGGGTCACCCTCTTTATTGTGAGAGTTTTCTTGAGTTATTGGGCCTGGTTGTTTTTTCACCACTCATGACAGTGATGTTTGCTCCTCTACCTTCTAGGTATAAGAGAGCAAAGAACATGGAGACCCTATCCCCTGATATTAAATACTCTTTTGTTCTTTCCTCTTACCTTAGCCTTACTAGGACTATAACTTCTATGGCTACCATTACTCTGTTAGAGTGTTCTCCAGTTGTTGCAATACTACAACTGCTAGCATTGTGTGAGTAGCACTGTCACAACAGATGGGGAGCCACCGGTTGGTGGCCACTCGAGTTGTTTTTTTTTTTTTTTTAGAATACCTTAGACCTCCTGCGTCAGTTAATTGCCAACCATAACAAAGCATTTGGAGAAGAATTCTTCTTCTTATGCTCCTTGAGTTGATATAAAAGAATCGAGATGCCACTTAATTCCCAGACTTCACCAAACATTGTGTTCTCAGGTGAGGAGCGTCTTAGCTGCGTACTTACCACCCTCCGTGGTGATGGAGAACAAAAGGATTTGTGCATGGTTGCTATGTTGCTATGTAGAACTATCCGACTTCTAATCACCGCTAAGCCAGTATCTTTTTTTTCCTCTTTGGTCTCTTCTCTATATATATGTTGAAATTTGCTTTTCGACACCTTTCAATGTCATTTATGAATAAATTAACCAGCGGTAGTCCTAATACTGATCCCAGTGGGACACCGCCTGTAAAGCTCCATTTTGATAAATGTGTTCCATTTATAATCTTGTGCTTCTATTTATTTCTCTACACTAAAAAACAATTTGTCTGTTGCCGCTGTTTACATTGCAAGAGTAATCACCGGAGCGGCTCATTAAAGTATATCTCCTACTTTCCTCCGAACGTTAGCCGGGACCATCCATCAGGCCTCACGTCTCTATCGGAGACGTCAGAGGTGATCATGCATATTCTGATCAGACATTCATCATTTTCATTAGCTACTTGTAAGAGGAAGCTAATTATAGGAAGTCTAATGGGAAAGTTTCTATAGGTAGAAGTAATAGCCGTACAAGATGGTGCAGATATACCGGGGACTGTGCTACTCGATGACGGCTCGAAAGTTTACGGTAATCTTATATTCATAACTTATATAACTTGATTTTTCCCGGACAACCTCTTTAACTTCCTAATGCAGCCACAGTACCCCATGACAGTAACAGCCACAGCATCCGCAGATCAGTGACAGACGAAGCTTTCCATATCAGTAACAGCCATAGCACCCATATAATAATGGCAGCCACAACTTGTCAGTAACAGCCACAGAATCCACATAAAAATGACAGCCACAGTTCCAACATAACAGTGACAGCGACAGCACCAACATAACAGTGACAGCCACAGCACCAACATAACAGTGACAGCCACAGCACCAACATAACAGTGACAGCCACAGTTCCAACATAACAGTGACAGCCACAGTTCCAACATAACAGTGACAGCAACAGCACCAACATAACAGTGACAGCTACAGCATCCCCATAACAGTGACAGCCACAGCACCATCATAGCAGTGACAGCTACAGCATCCCCATAACAGTGACAGCAACAGCACCAACATAACAGTGACAGCTACAGCATCCCCATAACAGTGACAGCCACAGCACCATCATAGCAGTGACAGCCACAGCACCATCATAACAGTGACAGCTACAGCATCCCCATAACAGTGACAGCCACAGTACCAACATAACAGTGACAGCCACAGCACCATCATAGCAGTGACAGCTACAGCATCCCCATAACAGTGACAGCCACAGCACCATCATAGCAGTGAAAGCCACAGCACCAACATAACAGTGACAGCTACAGCATCCACATAACAGTGACAGCCACAGTGCCAACATAACAGTGACAACCACAGCACCAACATAACAGTGACAGCTACAGCACCAACATAACAGTGACATCCACAGTACCAACATGACAGTGACAGCCACAGCATAACAGTGACAGCTACAGCATCCCCATAACAGTGACAGCCACAGTACCAATATAAAATTAACCGCCACAACACCCCCATAACAATGACAGCCACAGCACGCATATAAAATTGACAGCCACAACACCCCCATAACAATGACAGCCACAGCACCCATATAAAATTAACAGCCACAACACCCCCATAACAGTGACAACCATAGCACAGTTACACCATATGAGTGACAACAGGGCTGGCGTCAGCACCCGCATTACCTGGGCAAGTGCCGGGGCCCACAGCATCCCCAGGGGCCCAGTCCCGCCAGGGCTGCTTTCTTTCCTCACTGAGACTGGCTGGTAGGTACGGAACATTCACCTCCCTGCCTGGCCAGCCAGCTCCGCAGCCTGACCTGCACTCCCTGCACCTTTCTGCCCTGGTCCAGACCTGATTAGAGGAGGCCAGAGCAGCAGCTCAGCTCCTGGGCCAGACGATGGTAAGTGTACATAGGGGAGTGGGGCAGTGTTATGTGAGGGTGTTTAGAGACCATGTGACTCCAATTGCTGCAAAACTCCAACTCCAATCATGCACTGCTAGCAGGACATGATGGGAGTTGTAGTTTGACAACAACTAAAGAGTCACTTGTTGGGAAACAGTTACTTGTGGGACAGTTTATTAGTGCAGTGTTCTCTAACATGTGACTTTCCAGTTGCTAAAAAAACTACAACTCCCACCATGCATTGCTGGCTGGGCATAATGGGAGTTGTAGTTTGGCAACAGCTGAAAAGCTGTAGTGAGCCTCCGGATGATGTTGTAGCGGTAGCTGGTCACTTGCTAGATGGAAGTGTGACGCCACGACTGTGGTGGATGGCTGAGATACAGCCGAACCTTAGGGTTTTGTCACATGACGCCAGTGCCTGGTGGGCGCACAGGTGTGATGGCACGCCTGCTTTTAATGTGTAAGGCCGGTTGTACCCTTTTCCCCTGTGGTCAGTGTCCTGTCGGGTTGCTGCCGGGTCCCTTGGGTTAGTGTAGTCATGGATGATACAGTCACAGATGGCCAGAGACATGTAGTGACCCTCCTGGATAGTAGGACCGGCCACCCACAGAAAGGGGAGATGTCCCAAGGTTGCGGTGTACATGCGGTGCAGGTGATAGTGAATAATCACAGACTCCGTGGATAACGTTGACTTGTTTTACTATTGGCAAATGTGCAACAGGTAATACAGATGAGCTGGGATATACACTTGATAAAGTTCCTATAAATACTGAGACGTAAAACCACCAGATCTGTGAGATAAGTGCTGAGTAGGATGTAGTATAGTTGATAAAGTTGTACTGAGGTAGCGTAGTAGAGAGGAGGGTGCCGTGAGAGTCTCAACCAATGTAGTAATGTGCTCTGCCGGGATGTATAGAAGAATACTTGTAGAAGAAGAAGAAGAAAAAACAACCTGTGCCTGTGTATTGACTTTCTTATAGTCTTCACACCACCTTATGCCCACTAGCATTGGCTGAACCGTACTAATAGGTGGCACAGGCTCAGACCTTGTTACCTGGGAGGAGAAGAGTGCTGAGGGTTTCCTGCTGACACTCGCGTTGCGAGATAAAGTTCATTGACTTTCCAGTAACTTTGCTCCACCCGGATCAGTTCCTAGCTCTTTGGCTCTTTAGTGTATACTGTCCTGCACTGTGGTTACTCCTAGTCCTCGGCGTGGGTTCAGATGATCTTTTGGCTAGTCCTCTCCTGAGGGGTTTAACACTGCATTATGCAGGGTTTAAGCACTTTAAGAAAGAAGTTTGAAAGAGGGCACTGTCCTGCGTCCTTCCCATGCAAGGTACTGACTAAGACTAACTCTTTTGTAGAGGGGACCAGACAGAGGGCCAGGGCCCAGGTAGAACCACTGTGGAGAGCTATCTGAGCTGCATCCTTTTTCCACCGAAACTCAACTAAGACCCCTCCTTTACCCAAGGGACTAACTTTCTAACTAGCGTTTAAGGTGCGCTGTGGTTGGATGGAAAGAGTGCAACAGAAGAGCAGAAAGGGAAGAGGTGATAGGACAGAAGAAAGTAAAGATCCTACTGGTTCACAGAATCTGGTACACATAAACACTATGGGGTGGCATGTATGAAAAGGCGTAAATGCCTTTTGGGGGCAAATCGGCATAAAAATATTTGCAAACGGTATTTTTGCTAACATTTTTTCGCAAATGCCCCATCTGCGCCACCTTCGTCAGTGGGGCGGAGAGAGGGCGTTATGGGGGGGGGGGGCGCGACCTCTGCGTGCACCAAATTTATAATTTTTTCAGTGAAAAAATGATACTGAAACCTACGACAGCTCTGAGCGATCGGGATTTATGTAGAGGCAAAGCGTCTCTACATAAATCCCCTGAGCTCTGGAGCTATGGGGACATTTGTAAGCCCGGCGTAAAAAACGCCTGACTTCATAAATGTCCCCCAATAACCCTTTGAGACACTTCAGCTGTGCAGCTTCCATACTTCAATATACAATACAGCGACATCTAGTGGTCATCTTTAGTAATACTTTGGCTGCAAAAAGACCACAAAAAGTACAGACTTTTGCGAAGGGTGTGAACAACAGTAACACTCCTAGTGGGACACCACATAGCAACTGATTGGGAAACAAAGATTTGTTTATTTAGTGCAGTGTTCTCTAACATGTGACTCTCCAGTTGCTGCAAAACTTCAACTTCCATCATCCACTGCTGGCAGGTCATGATGGGAGTTGTAGTTTGGCAACAACTGTTGAGCCACTGGTTTGGAAACACTGATTTATTGGGCGATGGCACAATTTATCTAGGGGGGCAGTGGCACAATTTATTGGGGGGCAGTGAAAGTTTATTGTGGGGAGGGGGAGCAGTGGCACAGTTCATAAGGGCAAAGTTCTTTTTGCACAAAGAGAGGGCCTTACTACAGATTGAAGCCCAAAGGGGCTCACCTACAGATGAGGGGCACAAAGGAGGCCTAACTACTGATATGGGCACTAAGAGGGGGCACAGCTACAGATAGGGGTAAAAGAGGGGGCTCAACTACAGATGGGACCCTAACCACAGAATAAGGTATAAAGAAAGGAAATAACTTTAAAGGCACAAAGAGAGTCCCGTTACTGCTGGGAACTTGTATAGAGGAAGGTACTGAAGTGCCTAATGTTTGTGTGGCAGGGGGGGCATCTATAAGAGGGCTACACAGAGGGGGACCAACGACTATACCCTCACACTCCCAATGTAAAGCAGGGTACTAGCTTCCTCGCCTCCATTAACGTCGAAATGCCATATACTTGCGATGCCCTGGCCCCTGGGGGCCACTTCCGCAGTGCTGGTGTTATGAGCGGGCAATGACCGGGGCAGCTGCAGGGGTTATACTTGTCACGGTATAGGCCTGAGGGCAGCACAGCTGTAGGGGCGGTCTGAGGAATCTGCGGGTGATGATGGGCATGCGATTCTTCGCTGCACTTAGTCAGGGCACCAGTTAGTGGACACCAATGCCAGGGTTCAGTAACAGCGGTTTTATTATAGATGAGGTAACTAGTAGCAACAGTTCTGTCCGGATGCAACCGGGTATATAGCAGGCTTTGACAAATAAAGCAGGAGTGGTGCTGCATAGGCTGTGAGAATACGTGCCGGATGATGGGAGTAGGAGTAGGAGAGAAATAGCGTTGCTGGGTGGATTAGCTTGAGAATAATACTTGCTGTGAATCCTTGCAGCGATGAGGAGAGATAACGGAATGACACCCAGATGAGAGAGAAGAATCCGGTCACTTGAGCAGGCAGATACAGCCGAAGACTTGAATACAGCAGCAGAATCAGTCACTCTTCTTATGGTGAAGAGGCTGCAGAGAAGAAGCCCAACTCCTCTGAGGCAGGAGAGGGACGACACACATCCTCCTTGCTTGGAAGCAGGGGGAAGACTCACTTGTTAGGAGGAAGTGCGAGGTCACATGGTTGCTCCTGGCCAGAGCTAGTCGGCCATTGGAGGAACCATGGTTACAGGTCACGTGATCAACAGCCTTGCATACCACTGTACACTGTAATAATACACAGGAATACATGACAATACACATGAAAATGCACATTACCAGAGAATACTAGGGGAAAACCAGCAGCAGTTGCAGTGCAAACACTTACCAGAACAGGCATTGACACAGCAACAGAAATGGCCATAATAGGAGTAGTAGTCTGTATGTTCTGGGACACTGCATACCTCCCTAGCAAATTTGAGCCGACCTCGGCGAATCTAGAAGGCAGCAAACATGAATAGACTGGACAATCAAACAACAGGAATGAATGATGAGAGTGAGTGTGATGAGGTGTGTGTTTCCCACGCCCAAGGCACAGGTGTGAAGAGAGAGAGAATGAGAAACCCTAGTGGCAGGACTTCACCTAGGGGAGCCTAATGTACTCTGGCGACCAGGTAGCTAGTGCGTGAACCATCTGACGTGTAAGCCAGGACAACTTAACTGCTGGCGGGGGACCCTCAATATTCCAGCCAGTTAGACAGTAGGTTTTCTGTTAAATGTGTTACCCTACTGGAGGAGAACGTGAAGACCTGTGTACTATCTTGGCGTGTCTGAGTAGTGTCTTGGATACCTGGAAGAGAAAAGAACAAAATAATAAAAGCAAACATACATGGGGGCCCCTTACATACCGGTCAATCATACAACACAATTACTCAATAGGCCAAACACACGAAAGGGTATCCAAGGTGCAATATGTATGGACCAGTGTGAATATTAGGTAAGACTATGTGTGATAACTACTGCGTTGGGACAAGACAGAGGTAAACAAATACTGGAAACAAAAAGGAAGGGAAAACACAAGGGACAACAAATACTGCGAGGTCTTGAGGAGAACTGGCTCACATGAATCTGAATGAAACCTGAGAGAAATCTGAATGAAAATCTGAGAAAAATCTGAATACGAACTGGCTCAACTAAATCTTTCCAGCTATAGATATGATAATAATACACAATAATGAGACTGGATGAGAAAATACACTCCTACATAAACTGGACTTTCTCTGAGGTATATATAAACTGACTTCTCTTACTCAGAGGAGGAGCTATCTGTCTTAGACACTGGAAAATATACTGTTTTACAAAAGAGGCGCTCTACTCTGAGGCAATCTATGTAACCTTGTGCTTACTCAGAGGAGGAAATACAAAGACTTTGATAACACTGGAATACAATAGTAGAATAAGTGCAATAATGAAATAAGTGCAATAATACCCTGTGTGGAACACACAATCACAGGAAAGTGCATTAGGAAGGAATGGGTTAAGTGTCTCTGTGAGGTAGAGTCTCTTTTAGGCAATTAGACATCGTCCATGTAAAAGGCTCTGGGACAGGCACTAGAGAACCTTTTGTTACTGTAAGTGTCCATCAGCTCATGGCTGGTTAGTACAGGGAACTTGGTCAGGAGGACCAGGCACGAACCTTGAACGTTGCATACACTGGAATAATTAAACAGTTAGACAACAGAAACAGTTAAGGACTCTGGTCTCTGTAGCGAAGTGGAGGAATTCCTCTGGTAGAGCGCTCAGACCGTCTCAGCGGAGGATCCTCTTCAACAGTGATTGGTGCAGGTACAGGTGGAAGATCACCCCTAGTGTCTGGTTGTAGAGATGGAGTTGTTGGAGGCACAATTGGAAGTGGAGGGGCCACTGGAATGTGCACAGGGACCGCTGGATAGCCTATGGCCATGAGGAACGGTTCAACTTGGAACATTTCTTCCAGAGAGAGAGGTTTAGCTGGAGCTGCTGGGGGAGCCGGAGGTGTGGATGCAGGTACCAGACACGGTGCTGTAAGGCCCTGTAGGTCCTCCTTAGTGCAACGTTTTAACCTATTCCGGTGCACCGTCTGCGGGGCTAGCCCTGGCTTTTTTACTTCATACACATCAGTCTCTGGGTAAGGGATAGAAGAGATGACATAGGGCTCAGGCTCCCAAAGGCTTTCAAGTTTGTGAGAGCGATGATATTTCTTTAGCCAAACTTTATCTCCCACTTGTAGTGGTGTGGCATTCGCCCTTTGGTTGTAGGCATCCTCTTGGCGCTGCTGAGCCTCCCCCATCCTCCGGTCAACAATTTCCCGGGCATCCTGGATTCTCCTCTGATGCTCCCGAACCCAGTCAGTTTCAGGTAGGGGGTTGAAGGTGTCAGGAGCTTGGACTCCAAGAGCACGGTCCTGAGGAAGTTGGCCTTGGCGGCCAAACATCAGGTAGAACGGGGAGTAGCCAGTGGAACAATGAGTGGTATTGTTATAGATCTCCACTAGTTCATCCAACACGTGGGGCCACTCCACTCTCTTCGTCACTGCAGCCGTTCGGAGCATGTTGATAAAGACCTGGTTAACTTTTTCACACAGACCATTCCCTTGAGGGTGATAGGCCGTGGTACGGAGCTTCTTACATTCATGGTAGGCACACAGCTCCTGGAAAAGCTGCGACTCGAAGGCCGGACCCCGGTCCGTCAGCAGAGACTCTGGGCACCCATAGTGCTCTACATACTCCTTGTAAAAAGTAAGGGCGGTGGTCTTGGCGGTCAAGTCCCTGACAGGTACCACGACTACCCACTTGGAGTAATGGTCGACCATGGTGAGGGCGTAGGTGTACCCGCATCTTGTAGGGGCCAGCTTCACATGGTCCAGGGCGACTAGCTGATTCGGCCGGTGGGAGGTGATTGGGTGCAAAGGGGCCCTGACTTCCCTTCCCCCAGCTTTGGAGATATTACAGGCAGGGCACTCGGCACACCAGTTCTCGATGTCAGCCCTCATCCCGATCCAGTAGAACCGCTGTCGGATAGTGGCCTCCGTCTTGTATACCCCGAAATGACCGGACCGGTCATGGTAGGCATCTAGCACCATCTTAGCGTCTCGTCGGGGAATGAGGATCTGGTGGCACCTCTCCCCAGAGACCGGGTCAAGAGAGTTCCGCAGGATCAGTCCCTTCTGTAGGAAGAGCCTCTTTCTTTGCCTCCAGAGTCGCCTTAGCTCGACATCAGGATAGGGCCTCTTTATCCGCATGGGGACCCGACCAGTAGAGAGGTAGTCATAGATCTCCCCCAGGACGCGGGACTCTTCCTGGATGGTCTGCCACCTGGCCAAGTCTTGCGGGGCCCTAGGTGGAGGCGAAGGCGTTTCAGGCCTAGCTGCATCAATAGCACTCTGGGTAGCGAACCTTTGGTAGAAGGGAGGCATTTCTACATCTTCCCAATCGCTGTCCTCTGGGGCCTCTTCGCCCTTGGGTAGTCGGGACAGGAGGTCTGCATTGACGTTAGCCTTGCCACTGCGGTACTTAATTTCAAACTGGAAATTGGCCAGTCGAGAAGCCCACCGCTGTTCCAGGGCGCCCAGCCGAGCAGTGCTGAGATGCGCCAAGGGGTTGTTATCCGTATAGATGGTAACAGGGGTGGCAGCCAGGTAGTCCTTGAACTTTTCGGTGACGGCCCACACTAGGGCTAGTAACTCCAACTTGAAGGAGCTATAATTGTTGTCGTTCTTTTCAGCGCCCCGAAGACTCCGGCTGGCATAAGCTACAACTCTCTCTTGGCCATCTTGAACCTGGGACAACACAGCTTCCAGGCCTTGGAAGCTGGCGTCCGTGTAGAGCCGGAAAGGAAGGTTATAGTCCGGGTAGGCCAGTATAGGAGGCGTAGTCAACAGGCGTTTCAGGGTTTGAAAGGCAACCTCCTGCCGTTCGGACCACTCTACGGGGAGCCGTCGGTTGTAACTTTCTCGAGGGCAACCCCGGAGTAACTCATTGAGGGGCTCGGCCACTTGGGCAAAGTGGGGAATGAAGCGGCGGTAATAGCCGGCGAATCCCAGAAAGCTTCTCACCTCCTTGACGGTCTTAGGGGTATCCCAGTGTTCCACAGCCGAGATCTTCTCTGGATCGGGTCGTATCCCCTCAGCACTCACAACATGCCCCAGATAGTTCACTTGGGGTTTGAGAAGGTGGCACTTGGAAGGCTTAATTTTCAGGCCGTGATCGATTAGAACCTGGAACACTTCAGCCAGATGATGGACGTGATCTTCATAGGTACGTGAATAGACAATCACATCATCTAGGTAGAGCAGGACACTCTGAAAGTTGAGATGTCCGAGACACCTTTCCATCAACCGCTGGAAGGTAGCGGGGGCGTTGCACAGACCGAAGGGCATGCTGGTGAATTCGAAGAGCCCCATGGGGGTGGTGAAGGCCGTCTTCTCACGGTCTTCGGGTGCCATGGGCACCTGCCAGTACCCACTGGTGAGGTCCAAGGTGGAGAAGTAGGCGGCTGACCCCAAAGCAGCAATAGACTCTTCGATCCGGGGCAAAGGATAGGCATCCTTGTGGGTGATTGTGTTTATCTTCCTATAATCCACGCAGAAACGGATGTTACCGTCTTTCTTCCTCACGAGGACAATAGGGGCAGCCGACGGACTCTGACTTTCTTGGATAACGTTAGAGTCTTTCATCTCCCTGAGCAGTTTCTTGACCTGCTGATAGCTGGCAGGAGGGATTGGCCGATGTTTATCTTTGATAGGCAAATGGTCCCCAGTGTTGATCCGATGCTGGACCAGATTGGTCTTCCCGAAATCGAGGGAGTGTTTGCTGAAGGCCTCGTGATACCTTTTGGCCACCTTGAGGATGCCGTGGAGGTATTCAAGTGGGGTATTGGCATCGCCAATATGGAGTTCATCCCACCAAGGGGCGAGAGCCCTGTTTGAGTCCCTTTGAGTGCCACGGATGGAGCTCTGATAGGCGATGGTCTCCTCACAGACGACGTCCTCAGGATCGAGTTGGTATAGCATGGCCACGGTGGTGAACTTGGGTAGGTCAGCTGGGGAGTCTCCAAGGTTCACCAGACGGACAGGGACCTGACCATTGGAGACGGTCACCAGGCTTCTAGCGGCCCTGACAAGAGGTTGCCCCTCAATTTCAGTAGCATCCAGAAGAGCCACATAGTCAGCATTGTTGAGGCCCGGACGGACCCTGCACCAGATGAGGAACTCACTGTTAGCTGGGATGGTGACCGGACGAGCATCTCTAGTGCGGACACGGCAGATTTCTCCTCGAGGATTGGCAAATTTCCACTGAGCGGTGAGCACTTTTATGGTCTTCTGGACGGCTTGCCTGTACTGAGGAGAAGCACAAGACATAGAGGCATTCAAGGCATCCAACACTTCAGTGAATACATGACAGATAATATTCATGCCTAATACCACGGTCCCACTATCTCCCTGAGCCTCAGTAACAATGATACCCTGACGTGCTAGCTCTCGCTTCCCTATGCAGACAGTGGGTTCCCAGTAACCTAGTTGCACAATAGGACGACCATTACTAGCAATAAGTTTCAGACGGTATTTCTCAACTGGACCTAGGGTTCTCAGATCCCAATGTTCTTCAAACACATGCCTCGGGATAGTGGTAACCTGGGAACCTGTATCCACCAGAGCCTCCAGGGGGACTCCATCCACCCAGAGAGTCACATGCGGGCATTGTGAGAGGAACCTTGAGAACCACTGTGCTTCCTGCAGGCCTGGATCTCGACCTCCTGGGTGTTGGCCCTCGGACCCAGGGGTAGCCCGTTTAACTGATAGCACTGAGAGCGGTAGTGTCCATGTCGCCTACAGTGGCGGCAGTAGGGGCGCTCAGGGGATCTACGTCTCTGTGGAGGAGGCCGATCGGGAACTGCATACCCAGGGCAGGGGTCCTGTGGTGGTGGAGGTGTTGGATAAGCCCCTTGTAGCCCCCTTAGGGCGTGGCAGAGAGAGTCAACCACTTGCGTAAGGAGAGCAGGGATCGCTGGAGAACTAGCCGGGATAGACTGTTGGGCAGCTTGTATAGCGGAAACCGGCGGAACCATAGCGGGCACTGGAGGTGAGGGTATAGGTCCCACCGGGTCCGGGCAATCTGAACCTGGAGTACAGCCGGCACAGGGATTGTCAATGCCAACCACCCTCAGAGCCAGAGTCTTGAAGTCCAGGAAAGGCATTGTAGGGTTTTGGGCAGCTAGCATACGCAGTTGGCTCTGGATGAGTCTAGAGTCCACCCCCTCTATGAAGCGGTCAGTGATCATACTCTCCACAGCCGAGGGGGCTATGGTATCAACCTGTCTCAGGGCCCGGTAGGCAGATTGGAGGGCTAGTGCATAGTCTCTGAGGGTCTCACCTGGCCTTTGTCGTCGGTCATAAAACTTAAGGCGGACCTCCGTGGGTGACTGTACCTCAAATTCTTTACTCAGCCGGGCCAGGATCTGTTGTACATTAGCTTTCTCCGTAGCTGGCCACGACCGCACCTCCTCTGCAGCGGGACCCTCAAGTTGTCTTAGCAGCAACTGCACCTGCTGAGTGGGAGAGAGTGAGACAAGTTCAAGGGTGCGGGAAATTTTTTCCTTGAAATCAGCCAACGTGTGGGGTTCCCCTTTATAACTGGGAAGATTGTTGGGCCCAATGAAGAACGGGACCGCTGCGGTAGCCATAGCAACGGGAGCCGCGGGAAGTCTTCGCCGGGCCATCGGCGGACTGCCGGACCCGTCAGAGTCACTGTGATGGCCGGTGGACATGATGAGGGGTTCTGGTGTAAGGCGTCTGGAAGAAAGCAGAGGCGAGGAGAGCTTGCGGGAACAGCAGGCACCGATAGGCAGGGTGTCCGGGACCGGAGAGGGATAGGGTGGAAGTCAGCACCAACGCTTCCGGCGGTCCGGGCACAATCTCCTTCCCTCCTGCAACAGAGGCTTGGATACTGCAGGGCCGGGGCGGAGCTGGGGCGGAGCGCGCGCAAAGTGCGTCACCAGCTGACTTGACCCCTTAGCAGGCCGCAGCGCGGCAATAGCAGAGTCTCTGAGGATGATGAGGGGTAGCAAATATGAACACCGCGGGGTGTACGCGATCCTGTTCGTGACGCCAAATGCGATGCCCTGGCCCCTGGGGGCCACTTCCGCAGTGCTGGTGTTATGAGCGGGCAATGACCGGGGCAGCTGCAGGGGTTATACTTGTCACGGTATAGGCCTGAGGGCAGCACAGCTGTAGGGGCGGTCTGAGGAATCTGCGGGTGATGATGGGCATGCGATTCTTCGCTGCACTTAGTCAGGGCACCAGTTAGTGGACACCAATGCCAGGGTTCAGTAACAGCGGTTTTATTATAGATGAGGTAACTAGTAGCAACAGTTCTGTCCGGATGCAACCGGGTATATAGCAGGCTTTGACAAATAAAGCAGGAGTGGTGCTGCATAGGCTGTGAGAATACGTGCCGGATGATGGGAGTAGGAGTAGGAGAGAAATAGCGTTGCTGGGTGGATTAGCTTGAGAATAATACTTGCTGTGAATCCTTGCAGCGATGAGGAGAGATAACGGAATGACACCCAGATGAGAGAGAAGAATCCGGTCACTTGAGCAGGCAGATACAGCCGAAGACTTGAATACAGCAGCAGAATCAGTCACTCTTCTTATGGTGAAGAGGCTGCAGAAAAGAAGCCCAACTCCTCTGAGGCAGGAGAGGGACGACACACATCCTCCTTGCTTGGAAGCAGGGGGAAGACTCACTTGTTAGGAGGAAGTGCGAGGTCACATGGTTGCTCCTGGCCAGAGCTAGTCGGCCATAGGAGGAACCATGGTTACAGGTCACGTGATCAACAGCCTTGCATACCACTGTACACTGTAATAATACACAGGAATACATGAGAATACACATGAAAATGCACATTACCAGAGAATACTAGGGGAAAACCAGCAGCAGTTGCAGTGCAAACACTTACCAGAACAGGCATTGACACAGCAAGAGAAATGGCCATAATAGGAGTAGTAGTCTGTATGTTCTGGGACACTGCATACTCACTAATCTAGGAACTATATACAAATACAAAATGTCAGCCACATGGGCCGGCCGCCCATCATCCTTTATGTAGTGGTCCCCACTTATGTTCTGGCTGTTCTCCTCCCTGTGTCTGTAGCTCGGTACATGCCTATGGTTCGCTCCCACTGAGGCTTATTCCTCTCCTCTCGGCTGGATTACTCTGTGACCTTCACATATATTATATTGTATATTATTATCATCCGGTTTGTAGTAGCCGGTGGTAATGATTCATCTCTCCTGACGCTAATTACAGAAGGAACGTTCACAGGAACGACGTCCCCCCTTATCTATGTTTCATGGGTAGTTTTACCACGTATTCCCTGTATCCAGTAATATTGTTATTTGACTATTGAGTGGTCATGTATATATGTATTATTACATTAATTATTATATTCTACACAGTACTCTGGGAAATCAGCAGGGCCAAACCCTCGTGCCCCCCACCCCCACCCATCCAAGTGGGCTATTTTATGCTGTTTGCAACACTCCTATGGGAATACTCCTTTAAAGGGGTAGTTCACCAAGAAAAAAATTCTTTCTAATTAACTGGTGCCAGAAAGTGCCAGAGATTTGTCATTTACTTCTATTAAAAAATCTCCAGTCTTCCAGTACTTATCAGCTTCTGTATGTCCTGCAAGAAGTGGTGTATTCTTTCCAGTCTAGAGCAGGAAAGGTTTCCTATGGAGATTTCCTACTGCTCTGGACAGTTCCTGACATGGACAGAGGTGGCAGCAGAGAGCACTGTGTCAGACTGGAAAGAATACACCACTTCCTGCAAAATATATGGAAGCTGAGAAGTATTTTTTTATAGAAGTAAATTACAAATCTCTGGCCATTGCTGGGACCAGTTGATTTGAAAGAAGAAAAAAAAAGTTTGGTGAATTACCCCTTTAATTTTATTGCTTACAAAGGTATTGCGTTGGTGGGGTGTTCTGGGCAGGGGTATTCAAATACACTGGTGTCAGGAAGTGATATAGATTTGTAAATTACTTCTATTTAAAAATATCCAGTCTTCCAGTACTTATCAGCTGCTGTCTGTCCTGCAGGAAGTGGTGTATTCTTTCCAGTCTGACACAGTGCTCTCTGCTGCCACCTCTGTCCGTGTCAGGAACTGTCCAGAGCAGCAGCAAGGCGACTTTCACAAGACTAAATAAATGGATGGCCAATTCATTAGAATAATATAAAATAAAGTATTGAGGGAAAAACACCATAAAAATGCCCGCTCTCCACACATCCTGTGAAAGGGATTTTAGGCCTCACATTCACTTCCATTTACTATGAGGTCTCTGTGGTTTTTATTCAGCAAAAAAAAAAAAAAATGCTGCAGAAAAGCCGGGATAATCCCTCCTGCTTAGCATCCGAGGCCCCATGGAAAATGGATAGGAATAAGCGAGGCTTCCAGGGAATAAAAGTGAATACCATTGTATTACTGATATATTAGTATTATCTCTTACAATTTATGGATTTTTATAGCATCATCATTTCCCTCAGTGTAGTAAAAATCTTCATAGGTAACACAGTAGAGAAAACAAAGCAGCTCATAGCGAAAAAGACAAAATGTGAACCAAAACTATAAAAATGACAAGAGAGAAGCCGGAGTTTAGGGCTGGGGTGAAGAGAAGGCCGAGTAGGCCGTGACAATACAGAGGGGGAGATTTATCAAACATGGTGTAAAGTGAAACTGGCTCAGTTGCCCCTAGCAACCAATCAGATTCCACCTTTCATTTTCCAAAGAGTCTGTGAGGAATGAAAGGTGGAATCTGATTGGTTGCTAGGGGCAAGTGAGCCAGTTTCACTTTACACCATGTTTGATAAATCTCCCCCATAGTGTTTATTATCTCCATACCCAGTGTCAGAGTCTGGGACCCACCAGAGGAAATGATCCTGGGGGCCCACCAATGAAGAACCAGTGAAAAATTACATATAAATCAGTGTTACTGCAGGTCTATACCGTGATATCACTGTCTTACTAACATACTGTGACATTGCAGTGGCCTGGGCTGCTGCACATTGGGGTTGTGGCTGCTGTTGGGCTTTGGTATTTTGGGGTTAGTTTTGTCATGGTGGCCAAGAGTGGCGATACCCACTCCCAGACACATGGGCGCTACGCTTGAAAAATAGGCCAGTTGTGTTGTGTGAGTGCAGGTGCCGCTCAAGGAAGGTGATAGAGTCCACCACTTAACCAGTAGTTGATACTTTACTTGTAAAAGTTGAGCTCCCATTGATGATTCCCCCAAGTGGACGAGCGTTGTTAGTAAGATACTTCAGCACTTGACTGGGTGACTGTCCTGACATTCAGTGCTCTCTGCTGCCACCTCTGTCCATGTCAGGAACTGTCCAGAGCAGTAGCAAATCCCCATAGAAAACCTCTCCTGCTCTTCAGACTGGAAAGAATACACTACTTCCTTCAGGACATACAGGGGCTGATAAGTACTGGCATATCTGGCACTTTCTGGCATCAGCTGATTTAAAAGAATTTTTTTTTGTTAAACAACCCCTTTAATGACAGTATTTGTAGATGCTCCTATCTCTTCCTTAGTGATCACTGTTAGAGATGAGCGAACATGCTTGCGATACTTAAGGAAATCTCATCATCAGTTTCCTGTAAGTTTGGGTGCTATTTCTCAGCCAATAAACATGCAGGAGACTCTTTGGTACATCCTGCGATCACGTGGGACCCATACATGTCGATAGCAGCGATTGGTTGGCCAGATCAGATGACCCTGCCATATAAAACTCGGCGCCGGCAGTGCTCGCTTCAGCCGCATGGTGTGAGAGATCAGGGACAGAGCTGCTGCTGGTCAGGGAGAGTGTCAGTGCAGGATTTAGCGTTCCAGTAGGCAGGGTATATACTAGCAATATAAACAAACAGCCCTTTTCAGGGCTTAAAAGCTTTTATTAATAGTATTACTACAGACTGCTGGCTGGGAGTTGCAGTGCTGCTACCGCGATTTAACCAGCACACTGTGGTGACCGGCTGCTGGCAGAAAGGGGGCATTAGGTGTTGCATACAGACCCCTAAGAAGTGCTCAGTGTACTCCTTTTTGATTTTGGAGCTGGTGGTCCTGGTGTACTGCACTGTATAGCTGGGAGTTGTAGTGCATCCCGCATAGAACTTACTTCACTGTTCATTGTATTGGGGTGACAGAAAGTGTGTACAGTTGTTGCCCATACCAGATAGCACCATCAAGCCCCCCCTAAACTAGTGTGTACTGCACTGTATAGCTGGGATATGTAGTGCATCCTGCATAGAACTTACTTCACTGCTCATTGTATTGGGGTGACAAAGTGTGTGCAGTTGTTGGCCATACCAGATAGCACCGTCAAGCCCCCCTAAACTAGTGTGTACTGCACTGTATAGCTGGGAGTTGTAGTGCATCCAGCATAGAACTTCACTGCTCATTGTAAGGGGGTGTCACAGTGTATGTGTATAGTTCGGGCCAGTGGGTACTACACTGTATTGCTGGGATTTGTAGTACACTACCCCTCAAGTGATGATCACATTATGCAGGGAATGCAGTCAAATTGAAAATCGAAAGGGTGGTGGCCGGGGTAGAAGTCAGTAGTTACATTATGCAGGGAATGTTACCCCAACTGCTGCAATCAAATTGAAAATCGAAAGGGTGGTGGCGGGGGTAGAAGTCAGTAGTTACATTATGCAGGGAATGTTACCCCAACTGCTGCAGTCAAATTGAAAATCGAAAGGGTGGTGGCGGAGGTAGAAGTGAGTAGTTACATTATGCAGGGAATGTTACCCCAACTGCTGCAATCAAATAGAAAATCAAAAGGGTGGTGGCGGGGGTAGAAGTCAGTAGTTACATTATGCAGGTAATGTTACCCCAACTGCTGCAGTCAAATTGAAAATCGAAAGGGTGGTGGCAGGGGTAGAAGTCAGTAGTTACATTATGCAGGGAATGTTACCCCAACTGCTACAGTCAAATTGAAAATCAAAAGGGTGCTGGGGGTTGTTGGCTACTTGTTGGCTACTGCTGGGCCTTAACTGGCACCCATGTAGACTACTGGTGTGCCTGCCCTTGCCTCGTTGTTGCTGGGCCTTAACTGGCACCCATGTAGACTACTGGTGTGCCTGCCCTTGCCTCGTTGTTGCTGGGCCTTAACTGGCACCCATGTAGACTACTGGTGTGCCTGCCCCCGCCTCGTTGTTGCTGGGCCTTAACTGGCACCCATGTAGACTACTGGTGTGCCTGCCCTTGCCTCGTTGTTGCTGGGCCTTAACTGGCACCCATGTAGCCTACTGGTGTGCCTGCCCTTGCTTCGTTGTTGCTGGGCCTTAACTGGCACCCATGTAGCCTACTGATGTGCCTGCCCTTGCCGGTAATGGCCACTTAATTTTATTTTATTTTCTAACCTTCAATTTAAATTTTAAAATCAAATCGACTTCAATTAAAGTGCAATTTTCACTGTTCAAAGGAACAGACAGTGATAATGGTGGATCCTAATTTAGCATCCTTGTGTTATCCATTTCAAACCATATGACCTGTGGATGTGAACTTGCGGGGGTTCTCTGCTGTCCTTTCATTTTTTAGCTCGGGGGCTCTTAAGAAGACTGTATTGTTATTCTTCGTCCCTACCTCCAAAGAGATGCCTATCACGCACAACTGCATGAGGGTGTGAGGCTAAATCTAGCCATAATACGGCTATTTTACTTTTAGGGTATAAACCCACACACCGTATACGCAGCTTATTTACTGCTGCGATACGCAGCAAATACGCAGCAAACACGCAACAAACACGCAACAAACACGCAGCAGATTAGATCTAAATAACTGGACACAGCATCAAATCTGCACCACCAAATCTGCTTCAAATCTGCTGCGTTTTTGCTGCGTATCTGCTGTGAATACGGTGTGTGGGTTTGTACCCTAAGGCGCAGCAGCACTGCCATGGGTAAGTGCCAACAGGCGGTGCTCAAACTGCTGAACAGCACCTTCTACCTTCCTTGGATCTTTTAGCCGTTTTGAAGGCAGGATTGACCAGGCCTTTTACCAGTAGCTTCTTTCCTTTCTTGGATGTTGTAGTAGCCTTTTTGAAGGCAGGATTGACCAGGTATTTTTAATACACAGGCTACCGCACTTGCCGTCTCTTAGAGACTTTTTAAAGGATTGAAAGTGTATTTGATCAAATTCCGTGGCCTCTTAAGCAGACTGTATTGTTCTCTGTGTCCTCACTGCCATGCTCTGACATCACACTACGTCTGAGGAGGAGCGGGACTGGTTGCCGGTGGCCCCGCCGATCGCGCCCCCGCCAACCAGCCTGCTGTTTTATTTATTTATTTTTTTGTGTAGCCGTGGCTGGGGCCTCGGTCGAGAGGCATCAAGTGTACCCTTGATGGTGAGTGCTGACTGACAACTGGCCTAGCCAGTTAGCTGTCAGCACCCGGGTTCATGTCCACTACATATCCCAGCCCCTGGACTCACTCCAATTTTTGGGAGGCTCACTTGCTTCCTCACTGACTTGTAATGGTTCTCTGGGTGCTCAATGCCATGCTGCTTCTGGCCTAATTTTTGGGAGGCTCACTTGCTGCCTCACTTACTTGTAATGGCTCTCTGTGTGTTCAAGGCCCTGCTGTGTCTGGCCTAATTTTTGGGAGACTCACTTGCTTCCTCACTGACTTGTAATGGTTATCTGTGTGTTGAAGGCCCTGCTGTGTCTGGCCTAATTTTTGGGAGGCTCACTTGCTTCCTCACTGACTTGTAATGGTTATCTGTGTGCTCAATGCCATGCTAGGTCTGGTATAATTTTTGGAAGGTTAACTGGCTACCGCTTCTACCTTGTTGGCTCTGTTCTCACTGCCATGTTGTGTCAGGCTGAATTTTTGGGTGGTTCATGATATGCTACCTCTGTTTTAATGGTTCCCCGTGTTCTCAAATTCCATGGCCTCTAAAGAAGACTGTATTGTTCTATGTGTCCTCACTGCCTGACGTCACACTACGTCTGCAGAGGAGCGGGACTGGTTGCCGGGGGCCCGCCGATCGCGCCCCCGCCTACCAGCCAGCTGTTTTATTTTATTTTTTTTGTCTAGCCGTGGCCGGGGCCTCACCACCCCCGGTCGAGAGGCATCAAGTGTACTCTTGATGGTGAGTGCTGACTGACAACTGGCCTAGTCAGTTAGCTGTCAGCACCCGGGTTCATGTCCACTACATATCCCAGCCCCTGGACTCACTCTAATTTTTGGGTGGACTCACTTGTAATGCCTCTCTTTGTCTGGCCTAATTTTTGGAAGGCTCACTAGCTTCCTCACTCACTTGTAATGGTTCTCTGTGTGTTCAATGCCCTGCACTCTCTGACCTTGTTTTGGGGAGCCTCACTAGCTTCCTCACTCACTTGTAATGGCTCTCTGTGTGCTGAATGCCATGCTGTGTCTGGCCTAGTTTTGGGGAGCCTCACTAGCTTCCTCACTCACTTTAAATGGCTCTCTGTGTCTTCAAGGCCTTGCAATGTCTGGCCTAGTTTTAGGGAGCCTCACTAGGTGTGCCTGCCCTTGCCTCCTTTTTGCTGGCCCTTAACTGGTATCCACGTTGACTATTGCTGGGCCTTTACTGGCATCCATGTTGACTACTGCTGGGCCTTTACTGGCATCCATGTTGACTACTGCTGGGCCTTTACTGGCATTAAAGGTGGACTACTGCTGGGCCTTTACTGGCATCCATGTTGACTACTGCTGGGCCTGCCCTTGCCTCCTTTTTGCTGGGCCTTAACTGGCATCCATGTTGACTATTGCTTGGCCTTTACTGGCATCCATGTTGACTACTGCTGACTACTGTGGTGCCTGCCCTTGCCTCCATGTTGGCTACTACTGGGCCTTAACTGGCATCCATGTTGACTACTGCTGACTACTGGTGTGCCTGCCCTTGCCTCCATGTTGGCTACTGCTGATCCTGCCTGGCCTCCATGTTAACTACTGTTGCTCCTGCCTGGCCTCCATGTTGGTTACTGTTGCTCCTGTCTGGCCTCCATGTTGGTTACTGTTGCTCCTGCCTGGCCTCCATGTTGGCTACTGCTGATCCCGGCAGTTCTCTGTGTGCTCAATGCCATGCAGTGTTGGCCTAATTTTGGTTAGGCTCACTTTCTTCCTCACTCACTTTTAATGGTTCTCTGTGAGATCACTGCCATGCTAGGTCTGGTATAATTTTTGGAAGGCTGACTGGCTACTGCTTCTACCTTGTTCAATCTGTCCTCACCGCTATGCTGTGTCAGGCTGAATTTTTGGGTGGTTCATGATAAACTTCCTCTGTTTTAATGGTTCCCTGTGTTCTCAATGCCATGCTGTGTCAGGCTGAGTTTTTGGGTGGTCCCTATTCCTACCTCTGTTTTCACCAGGCTGTTGCACAGAATTAGGCATAATGGTGCCATTAGGCAGCCTCAGAGGCATGCATACATGCTGCCCCTGCTGTTTCCTGTCCATTTCCGTTGTGTTTCCATCAATTTCTGAGGTTGACAGGTTTTCACACGACCTTCTCTCTACCGAACTTGAGTCCCCTCAAAAAATGCTCGAGTCTCCCATTGACTTCAATAGAGTTCGTTACTCAAAACGAGCACTCGAGTATAGGGAAATACTCGGCTCGAGTAACGAGCACCCGAGCATTTTAGTACTCGCTCATCACTAATCACTGTTCATCACAGACAGTGTTGGACTGGGGTATCTAGGGCCCACCATAGGAAATGATCCTGGGGGCCCATCAATAAAGAGCCAGTGAGAAATGACATGTCAGTCAGTGTTACTGCAGGTTATGAGTAGAGATGACCGAACAGCGAAAAGTCTTGGGTTCTATAGAACTCGAATCTTGTCGAACCGTCCTCATTTGATTCCCGATGCCTTTCTGGTCCTGGGTAATAGGCTGAATCCCAGAATTCCAGGCGGTACCCAGGCTGTCTCCTCCTTTCCCACGGATCGGGAAGGCATCGGGAATCAAATGCAGAAGGTTCGACAAGGTTCGAGTTCTATAGAACCTAAGATTTTCCGCTGTTCGATCATCTCTAGTTATCAGCTGAGGATCCTCCGGTGGGCCAGTCCGACACTGATCACAGAGATCTTCTCCTAACACCTGCTATTTCTTAAATGGTTTCTAAAGACTTTTTATATTACATTTTTAAAATGGCCCCTATACTGCCCCCTGGTTGGCTGGGCAAGTTGTTTGCAACATGTTATGGGCTACCCTGAAAACCCCTGTAACATCCTATCTGCCAAGCCAAGCGCCAGTGGCTCTAGGACTCACCCAATGTCTTATCCACAACAAAGAAGCTCACTTGTTTTTGTTGGTTTTTTTTAGTTTTTTTTCTTCTCCATAATGATTTCTAATACATCCTCTATTCTATGTGCATGTAACCTCTGTTACCTAAAGAAGATGTAAACTCCCTGTGAATAATCTGGTGTTTCTCTTCCCATCCTATTAGTATTCCGTAGTTATCTCGGAATATTTTAGGTAGTACTTGCATTTTCTGCTTGTCTGCTTCTATCGCTCCAAGGCCCCCGGCGCACAATCCCATCTCTCTCCTCTACAACTGTTTTTAAAACTCAGGTTTCCCTTCACTTTTATACAATGATACGTTTAACCTCAGACAGGTATTCCTTACCACCTCTCCTAGGTTGTAAACAGGACTTTGTTAATGACCCAAAATAAGAAAATCGACACCTCCAAGATGGACACCCCCCCCCCCCATGCCATTTGTGGTCATTGAGATGAATGATATCACCTTAGTTGTAAAACCCATAAAACTGAGTATGTAAAGCAATCCCCGTAGCCTGCAGATGTTGTTCTATTAAGCGTCTGGCGAAAGTATCATTTTCTTTGTAAAAGTGCTCCAAAAATGACTCCAATAACCTGTATATGATACCAGTAAAACGGCAAATCTGCTGCTAGAAGCTGCACAATGGGCCAAGATGTAAATGATCCCTGCAGTACATATGTGTTTACGGCATTTAGAGGGGGGATTGAGTCTAGAGTCACTTTCACAACGATGTTAACCTTGCAAGTAAAATATATTCTTTAATGTTCAAAAATTCTTCTGTGTCCTCTTAAAGGGGTTCTCTGGCAAAAAATTCAAATGAACTGGTAAGATAGATTTGTAATTTACTTCTATTTAAAAAATCTACAGTCTTCAAGTACTTATCAGCTGCTGTATGTCCTGCAGGAAGTAGTGTGTTCTTTCCAGTCTGACACAGTGCTCTCTGCTGCCTCCTCTGTCCATGTCAGGAACTGTATAAAGCAGGACAACCTACCTCTAAATGGAGACATCACAGAGATATTTTACACATCCTTCATGCACTTCCCTTTAGAGATATGATAAAATTTTGTTAACTTCAAGCAGCCACAAGGGGGAGCTTTCTGCATACAGATTTATGCTGCCTCCTTTAAAGCGTTTGTATAGGACTTGAAACATCTTTTATAAAGGCTTTAAAAAAATACAAATGAAGGTGAACAACCATTATTTTTTTCATAGCTTTGTCTACCGGCTTAGCCAGTCAGTGGCTGAGACAGATCACTGGACCACAGTGATTGGCTGAGCTTGGATTTACTGTAATTTGTATGGAGGCCAGACCAGGAGGCAATGATCAGTGGTGACCACCAGAACAGCAGGGGTTAGCGCAGGTGAACCACCCCTTATTCTTTCTATCTTTATTCTATCGTCAGACAACCCCTTTAAAGAGACTCTGTACCCCCAAACTACTTGTACCTTCGGATAGCTGCTTTTAATCCAAGATCTTTTCTGGGGTCTGTTCGGCAAGTGATGCAGTTATTGTCCTAAAAAAATACTTTTAAACTTGCAGCCCTGTGTCCAACGGCCGTGGCCTAGATTGTGTATGCTGGCCCCTAGAACATTTTCTCCTGTCTGAACATTACACAGGTGCCTGAACGATCCAGCCCATGTGCCATGCTGACACAGGTGAGGAATAGGAGACAATCTGCCTGGAGCATTCCTAATGATGAGGAGGGTGGTGAGGAGGGACAGAGAGGTTGTGCCAGCCTAATGCATACGCAATCTAGGCCACGGCCGTTAGACACAGGGCTGCAAGTTTAAAAGTTGTTTTTTAGGACAATAACTGCATCACCTGCTGAACAGACCCCTGGACAGATCTTGGATTAACAGCAGCTATCTGAAGGTACAAGCGGTTTGGGGGGGGGGGGTCAGATTGTGGGTACAGAGTCGCTTTAATGTGAGCCATAAAAATAGATATACAGACTTTTGCAAAAGACTTGACAATTTAAAGCGACCCTGTACCTTGCCGCCCCTGAACTGTCAGCACCGTCTTGTAGAACTCCTCATGCTATGCCTGGTTCAGGCCTGTCTCCTGCTTCCGGTGTGTAGAAGAAAAACAGCTTTTATCAATGTGACGCGGCTGGCAGTCAAACTGGCGTGGCCTGGAGCATCAGTGCCCTAGGTTTGTGGCGCCTCTCTCCACTCCTCCCTTAACTTTCAGAACACTCCTGGGCTGGATGAAGTCGGGGAGAGAGATGTCGCAGGCCTAGGGCACTGTTGCTCTAGGCCACGCCAGTTTGACTGCCCGCCCCGCCACATTGATAAAAAACGGTTTTCTTCTAAATACCGTTGTCGGGAGACATGTCGACCCCCAAACCGGTATCGGAGTTAGTACCTCTACAACACAGTGCCGGTGGTTCAGGGGCAGCAAGGTGCTAGTACAGAGTCCCTTTAACTTTTAGTCCTAAAAATATCCTTAGTTTCAGGAGAGTCCTGAATAATCCAGCAGAGCATATATCATATCCAGGCGTCCTGTGTATTGTATAGTGGTAATACATTATTCACCAGCCATACAGAGCTGGATATTGATGTATAAAACCCAGTACATTCATAGAGAAAAGTTTTTAATGTACATAACTTCTTATTCTAGTAAAATCAGCACTTAGAATCCAGGATTTTAATATCTCGGAGCAGATGCACTTTTTATGGCCGCCGTCTCTATCACCGAGCATCATCCACGGCTCCACAAGTCGCCAGTGTCAGATGTAACCTGCACAACAAGTGAAAATCTTATCAGAAAGGGGAAAAAAATCCAAGAAACTTTTTCCTTTTTCGACTCTCAGCAGGTTTCGCCATAATAAATGTTTATGATTCTAAGTTGAAATGAAAAAATATTGGATTTTTCTCATATCGTCTAACATAATTTTTTCTTAGCAACACGTCCTATATTAGGTTTTAACTATGATCACCGGTGATGAGGCTTGTGAGACCACAGTCCTGACATGACTGCAAAAGGAAAGATAAATTAGACTTTACTCATCATTTAACTGAGGGGAATCCAGCCCGGTGCCATCTGTCAAACTAGATCTGTATCTGCCAATTACAGAATGAAAGTGAGAAAATGAGATTATGCTTCCAGTGTGTGCGATACAGCTTTCTTCTCTCTGTTTCCAAGACTTTTACAGCCAAGTTTGGAAGGGAAAAAAAAGTTATTATCATTCCAAAAATAGTGGTAACGTTTCTAATAAGAAGGAGGCGAACAGTAAAATGTAAAAATAATAATTACTAATGTAATAATAATGCTATCACGGCAGCCTAGAGGGAGTGTCGCAGGGGATGGCGCCTGTGCGATCAATGGGCATAGTCGGATTGGCACAAGGTGTTAGGGTCCTATTACACAGAACGATAATCAGCCGATTATCAATTCATGTAATAGAATCGGCTGATTGTTGGTTTAAGTTTGGACCTAAAAACTTAAAAGCTGACCGTGCATTGCTACATGTATCAGCAATGCGCGGACGACGGCTGACGATTGCTCAAACATCTGATACCTTAGCTCTCCTCCCTCCCGTTCTTCTCTCCTTGCTTTGCAGCTTCCCGGTCCTGGCGGCAGTAACATCTGAGCGTCCTGTCAGCTGATAGGCCGCTCAGCCAATCAACGGCTGTGGCCGCTCAGCCAATCAACAGCTGACAGTACGCTCAGACACTGCTTCCGCCGGGACTGAGAAGCTTTGGAGCACATGAGGGAAGACTGGGAGCGAGGAGAGTTAAGGTATCACATGTTTGGGCAAGGGCTGCATGGACATCACTTACGATGTCTATGCAGCCCTTGCTGACCGATTATCGTGCCATCTAAAAGGTCCAGTAAACTCGTTTACTAAAATGATGGAGCCGTAGTCGGCCCGTGTAATAGGACCCTTAGGGTCCTATTAGACAAAGCAATATTTAACGATTAACGATAAATGATAGCAAACAAGATTATCGTTAACCTGAAATCGTTCACCATATTACACAGTATGATAGTCGTTAGTTACGATCGTTACTATGATCGTTTACTCCATCTGATTCCAGTAAAAGAAGGAGCGATGTGCAATTAATGTGGAATTACAGCGAACGATTAGAGAACGATTAACAATGATTTTAGGGTCAAATTTAAATCGATGATCAACAACACACAAATGATTTTTCGATCTGGTCTGCCTCTTGTCCAACCTGCCTCTGAAGCTGCTTACCCTGACCCTTCGCCTTACTGACTACAGTACCTTTCTCATCCCAGGTACTGCCCTGACTCTCCTGCTGAAGACCTGGCTGACCACATATACTTGGCCTCTAAATGACTCTAGGAACCACCTGCTGCTCACACCGGGACCACACTAGCCGCAGAAGTCCAGCTTCTGCATCCTGGAGCAGGATAAAGGGAGAAGACCTAGAGGACAGTTAGGGGCCTATTCCACGGGGCCGATTATCGCTCGGTGGAATAGAGAAAACGATCAGCCGATGATCGTGTCATCGGCTGATCGTTTATTTAGGTCCCCCACCGCGCATGGCTACGGTGGAATAGCGGTGCGCGGCGGGCGACTCACGATTTGAGAAGCAGCATCATACATTACCTGTCAGGACTTCTCCTTAGCTCCGTCTTCCTCCCCCGGTCCCGCGGCAAAGCATCAGCAGCTCCGAGCGGCCTGACTGAGCTGTCAGACCGCTTAGCCAATCACAGGCCAGGACCGCCGAGGCCAGTGATTGGCTAAACGGTCTGACAGCTCAGTCAGGCCCAGTGGCGGAACTACCGCCATAGCAGCCGTAGCGGCCGTGGCGCGGGCCCCCGGAGCTCACAAAGCCTGTAGCACCCAGCGGCCAAGCAGGCCTCCCGGGTGCTACAGCTGTTTGGGGTCCGGGGGTGTCCCGGGGATTCCCGGGCAGCACAGGTGACAGGCTCGGAGTGGCTTGGCGTCCGCCGGGGCAAGTACTTCCGGCGCAGGGACTTCCAGCACTCTAACAAGCGCTCCTGTGTACAGGCTAGGGGCGGACGCTGAGCTCACTGGTACCTGTGCTGCCGGGGATGCTGCCCCCCCTTGCCACCGTAATACGGTGGCAAGGGGGGGCAGCATCCCCGGCAGCACAGGTACCGGTGAGCTCAGCGTCCGCCCTCAGCCTGTACTTCCGGCACAGGAGCGCTTGTTAGAGATGCACCCTGCGCCGGAAGTACTTGCCCCGGCAGACACTGAGCCACGCTGAGCCCGACACCTGTGTTGCCCGGGAATCCCCAGGATGCCCCCCCCCCCTTCCCCCCGGGAGAAGAGGAGAAGACAGCCGACGGGGGAGTTAGGCGAGTTGTGTTTTTTTTATTTTCTATCTGCTTTGCAAAGGGGGATAATACAGGGGGAGCATCTATGGGGGATAATACAGGGGGTCATCTATGGGGGATATACAGGGGGGGCATCTATGGGGGATATACAGGGGGTCATCTATGGGGATATACAGGGGGGCCATCTATGGAGGAAAATAGAGGGTGGGGCCATCTATGGGGGATATACAGGGGGGTCATCTATGGGGGATATACAAGGGGGACATCTATGGGAGATATATAGGGGGCCATCTATGGGGGATATACAGGGGGGGGGCATCTATGGGGGATAATACAGGGTGGGGCCATCTATGGGGATATACAGGGGGGTCATCTATGGGGGATATACAAGGGGGACATCTATGGGGAATATACAGGGGGGCCATCTATGGGGGATAATACAGGGGGTCATCTATGGGGGATATACAGGGGGGGGCATCTATGGGGGATAATACAGGGTGGGGCCATCTATGGGGATATACAGGGGGGACATCTATGGGGGATATACAGGGGGCCATCTATGGGGGATAATACAGGGGGCCGTCTATGGGGGATATACAGGGGGGATATCTATGGGGATATACAGGGGGCCATCTATGGGGGATAATACAGGGTGGAGCCATCTATGGGGATATACAGGGGGGACATCTATGGGGGATATACAGGGCACCATCTATGGGGATAATACAGGGGGCCGTCTATGGGGGATATACAGGGGGGACATCTATGGGGGATATACAGGGGGCCATCTATGGGGGATATACAGGGGGGACATCTATGGGGGATATACAGGGGGGACATCTATGGGGGATATACAGGTGGAGCATCTATGGGGGATATACAGGGAGGTCATCTATGGGGGGTATACAGGGGGGCCATCTATGGAGGATAATAGAGGGTGGGGCCATCTATGGAGGATATACAGGGGGGTCATCTATGGGGGATATACAGGGGGCCATCTATGGGGGATATACAGGGGGAGGGGCGTCTATGGGGGATAATACAGGGTGGGGCCATCTATGGGGATATACAGGGGGGACATCTATGGGGGATATACAGGGGGTCATCTATGGGGGATATACAGGGGGGGCATCTATGGGGGGTATACAGGGGGGCCATCTATGGAGGATAATAGAGGGTGGGGCCATCTATGGGGGATATACAGGGGGGTCATCTATGGGGGATATACAAGGGAGACATCTATGGGAGATATACAGGGGGCCATCTATGGGGGATATACAGGGGGGGGGCGTCTATGGGGGATAATACAGGGTGGGGCCATCTATGGGGATATACAGGGGGGACATCTATGGGGGATATACAGGGGGCCATCTATGGGGGATAATACAGGGGGCCGTCTATGGGGGATATACAGGGGGGACATCTATGGGGGATATACAGGGGGCCATCTATGGGGGGTATACAGGGGGGCCATCTATGGAGGATAATAGAGGGTGGGGCCATCTATGGGGGATATACAGGGGGGTCATCTATGGGGGATATACAGGGGGCCATCTATGGGGGATATACAGGGGGAGGGGCGTCTATGGGGGATAATACAGGGTGGGGCCATCTATGGGGATATACAGGGGGGACATCTATGGGGGATATACAGGGGGTCATCTATGGGGGATATACAGGGGGGGCATCTATGGGGGGTATACAGGGGGGCCATCTATGGAGGATAATAGAGGGTGGGGCCATATATGGGGGATATACAGGGGGGTCATCTATGGGGGATATACAAGGGAGACATCTATGGGAGATATACAGGGGGCCATCTATGGGGGATATACAGGGGGGGGGCGTCTATGGGGGATAATACAGGGTGGGGCCATCTATGGGGATATACAGGGGGGACATCTATGGGGGATATACAGGGGGCCATCTATGGGGGATAATACAGGGGGCCGTCTATGGGGGATATACAGGGGGGACATCTATGGGGGATATACAGGGGGCCATCTATGGGGGATAATACAGGGTGGGGCCATCTATGGGGGATATACAGGGGGCCATCTATGGGGATAATACAGGGGCTGTCTATGGGGGATATACAGGGGGGACATCTATGGGGGATATACAGGGGGCCATCTATGGGGGATATACAGGGGGGACATCTATGGGGGATATACAGGGGGAGCATCTATTGGGAATATACAGGGGGCCATCTATGGGGGATATACAGGGAGGTCATCTATGGGTATTTACAGGGGGCATCTTTGGGGGATAATACAGGGGGCCATCTATGGGGGATAATACAGGGGGCATCTATGGGGGATAATACAGGGGGTCATCTATGGGGATATACAGGGGGGCCATCTATGGGGGGTATACAGGGGGGCCATCTATGGAGGATAATAGAGGGTGGGGCCATCTATGGGGGATATACAGGGGGGTCATCTATGGGGGATATACAGGGGGGGGCATCTATGGGGTATAATACAGGGTGGGGCCATCTATGGGGATATACAGGGGGGACATCTATGGGGGATATACAGGGGGCCATCTATGGGGGATAATACAGGGGGCCGTCTATGGGGGATATACAGGGGGGACATCTATGGGGAATATACAGGGGGGCCATCTATGGGGGATATACAGGGGGGACATCTATGGGGGATATACAGGGGGAGCATCTATTGGGAATATACAGGGGGCCATCTATGGGGGATATACAGGAAGGTCATCTATGGGTATTTACAGGGGGCATCTTTGGGGGATAATACAGGGGGCCATCTATGGGGGATAATACAAGGGGCCATCTGTAGGGGGACACCATAAGGGGGCATTTATAAGGGGACCAAATGAGAGGGCATCTATAGGGGGACAACATGGGGGACCATCTATAAGGGGGATGGACAACACGGGGGGTAATTTATAAGGGGCCAACAAGGGTGGCATCGGTAAGGGGGAATACCCAGAGCGGCATATACTATAATGGGATCACATAGTGTCAGGGCTATCCACTAAACAAGGGTGTAAAGGGGCCAATACAGATGTGCAGTGTGTATAGAGATGAGGATGGTGCCAGAGTGAGGAGCCTAATATGTTTCTCTGGCAGATTCTGTGGATTTGTGGCTCGGAGACGTTCTAATGGCCCAGGAAGGATGAAGAAGAAAATGAAAAGGAAACAACTCCGATAAGAGAAGACGTCCCCTGTGAGTCACTTAATATAACTGTACTGTAATTTATATGGTGTACAGAACCTGTGTAGAGCTGAGTGTGTTGATGGCGTAGTAGTCGATTGAGAGGGTGGGGGCCCCAATCAAAAGTTTGCTATGGGGCCCAGCCATTTCTAGTTACGCCCCTGGTCAGGCCGCTCCGGAGCTGCTGATGCTTTGCCGCAAGACCCGAGGAGAAGTCCTGACAGGTAATGTATGATGCAAGGGCTGCAAGGACATCGGTAACGATGTCCCTGCAGCCCTCGCTCAACGATCATCGGGCCGTGGAATAGGCCCAGTAAACGAGCGTCGATCTAGCAGATCGGCGCTCATTTACATCGTTGATTGGGCCCCCATTGGCCCGTGAAATAGGACCCTTAGACTCCGCCTCCTGGTGTAGCTCAAAGCCAAACCAGTTAAGGAGTACACCAGGTCCACATTCTCTGTTACATGTGCCAAACTGCGGCCTTCCAGATGTTGCAAAATTACAGTTAAGCAGTTACAGTTACAGTTTTGGCTGTCTAGACATGATGGGAATTGTATTTTTGTAACAGTGGGAGGACCGCAAGCTTGACATCCCTGAACTAGAATGTTTTTCAACCTGTGCCATGTTTATCACAACCTGTGCCAAAGTACACAACAGTATGAAGCACAAAGCAGTAACGTAGGATCAGTATAACAAACAATCACCATAATTCATGTTTTTGTTTTTTTTTAAACAAAAGTACCATAACACAAAAAATTACTTTATACATTTATTGTTGAACAGCCATGTTGCCAGAAAAATACAGAAGTTATAATAAACCGATGCTGAAAATGACAAAAAATTCCTCTTGTTGGCCCAAAGTAGGTTGCGTCCTCAAGGGCTTGAAGGTCACAAAAACTTTTTATTGTATGTCTAAAGGGATCTGGTGAATAACGTCGCCGGTTACGTTTTACTAAGAAACCAGTCCTTTATCTCCATGTTTCCTGATGTTCACATGAATCGGGACACGTCTTTTTAAAAATTTTTGATTATGAAAAATTAGTTGTGCTGTTGGTTCCACGAATCTTCCAGAAGTTAGAAAAAAGGGCCGAGGGTCACGTAACAAGTTCTAACATACTTTTTTTCCCTTTAAGTTTCTCTTCAAGACCGCTCTGATTTCACACATTTAAAATCTTTTTCATACCTTTCGAAGTTTTCCTACTTATTTTTGTCCTAAAACAGCAAGTTCACTATATAGGTCAGCTGCCTTTCCCAGGGGAGCGGCGAGGTGTTTGTAAGGGATACAGCCAAGCGGAAAAGAACATAAAGGGACATCAGCATCAAGGTCTCACAGCTTCGTACAGTCGTCACGAAAGGATTATACATAATACATGGAGCGGATAGCGCTTTGTGCTGGCTATTTTGCAGATGTGTTAGTAACCTTACACTTGACATGTCACTAGTAGCCACAGCCGAGTCTGTACAAATGTCGGCAAAATGAACACGTATCTATTGACAATGCTACAGATGTGGCCGTGCAGGTCTGCAGCCTCAAGATGACTGCTATTTTTTTTTTCTGTCTTTTTCATCTTACTTTTTTGGAAAAAATTTTATTGAATGGACTCGTAAAGTTTATTTTACCCAACTCACCACTTTAAATTTACACCAACGTCATTGTTTCCTATTGTTCTGCTCCATCATAGTAGACAGATAGGTTATGTACCGGCAATTACCCTAAAACCTTGACAGTTTATTCTATATCAGTCCATCAAACATACAGTATGTAAACAGAAAAACATGTGACTTCCCCCTGATGAAGCATGCGTCTCTGTGAAATGGACATGGGGGAAATTAAGTGTCCTCCCGTTTGAGTCCTGTATGTTGCTGGTCTGATATAGAATAAAGCAGTGGTTTATGGTAAATGCCTCTGTGGAATTTTTTTCCTTTGGATTTACACTGGGACTATCTATACTGAGCACCACTATTAGCGCATGTTGCTGACATCTGGACATTTGTATGTAATATTCTTGGTGTGTAGTGCCAGTGCACATTTTGTTGCTTATATGGACAGAATATATCAAATTAAACCAATCAGGGAGTTGGCCCTAGTACCTTACAGCTCTCCTATGCTGTGCTCGGCAGTCTCTGGCGGGAAAGCAAATTCAAAATTTAGGCATGAGGGTGGAGCCGTAGTGGTATGTAGTGCCTCTGCCCTTTTCCCAGCCACTCCCGCTTTATAGACAGGCCTTTGCATTAAGTTCCCAGTGTTAAGGCTGCCAATCAAGCATGAGTGGCTTCGAAGGAGGTGGAGGCTGCATGACTTCATACCACTGTGGCTCCTCTCTCCTGCTTACTCGCCAGGCACTGGGATGGACTATTAAAGATGAAGATATGGAATTTGCCGTCCCGCTGGAGACTGCCGGGCACATTGTCAGAGAGCCGTGTCTGGCAGCTGTAAGGGTACTATAACACAAAGTGATTATCATCCCTACCTGGCCGTTTACTCCAGCTAATAATCGTTTCGTCTAGTAGGTCATGTTTTAAATCAATGATCAGCCGACATACACGATGTTGACTGTTTGTTGATTTAAAGCAGGGATGGGGGATCTTCGTCCCTCCAGCTGTTGCAAAACTACAATTCCCAACATGCCTGGCTGTCCAGGCATGATGGGAATTGTAGTTTTGCAACAGCTGGACGGCCGAAGGTTCCTCATCCCTAATTTGATAGCGATGGTCTGGTGGTTGTCCCACCTGTCCAATACGGCCCTAAGGTACCAGAGCCAAGGTTCCCTTTAAAGCCTACACACCCTAGATTATTGATGGCCAAAACCAACATTTTTCAATTGGACCAACCATAAAATATATATGAAGATCTTCCTCCTTTTCCCCAGCAGATCATGTTAAAAGGAGAGAAAGATCAGTTGAGTTTCAATATATCTAACCCATTTGGTCTCAAAAGTTTTCATGTCTCTAGTTCCACCACTATACAACAACACGAATCCTAATTTCTCATGAATGATGTCATTGTGTCGTGCATCAGAGAAAAAAAACCCATCATTTAACCTGCTCGGCTGTAGAGGGATTGACTTTCATCCTCCAATCTGAAGATCTAATATAACAAGTAATGTTTTTATTGAGTTCTGAGCTGCCACAAAAATATTGTTTATCATATCAATAGTGTTTAGAATTTCTCCATCTACCTTATTGCCCAGACTGCTCGATGAACTAAGCCTATAATCTCTAGGGCTCAGTTTCCAGCAACCTGAGAGCGAGCGGGAGGCAGAGCAGGACAGTAACAATGAGTAATAGTAACTCGGTTTTATCTTGTTATCAGCTTATCCGGAGATCCAGTATACTCCAAAGAACTGTACACTTCTGCAATCTTGTCGTACAAAATGCAGTCTGATGCATCAAAGAGAAAACCCCGAGCTGCTGGAGCATTTGCAGAAACATTGCTTGGAGGTAAATACGTCTAAAAGCAAAAACATAGTAATGGAATATTGATGGTAGCCAGAAACAATTTGGATAATGTTTGAGAACTGTAAAACCAGGAAACTTAGAAGTACTCACTGGATAACGCTGAAATATAATGCCCATGGCTGCATGCAACCCGACAAGGAATCCATCTATATCAATTCGATATAATTCCATCCGTACGTCCGGGAACAAGGATGTTGACATCTATTTATATTGGGTTCCTCCTGAGTTACTCAACATTTTTGATTAAAGGAGAAGTCCAGCGATTTTTATTATGTGGCAGCCAGCAGGGGCAAGGGGGAATTTGATAACCAGTAGGAACTTACCTTCCCTGGTGCCAGTGAAGTGAGCACATATATACCTAGATACACATGTCCTACATCCAGCACTTGAAGTGATACTAGTTCACCAGTCTAGCACCCACGGCCAGGGTTTCTTTTTTAGGGGCCATTGCTCCTTCGATATACCTCCCTGGTTCATGTAAAAATCCCGGTATAAGGTAAAATCCCAATACTGGCTACCCTATCACACTATTAATACACACATGCACGGATTTTTTGAGCACAGTAGTTATTTGATATTTTAAATTGTATTTATGAAATAAAAGTTATGTTTTAAGCCTCCAGGCTATTCGCAGGCATTAGGGTGCATTCCCACTGATGAAACGATAATTGTGCCTCCTGGACTTGGCTGGGATCACCCCTCCTTATATTGGTAAATATTGTACATATAAATATATTAAAGCTTGTTGTCACACAGCGATCTCATACCCGGTCTCATACACATCAGTAGTAAGTCTGCAATTAAAATGACCATTACAATGCAGATATTGAAAAAAAAACTACCTATTATCCATTGTTTGCATATTGTCCTAAGGCAGAGATCATGCTGAAGTTCAGGTTGAGAGCCTGTGGCCGCTATACTTAGAGTGCAGTCTTCCTGGTGATTTTCCTGCTAGTTCGGTGTTCTGGCCGGTAACACCATGAACTAGCACAATAGTTCCTTAGTGAATTGAAACAGTCCTGAGCGACGTCCCTCTTCCTGGCTGTGGATCCTCTGGAGGGACAAATTAAAATCCTACTAGTCACAGTGCGAACACCTTCATCAGGGATTAGCTCATCTATTATGCCTAATACCGTCACTCTATGGAAGGTCCTTTTCTGCTGTGTTTTTTTAATTGGTAAATTAGTTTTATAATAGTGGCCATAACATAGTTATCCATCGAATGTTCCCTGTACAGCTATGACCAAAGGATTGCACCAAGGTACTACAGCTTTATGATTATGGGGTAACTAGAGTATAAATGTGATCCTGCTGATTAAAAAACAAAAAGTGTTGAATTAAGCGGCACTTCAAGGTAGATCCAAGGTAGATCTCCTTAAGGATATTTGATAGTTGATATCCTCCACAATGTTAGGACCCTGTTGCATTACTAGACTGACCAGGCCGGTATAGCCCTGTGTAAAAGGGTCAGTGATCAGCAAACAATTTTGTTGGCTAATTAGTAGGGATGAGTGAGCCGTGAGCATACTCATCCACATCCGAACGTGCAGTAATTGATTACCGGTGGCTGAAGAAGTTGGATACAGGCCTAGGGAGTCCTGGAAAACATGGAAACATCTATAGGCCACAGGCTGTATCTATATTTTCCAGGCATCCAACTTCTTCAGCCACCTGTAATCAAATGCTGCACTTTCAGGTTCGGATGAGCATGCTCAAGGTTCGCTTATCTCTACCAGTTGGGTCGGTTGTTGGATGCTCATTTGCAGCTAATGGCTGATTGTAGCAAAGGGCCACATGAATGATCCAGCAATCATTTGTGTGGCCCCCCTGCCAGATGCTCGATCATTATAAAAGGTATGTGAACAAGAGGTGATCTATGAGATGTATGCATGTTTATTTTGTGGATTTGGGCATGTAATAAAGCCTGTCTCCGCTCAACCAGTCTTTGGATTGGGAACAGCTGCCGGGGCAACCATACAATGTCCAGTGAGTATTGTGTTAATTAGAAACGATGTTAAACCACCACATCATTAAAAAATGCTCTATTATTATATATAAAAAATAATAATAATTTGGTATCACCAATGTTTAATCTCATAAAATATAAAAATATTAATCCTGCAACATTATACAAGTAAAAAAAATCCTCATTTCTAAAAAAATAAAAATAAAAACAAATATTTATTTTTTTGCTAAATATGAGTGGTCATATAGTCACGTAAACAAGGAAATTAGTAATAACTCTTAAAAGATGGGGGTGAAAAAAAAAAAAAAAGAATTGTCTGTGTCCTTATAAAGGGTTAAGTGGGCACTGGCAGAAACATTTTGAAATCGGGTGTTTGTAAGGTTTCCAGCATGCCATGTATCTTGGGAACAATATACTATGATAACACCTTGCAAACAATTGGCCTTTCTGGGATAAACAAATTTTAATTTCTAACTAGCGCCATTAATAAAACATAGGCAGCGATACATGGCGTTTCCAGCGCCGCTCATCAGAATGCAAAGTACATGTTTGTTTTAAAGGAAATAAATATAATAGCTCCTAAATAGCAGCTGCTATCTCCGAGTCTGAATACTCCCACTCGCTCGGCTTCATTGTGAGATTTTTTTTACCTGCCAAGTCTAATCAGGCACAAGGATAATCATTAATATCAGCTAACGTCAAAATGCTTATTTACAGAATGATTTTTTTTCCAAGTTAAACACGGAACACAAAGAGCTGAAATGATTATTTACCAACCAACACTTCACACATAGAAAATACTTGTGTTAATTTGTAATTTTTTTTCTTTTTCTTTCAACAATGGAGGTAAAAGAGGGGGAGTAGTAATACAACTGTTAAAGAGGGCAGAGAAAAAAATATATCGCTAGGAAAAATAATATTTATATGTTAACCCTTTAAAGTGTGGCCAGAAAACATTGCCCTTGTCAATATACCATTATCGCTATCCATATGACCAGGCCATGTTCTTCCATTAAAAAAATCGGTGCAATTTTTGCACTGTAGACCTGTTTTATTGTTCCCCTGTGACAGCATAGTTACCTGAACTGGTCATCTGCTGTTATGGCCCATCTACAGAAACTTCAAGTTGTGTATTCACGCACCTTTGTTAATCTGTATGTATACGTTCCTACTGCACATACCCTGTGCAGTAGGAATGTATATATACGTTCCTGCACTGACGGGGTTACTGATGTGTGCGGGACTGCTGCAGTGAGAGCGGTCCCGCACACATCAGTGTGTCCAGGGCCGGAGGTAATGATAGGCAGCTGCAATCTTGCAGCTGCATCTCAATAACCCCTTAAACGCCACAACCTATAGCGATTGCAGCGTTTAAGGTACTTAGTGACAGAACAAGCTTCTGTCACTGAGTGATCGAGGCAGCGGGGGTCCCGATCGCATGTACCGACGGACGGGGTAAGCGATCGGCGATCTATGTATAGAGTCTGCTCTCAGGCAGACTCTAAGCATAGATTGCCGATAACACTGATCTATGCTATGCTATGGCATAGCATAGATCAGTACATGCAGTCGAATGACTTTACAGTGAAAAAAAGTGTAAAAAAAAAAAGGTGCAATAAAAAAAAAAAGTTTTTAAAACCCCCTCCCAATAAAAGTTTAATATTACCCCTTTTCCCATTATAAAAATAAAGGTGGAGAAATAAAAGCGCTATGGCTCTTGGAAGGCGAGGAGGAACATTGCATTAATTTGACCCGGACATCCGGGCATCAAAGGGCTCTGTCTTGAAGGGGTCAAATGACGGTTGTTGTATTTAGCCGCACAATTATGACCCCTTTCACCAGTTTGGCTTTCAACTTAAAGGGGTATTCCGGCATTTTTAAATAATTGATATAGTGTTGGGACTGTAGAAGAAAAAATGGTTCTCACCTCCCCTGGTCCCTTGTAGGTGCCGATGTATTTATTGTCTTCCTCCTCCTCCTATTGTCATTCCTTCACCTCTTCCTTATCTTGGTCTTCCTTTTCCTTTTACTTATATGTCCGTTCTTCTTACTCTCTTTTAAGGGGATGTCTAGAAATGTATATAACTGAAGGAAATGAAAAAAAAAAAATAATAATTACTTACTTGTTGAATCCCCTGCCACTCCAGCACCAACACTTAAGCAGTGTTGACTGGCCCACCAGAGGATTCTCCGATGGACCCCCAGCTCTGAACCTGCAGTAACACTGACTGACAGGTTGTTTCGCACTGGTTCTTCATTTGAGGGCCCCCTGGATCATTTCCTCTGATGTGCCCCAGGTACCCCAGTCCGACACTGCACTTAAGGTATCTAATGTATATAACGTGCCATATAACCATGGCGCCACGAGAACCAGTCTCAGCAGTGATACCAGCATGTATGGCACTAGACTAAGGCCAATGGGTTGCAGTTAGAGATGAGTAACCCTCAAATACGCTCAGGTTCATCCAAACTCAAGTGTCCTGAATTTCATTACCAGTGGCTGAAGAAGTTGGATGCTGCCCTAAGGCTGTTCCCTCGAAAACATGGATACAGTCATATAGGCCATAGGCTGTATCCATGTTTCCAGGACTCAGTAGGACTGCATTCAACCTCTTTATCTACCGGCAATCAAATGCAGCATGCTTTGGTTTGGATGAACCAGAGCATATTGGAGGTTCACTAACGAGTCCAGAGAATTAGAAGAAGAAGTACTGTACATGAGAAAGAAAGAAGAGGAAGAAGAGGAAAAAAGTAAAAAAAATAAAAAAAACGGAATATGAGCCATCTCTTGTAATTCCTCATGTTTGCTGTATTTATTATCTTTCTCAATCTGTTCACCGTTTTCATATTCTACTAATTCCTCACGTTCTTCTATCTGGATCTTTCTCTTAAGCCGCATCATCATCTTCTAGTTTGTAATACTATTATTTTTCTTTCTTCCTTCTCATATGCTTCTTATAAGTCTTCTTCCAATTCCCCACACTCCTCTCCTCCATCTTTCTCATACCACTCTTCATTTTGCAATTCCTAAAACTTTTTTTTTCTAGTCTCACTTTTTCATCTGCTTCTTTATCTTCTTGCAGTTTCTCTTTCTCCTCTTCCTCTTGTTTGTTGTTCTCAGATACCTCTTCTTCATCAATTTCTCATATGCCTCTTATTTTCTCATTCTCTTACTTTTTTTGCTTCCATTATCATCTTCTTCTTCTTCTCCTTCTCCTTCTCCTTCTTCTTCTTCTTCATTTTCCTGATATTCCTCATACTTGTGTTGCTTTGCTTTCCTCCTGTTCTTTCTTTTTTTCCTTCACTCCAAGCAGTATGATCTTAAATTGCATACGACACAGTATTCAGTTACCTTACCCCTCAATCCAGAGCATCAACTTAAAGGAGTAGTCTAGGCGGGAGACAACTTCTTTTTTTACCCTCAGCGTATCTTGGAAGTATGCAGTAACTTCAGAGATGAGGGCGAGGGGTTAATGTCTTGTGGGCAAAACAATAATTATTGTGAATTGGTACCAGCCCCATCTAGTCTCAGAAAGTATACTACCAAGACGTGCCAGGAAATGAAGCCAGGGAGCAGAACAGGTAAGACTTCAAAAGTTTTGATTGTTTGGGGTCTGGATGTTTACCACCAAGTATTAGCCAGAGCTAGAAGAACGACGGCCTTCATAGATCCCCCATACTGCTTAATTAGGCTTTGTTCACACTGTGTATATGTCCGGCCGCATATTTTCGCAGCCGGACATGTACGCGGTAAACTCCGGCCGGAGATTGACGCTACTTGTGGCCGGCTACGTACGGACCGCGAACTTACGCCCGAAGTCTACTTACGCTTCCCGAGCGTCCTACGTAGCGATCTTTTACTTGGAAAGCTTCGCCTAGCCCCGGACACCCCACAGAACCTTTTGGATCGGCACAAAAAGCTGCAAAATTTAAGAAATCACCACTACGTACGGGACCGCATGTAACGCTACGGGCGTAAGTTCTGGCATTTTCGTACGCAAACAATGGTCTGGTTCATTTTTTACGCCGGCACGTACGATCCGGGCGTAAGTTCGTACGTAGTGTGAACAGTGCGGCCGTACATCGTATACTTTCCATTATACGCAAACTACGTAAGTCTCTGGCTGCTTATTCACGGAACGCGCTACGGCCGGAAACTTACATAGTGTGAACATAGCCTCGTTCTGGCTGCGTTCACACTATGTATATTTCAGTCAGTATATGTATATTTCAGTCAGTATATTTCAGTCAGTATTGTGGTCCTCATATTGCAACCAAAACCAGGAGTGGATTAAAAACACAGAAAGGATCTGTTCACACAATGGTGAAATTGAGTGGATGGCCGTCATTTAATGGCAAATATTTGCTGTTATTTTAGAACAACGGCTGTTATATTGTAATAATGGCCGTTATTTACTGTTATATGGCGGCCATCCACTCAATTTCACCATTGTGTGAACAGATCCTTTCTGTGTTTTTAATCCACTCCTGGTTTTGGTTGCAATATGAGGACCACAATACTGACTGAAATATACTGACTGAAATATACATATACTGACTGAAATATACGGACTGAAATATACGTAGTGTGAACGCAGCCCCCAAGTTCTAAAATGTGTGTGACGGTAGCGTTTTATGTCTGTCACTTTAATGGTCCCTCTATCAGGTGTGTGGTCTAGCACTCAGCACCCACCTCTATTAATCAGGGTGCAATAACCAGCAGAATAGTGAGTGCAGCTCCGGTAAATAATACAGGATGTAACTTAAGATCAGTCCAGAATCAGTAATGTAATGTATGTACACAGTGACCTCACCAGCAGAATAGTGAGTGCAGCTCCGAAGTATAATACAGGATGTAACTCAGGATCTGTACAGGATAAGTAATGTAATGTATGTACACAGTGACCCCACCAGCAGAATAGTGAGTGCAGCCCTTGAGTATAATACAGGATGTAACTCAGGATCAGTACAGGATAAGTAATGTAATGTATGTACACAGTGACCCCACCAGCAGAATAGTGAGTGCAGCTCTGGAGAGTACTGGCCACTAGAGGGAGCTTCTTCCTGTTTCCTGTGTGTTGCTGTGAGGATCGTTTGGTGTGCTCTGTGCATTTGGAGGGAAGCCTGGACTTTGTTTTCTTTGGGGTGCATCCCCTTCTCCCCAGGAGGGGGGTGCAGGCCCAGGTATGAGCGAGGCGAGGAGAACCCCAACTCCTGCCCCCCGAACCAGGTCTGTGGGGGGCAGAGGAATCCAGCGACCAACAGCAGAGGGAACACCATCAGGAGGTCCATCAGAGGTACAAGGGCTGAGGAGGTCTGCTAGGAGGTGCAGCGATGCTTCTCCAGCCGCCCCTGAACTAGAAGTGACAAAGGGTAGCCGCAAGGCTACGACTAGCTGTGGAACTACAAGCACCAGCAGTGCTACAGCGACTGTGGAATCATGTCATGACAGTGTGAGCAGTGACACTCCTCCTGGAGCAAGGCTGTCTGCCCATGGAGGTGTGGAGAAAGATTGGGGGGTGCCGCGGTCCCAAGAGACGGGCCAGACCTATGGCCTCCGGGTTGCTGCAGGCCTCCATGGGTATGAGGACACCAGGAACCAGCTGTACAAGCTCCAGGAGGAGGTATGTGCTGTAAAAGCATTAATGGACACTGCTGCTAAGCAGCAAAAGGCTGAGTTATCAGCGAAGATAAAATGTCTGAAAGCTGATATCAAAAGGCTAATGAAAAAACGAACTTTTATTTTGGAGAACAGTGGGCCGTTTAGAGAAAAACTACAAAATGACGATCGTTTTGCTGAAATGGAGAGAGAAAAGCGGAGAGGGCTGAGAGGGCTCCAGCCAGAGAGCCGGGTGGAGGAGGAAGGAGACGCTGCGGAGGTACGTGATGTTGAGCCGAATCCACCCGGGGGTCCCCAACAACAGACCCCATACAGTGGGCTCCCTGCAGGGCAAGCGGCATTGTCATCTAGCCGCGGTTCGGGGGATGAAAGCAACACCAGTTACCAGGGAGGGGCGCTGATGGCCCAGATCCAGCTCCTGGAGTCACCAGGGCGCCTCCAGGACTTCGTATTCGGAGATGAGTTACCAGAGGAGGCGCCTGGGAGAAAGACTAAGGTAAAGACCACCAAGCTTCAGGAGCAGGTAACATTTGTATATTCCCCCCTCCCTGTGCCCCCCGGACTGGCCTCAGGGTCAGCTCACTGTGTGAACCCCATATCTCAGCCCGGCCTGAGTTCTGTTGTGGACTCAGTGCAGGAGAATGGGGAGAGTATGGAGTCTAGTATGGCGGTAAGCTCCATCTCTGTTTGCAGTAGCAGAGGTGGAGCAGGTGAGGAACCGGCCGTAAGGTCGGACAGCGATATTGGCCCAGCGGCGGGCAGTGGTAAGAAAGGTGGCCCAGCGGTGGGCAGTAATGTTAAAGGCACTGGTGCATCAGCTTGCTCCCTGATGGGAGGGGGGAGCGGCTGTGTGCCGGTGTCAGCTGCGGGAGCTCCGGTGGCGCTTGGCGCTGGCACTGCTGTTCCTTTGGAGCAGCGGTGTCGTCGTCGGGATGCTGCCGGGGCTGGGATGCCTTCGCCTCCCAAAAGAAAGACTAGACTAAAGCCATTGTTTTGTATTGGAGTTGCTGGACCAGATCGTGCGGAGGACTCTAGTACTGATGAGGCAGAGGGTACCAGCAGAAATAGGGCAGGGGCTGCCTCTAAACAGTCCAGGCAGGCTGTTCGGTCCTTTCTAAAGGGACCAGTGGCCTGTCCTGTGGAGGTGGCTCCGGTCCTGGTACCCAATGACGCTGATGGTACAAAATCTGTTTCTGTTCCAGAACACACCGGTCCACCCAGTGTGAATGGGGGAATTAATGTTGGGGGGAAGGCAGGAGTGAATGTGGGGAGGAATCTGTCTGGGGCTTTGGAGGGTGGTCGGGGTAGTGTGACATGTGGTATTGGTGTGGGTATGGATTATGTGGAGGAGGGTGGTGAAGGGGCACAGATTAGTGGTGGGAGCATAGGGCCTGGTCCAGTTGCACCCCCAGCGGCTGCAGCAGCAGTACGCAGCTATGCAAATGTCGCTGGGGGAAGTGGGGGACCTTCCTCGTCCTCGGGCCCTGGGGATGGTGATTTGCATCGACGTGTTCTGCAGGCCTTAAAGAAAGGGGAGAGAACAATCAATGTAGAGGGTAGGGAGGTTGATCTGTCTTTCTTGATAGAGAGGCATGGCCTTGCAGCCTTCCGAGAGGAAAGGGGTCGGGAAAATGTGTGGTCTCTCCCAACAGCCGGGCCAGGCGGTGTCCGAAGGAATGTGGTCCGTCTGAGGTGGAGAGGCAGTGATACATGTCCCCCAAGATCTAAAGTTGTTGAGCTCCTGCTGAGGATGAGCTTCAAGGCAACCGACATCTTTGCCTTGATACATCCCTTTGGTACCCCTGAATTCGATATCAGCTTTGTTCGGCCAGAGGGGCTTGAGCTTTTTTGGTCGAACTATGAGCTGGTAAAGGATGAGCCCGGCTGGCGAGACTTTGCCATTCAGGCGGTGTCTCGCCAAAATAACGTCAAGAGAGTGACCGTTTTAACCCGTAACGAATCACTCTCTTGTATTGACATCATGACGTGGCTTGGCCGGTATGGAGAGGTGGTGGAAGTCCCAAAGAAGAACAGGGACGAATATGGCATCTGGTCAGGGGCTTGGACCTTTATGGTCAAACTTAGGTATTCAGGAAACACCGTTACCCACATACCATCTGCCACCTTCCTAGGAAGGGATCGAATCCAGGTCTTCTACCAGGGTCAGCCGAAGCTCTGTCACAGGTGCGGTGACCCCACACATTTCAGTGCTAGGTGCACGGTATTGAAGTGCTCGTTGTGTGGGGAAATAGGTCATCACGCTGCATCCTGTGCGGAGATTAGGTGTCACCTGTGTGGTGACTTAGGTCACCCATTCAGTCGCTGCCCTCGTTCCTTTGCCAACGCAGTTGTTACCCCGGTGGAGAAAGGTCGTGAGGAGGAATCTACTGGGGGGGCAGCTGACGGAGGTGAAGGAGTAAAAGAGCCAAGGAAGAAAAGTAAGCAAAAGACGCCAGCCCAACTGAGGCGTCGGGATAAGCGCCAAAGGGAGAGGGAGATGGGGGAGTCTCAGGAGCCTTGCGCAACTGTGATGACCTCTGACCTCATCCCTGAGGCCAATCTTACTGCTGAGGCTCTGAGGGACAGTGATCTGGATGAGGAGATCTGGAGGATTCGGAAAGAAGAAGGGGCCATCTCCGCACTGTCCTCCCATGGTGAGAGCGCGGATGAGGATAGTGGGAGATGGGTGGAGCACAAGCGGGGTACTAAAAAGAATAAGAAAAGGGGGGATGTAAGATCTTCTCCCACCCCCCAGATGCCAAAGGAAGGTACAACCATCCTCCCTCTGATTGGTCTCTCAAACCGGTTCCAAACCCTCCAGGATATTTCCTCCTCAGAGGTGCAGGAGGCGCAGGGTGAGGTTCTGGTTGTCGCGGTGACGGAGGGGCCTGCAGGGGACATCGAATCCTCTCTCCCTGGGGAACGTATTTCCTTTGGGGGGAGGATCTGCCCAGGGTCAGAGGACGAGGAAAAGGTAAATAAAGGGGACATGGATACATCTGTTTCACTAAAGAGGGGTAAACCATCGTCAGATGAGGAAGGTGGCGGGCAGGATGGAAAGGATAGTGGGAAAAAGAAAGCCGTCTAACTCAATCACCCATGATGGCGGCACCCTCTCCGTTGACGCTGGCTTCCATTAATGTAGCCAGCATTAAGTCAGATACGGCTAGATTTGCGGCCTATGATTATTTTGCCCACATTAATGCTGATATTTTCTTTTTGCAGGAGACCAGGCTAACAGACATGTCATCTATATTTAAAGCCAGAAGGGAATGGAGGAATGGGCCCTCCTACTGGTCTCTTGCGGCCGAGCCGTATAGCGGGGTGGCGGTACTTTTTGCCGCACCGGTAGAATGCCGACGGGTTATTGAGTTAGAAATGGGGAGGTGCCTGATTCTAGATGTCCTCATGAAGGGACAAGAACTTCGCCTTATTAACATCTATGGTCCACAGTCCAAGTGGGATCGGAAGTGTCTCTTTATGAGGATCAAGCCCTATCTTTTTACAAGTCGGCAGGTGGTCTTTGGAGGGGACTTCAATGCTGTCACGAGGCCCCAGGATAGGGGAGGTTCCAGAGACAAGCTGACTTATGATGGCGTCGCTCTGAATAGTATAGCTAGTGAGGCTCGCCTGGTGGATGTTCACATCCGGCATACACCAGGCCACGCGGGATTCACCTATCATAGGGGTAGTTGTAGGTCCAGGATAGACAGGTTTTATTTAAAGGAGGAAGCCGTCTCTTCAGCGGTGTCCGTTGTTGAGGTGGAGTTCTCCGACCACTGTTTAATTTTGTTTTCTCTGAATGTTACAGAGACCCCCCGGATGGGTAGAGGCTACTGGAAGCTCAATTCGTCTCTCTTGGAAGAAGCGGAAATAAGACAGTCCTTTGAGGATTTTCTTCAGAGCCAGGTACCATTGCTGGGCCTTTGTAGCAGTAAGTCAGAGTGGTGGGAGATGTTCAAAAAAAAGGGTTGCGGGATTCTTCCGCCAGCTCTCGAGCCTCAGGAGTCTGGACAGGTATCGCCTGTACCAGGGCCTGAGGAAGAAACTTGAACGTCTTGTCTCGACTGGAGGTAGTCGTGATGATATCTCCAGAGTGAAAGCCTTGCTAATGAGGTGCCAGTACGATAGACACGCATCTTTGGTTTTTGAGAGGGATTACGGGAAGTACCGCTCGCCCGACCCTTACAGAAACTGCAAGATGTCAGTGAATAGTAAAATCGTCTCAGGACTGATTGATAGTACAGGATCCCTGAAAAGGTCCAGATCGGGGATCCTGGAGATCGTCAGATCCTTTTACTCGCACCTCTTGGGGAGGAAAGATCTAGATCGGGATAAGGCCTCAGCTTTCTTGACTGAAACCGTCCCTGAACCAGGGGTAGACCCCTCTCTTGACGTTTTGACAGAGATGATCCAAGAAGAGGAAGTCAGGGTGGCTATTGATGGTCTTGCCCTCAAGAAGTCACCCGGTCCAGATGGCTTAACATCTGAGTTCTATAAGACCTTTAAGGACACTTTGGTTCCCCTCTTGACTGAGGTATTTAATGAGTGTCTCTCCTCGGGCACTCTGCCGAGGTCAATGAGGAGGTCAGCCTTGATCATCTTGTCAAAGGGTAAAGACCCGTCCCGCATTGAGAATTGGCATCCCATAGCGCTTCTCAATGCGGACAGAAAGATTCTGGCAAAAGTGCTGTTTAATCGGCTGGTGAAGTTTGCACCCCAGCTCCTTTCGAGGGCCCAGCATTGCTCTGTTCCAGGCCGCAGTACCTTTAGTGCTGTGCTCGGTGTCCGGGAGGCTGTGGAGCAGGGTAGGGCGGGTCATTGGAAGGGGTACTTGCTGTCCTTGGATCAGGCAAAAGCGTTTGATCGGGTTAACCATGAGTACCTCTGGTCTGTTCTTCTGAGATATGGCCTGCCGGGGGTTTTTGTTGATTGGCTTAAGACCTTGTATACAGGGGCAGAGAGTTTCCCGCTTGTGAATGGTTGGATTGGCCGCTCTTTTGAGGTTGGGTCTGGTGTCCGTCAGGGTTGCCCTTTGAGCCCACTGTTGTACGTGTTTGCAATTGATCCTTTCCTTAGGAGGATTGATTGTGGACCGTTGGCAGGGGTGAGAATGGACCCTGCGGTGCCGGATTCCACTCTGAGGGTGGTAGCGTACGCCGATGATGTCACCATATTCGTCTCCTCGCAAGAGGAGGTGCGGTGTGTGATGTCAGAGGTGGAGCGCTACTCAGAGGCATCTGGGTCCAAGATCAACCAGGATAAGTGTAAGAGTCTCTGGCTGGGAGGTGGAGATCCTGGATTTGATCTCCCGGACACCCTTCCAGAGCCCCAGGAGTTTGCAAAAGTTCTCGGCATCGAATTCGGCCAAGGGGATTACCCCAAACAAAACTGGGACAGCAGGCTTAAGATCGCCGCTCAGAGGGTGGATCAGTGGAAGGGTTGGTCTTTGACCCTCAGGGAAAGGGTTAACCTGATCAAAACTTTCCTGCTCCCTTTGCTGATATATCTGGGCAGTGTTTGCATTTTGCCAGAACCTCTCTGGACTCGGGTCTACAGTGTGTTCTTCCAACTGTTATGGGGGAATAGACTGAACCTAGTCAAGAGGGAGGTTACTTACCGTACGAGGAGACAAGGGGGGTTGTGTATGGTCAACCCCGTGGTGTTCCTGGTGAATACCTTTCTTAAGACCAACATTGCAAACCTCTGGAAAGAGAGGGCTCCTCCGTGGGTATTCTCCTGTAGGGGATGGTTTCGGCCTTTCTTCCAGGAATGGGAGACAGGAGGGCAAGTGAAGGATCTCCGCACACCACACGGGCATCTTCCGGCTTATGCTACCCTGGTTCTGAAGGTCATTCGTCGGTGGGGTTTGGGGATGTGGGAGATTAGGACTCTGTCGAGGAAATTCCTTGACAATGGGGTCCTGTCGTCCCATTTCCAAAAACCGCTGGCGCTCAAGGATTGCCCAAGTCGGGATCTGGAGGTTGGTTTGGGCCTATTGAATTCCATCAGGATCCCCTTGAAGTTTTGGGACTTGGCTTGGCGCTGCTTCCATGGGAAACTGTATGTGAGGGACAATCTGAAGTGCAGGAGCTCTGAGGATCGGGGATGTCCCCGGGAGGAGTGTGGAGGCATGCTGGAAAGCATGGAGCATTTTCTGCTTCATTGTCCCTTTAATACAGAGGTTTACAACAGGGTGGGCGCTTCCATCGGGTGGCCCAGGTTGGCCCGTCTCTCCTATGCGGAATGGGCCTATGGAGCATTCAGAAACCTTGGTGGCTGGGACCGGAGCACTTTATTCCTAGTCAGCATAGTGGTCAGGTACCACACGTGGAGTGCACGGTGTTTAGTGTCGACGCAGCGTAAAATCCTCCCTGTGGATGAGGTGGTTAGGGGCACACTCGGTGACCTGGTGAAGGTGCGCTCTCTGGAGTACGAGAGGCTGGGGGCTGGTAGGGCCTCTTGTCTTTGGAGGGGCTTTGCCTATAAGGTTCCTTAGCCTGCGTCTCCTCTCCTGGTGGTGGGCTGATGCTGGCACCTTAGTCTTTTGTTTTGTGCTGTACAGATACTGGAGTATAGGGCTTGCAGGCGCTGATCTTGGGCTTTCGGGCTGTGTGTGGGGCTGAGAAGTCTCATTATTGTTGGGTTTAGTATGTTATATATTTTTTCAAAAGTTTGTGTATTGTGATTGTCTTTGTGATTATCTTTGTATGTTTGTATAAATTGTATATACTGTATATATTATATGTGTTTTGTTTGCACCTGGGGTTCGGGTTTAGTGATAGGTTGGGTGGTGGGTAAAAGGGGGGAGGGGGCTTCTGTGGGACTTTGTGGGGACTTTTATATATATAAAAAATCCTGGGCTGGTTCATGGACGTCCGTGATCATGTACTGGGGGCATGGGATGCGGGACCAGCTCAGGGCCAAAAAAAAAAACAAAAAAAAAAAAAAAACAAAAAACAAAAAACAAAAAATATTATATGTATTGTTTAGTTGTAGGTTATTATTTTGTATCGTGTCTTGTTTAGTTTTAGTTTATTTGTGTAATGATGTCTTGTTTAGTTGGTGTTGGGTTGAGTAGAATTGTGTCTGTGGTATTAGGTTGTGCACAATGCAACTGGGCCAGGGGGTTCACATTTAGTTATTTATATAGGTGTATAGTATATAGAAGTGTATTGTATATAGTAGTGTATATAGGTGTGTTTATAGGTGTATAGTATATAGTGGTGTATTGTATATAGGTGTGTTTATAAGTGTATAGTATATAGTAGTATATATAGGTTTGTAGTGTATATAGTTTATTAATATGTTTAGCTAAATAGTTTATATTGTGTATATATTGTATATAGGTATATGGGTTGTATGTGTGGAAGAATGAGTGTGGGGATGGACCGGTGCTTTATGTTATGGTTTCATTTTCTATTGTTTTGTTCTGGTCAGATATGGTGTGTTATTTCTGTATTTATTTATTGTTATGTTTAAAATTTTAATAAAAGAAATACAGGATTGAACCCAGGATCAGTAATGTATGTACACAGTGACCCCCAACAGCAGAATAGTGAGTGCAGCTCTGGAGTATAATGCAGGATGTTACTCAGGATCAGTAAAGCATAAGTAACGTATGTAAACAGTGACCCCACCAGCAGAATAATGAGCGCAGCTCTGAATTACTCTATAATTACTTAGTATACCATAACTAATGTACATACAGTACAAAGTTACTTATCTTTCACTATAACTGAGAAGATCCATCTGTCAGTGTTGGACTTTTTTCACAACTTTCCTGTGTGAAGTTAATGTGTTTTCGGGTGTCATATATTGGTTAGATGAGGCGGTGTTAGCACTGTACATGCAAAGTACAAATCTGGTGGAACACGTCCAGCGCCTGACATCTAGCACATAGTAAATAATCTTCCTTCTCACCAGACATGTCTCTTATGAACTATGGGTGTCAGGCAGGAGACATCTCATTTATTTATGTGTTAAGTTACCCGACCTCTGACATTTTGTTACTGAATGTAAATCCGCTAATTACATAGAATACAAACACCAACAACCCTGAGATAACCCGAAGAGCTCTGCTAGATAGGAACAATCTATTATTTACTTGTCTGGGATGGGAGGATGGAAGTCCTACAGTATATACAGCTAGAATAAGAAGAGAGAGAGAGAGAGAGAGAGAGAGAGAGAGAGAGAGAGAGAGAGAATATAGATAGATAGATAGATAGATAGATAGATAGATAGATAGATAGATAGATAGGAGATAGATAGATAGATAGATAGATAGATAGGAGATAGATAGATAGATAGATAGATAGATAGGAGATAGATAGATAGATAGATAGATAGGAGATAGATAGATAGATAGATAGATAGATAGATAGATAGATAGGAGATAGATAGATAGATAGGAGATAGATAGATAGATAGATAGATAGGAGATAGATAGATAGATAGATAGATAGATAGATAGATAGATAGATAGATAGATAATAGATAGATAGATAGATAGATAGAAGATAGATAGATAGATAGATAGATAGATAGATAGGAGATAGATAGATAGGAGATAGATAGATAGATAGATAGATAGATAGATAGATAGATAGATAGGAGATAGATAGATAGATAGATAGGAGATAGATAGATAGATAGATAGATAGATAGGAGATAGATAGATAGATAGATAAATAGATAATAGATAGATAGATAGATAGATAGATAGATAGATAATGGAAAAATATGAGATGAGTATAAGGACGATCAATAGATATGTGATTAAAAATGCTGTAATAGAGCTAGATAGACAGACTGACAGATAAATATAGATAGATAGATGATAGACAAACAACACATAGATATTTCTGGAGCCTTATAGAACATACTGTACTCATGTAATTGTGTAACAAGCAGCAGCAGAGATATTATTTGCCCTCACACTCCCCAGAAATCCCCAGTATATGGCCATATTGTGTCAGCATTATTGTGACTCATCTCCCATACATGACTATAGAAAAATACATAGCGAGATATATTGATAGACAAGTGGGGAGATAGATAACATATAGATAGTTGTGGGGTCATGTGCTGCATACATATGTAATTCAGGTGATTGTTAGCCGGCTAGAGGAGCGCTATTATTGTGGCTCACACGCGGACACACAGACGATATATGGTGACATTGTGTCATTATTAATGTGACTCATCTCCTGCAGATACATGCCTCTGCACCACACAACTCCAGAGAGGGTAGTGCTCCGATGTGGACAGAATAACAAGTGCGGATTACCTCCACTGTCCACTACGCTGCATTCATCTTACTTGCCTCCTGACACCTCAGAACACAGTTTTATGTCTTCTACTTGTAACATTGCAGGGAAGAAGAATACCTTGTGGAAGTCAAACAAAGCAGAATAAAATGCTATGACAAAGGTCTTTACCCTTTATTTGCTTCCTACAGACTCTGGGTTTTACAGGCCTGGCAAACCTGAGTTTGGTCTATGGGCATCTAGCTATAAACTAGTCATAACAGAGAACCTGAAGATCCTTGGATGGGTGTTTGGTTATACTAATGGCCTATCTATCTATCTATCTATCTCCTATCTATCTATCTATCTATCTATCTCCTATCTATTATCTATCTATCTAAAAAACTAAAAGTGCAACAGCAACCCACAGGTGCAAGCACTTACCGTATATATTCTCCCCGGTGTACACATGATAAAAACCTGCTCTGTAGATATTAAAAAATAAAGATCTTAGCAAACTATTTGATCAAACAGAGAATACCACATTAAGGTGTCCTCTAGACATGGTCCCTACTTTAGCATTTTCACACTAGCAACGGCCTCTCCTGGGCTGAACAAGCCTACAACTGGACAGATAGGAGCCAAATGATCTCTTTTTATAGCAGCCTTGGGTGGAGTGCAAGCCAGCAGGAGTTAGCCACCCCCCCCCACATTCAACAGAAAAAAAAGAAAAATTGGCAGCACATCTATGACTCTGTTCACACTGCAGGTTGCACGCTGCTTGTGGCTTAAAGAGTCACTGTCGTATTTATTTATTTTTGCAGATATCAATAGTCCAGGCTATTTTAAGAAACCTTGTAATTGGTTTTATTAGGCAAATATGCCATTATCTGCATTCAAAAAGACTATTCCCAGGTCGACCCCCCCGTTTTTTTTTTCATTAACTGCAAAATATCAGAAGTGCCCCTGTCTGTTCTATGGAGGGGGGAGGAGGAAAGAGGGAGATTAGTCGCCAGCAGACAGCAGAGAACAAAGGATTACATAGCTCAGAGCTGAGTGAAAGCCAGTATTCAGAGGTCAGAGAGGTCAGTGCTGACTTCAGAAGAGATAGCCAGGTGATGTAGCTGTAAATTAACTCTTTGTTGTCCTGTTTTGGTGCCTCATCTCCCTCCACCCCTCCCCTCTCCATACACAATGATGAAGACAGGGGGGAGAGCTTCAAACTGCTTTTTCATTATAAAAATGCATTTTTTGGCTAATAAACCAATTGCGAAGTTTCTAAAAATTGCCTGTACTATTGATCTCTGGAATAAAAAAAATTAAACGACAAATAGTTTGCTAAGATCCTCATTTTTTAAATATCTACAAAGCAGGTGTTTACCGTGTGTAAATGATAAAATCTATTATATATCTATCTATTATCTATATCTTTATCATCTATCCATCGATCGCCTACCTATCTATCTATCTCCTATCTATCTATCGCCTATCTATCTATCTATCTATCTATCTATCTATCTATCTATCTATCTCTCTATCTCCTATCTATCTATCTATCTATCTCCTATCTATCTATCTATCTATCTATCTATCTATCTATCTATCTGTCTGTCTGTCTGTCTGTCTGTCTATCTATCTATCTGTCTGTCTGTCAATCTATCTATCTACCTGGTGTATATGTTGTCACTCCATGGGAAGACCATGGCAATCAACTATGTGTTTATTCAAATAGGAAGCACACACTTATAAAAATATGACATGACAGAACAGTAAATCAGTGGCTCCCTGTTCTGTCACGTTAAAGGTAGGTGAGGACTTCTGGTGCGAGCAGTGTTACTATACCAAACAGCCTACTTTGAAAGCACAGAAAGGAGAGGACCAGAAGAAGTGAGAGGTCAGTGTTTTAATTATGTTTTTTTTTCATGTGACCAAATATGAGGACAGTATGAGGGCCTAAATACTACATGGCACAGGGGCCAAACGACTATGTGGGGTACCTAACAGCTATAAGGGAGCAAAGTGTGGCACCTATCTACTATATAGGGGCACAAATGAGGTATAACTGCTATATGGGGGAACAGAAAGGGGATAGATACCATGTGGAAGCACAGTGGAGCCTAACTGCTATGTGAGAACACAGAGGGGTTATTTACTACTTGAGGGAATAAAAGGGCCTTAATACTATATTCGGGCACAGAGGGGGTCTAACTACTAAATAAGGGATGGGAATACATGGGAGCTAATTAAAATGTGGGTGCACAGGTGGGATAAGCTACTATATGGGGAAACAGAAGGAGGCCACAACTACTATCTGGGACAAAGAAGTGTTCTAACTGTGACGGATCACAGGATAGGTAAACTACTATGTGGGGGATGGGGGGCTAACTTCTACATGGGCCACAGAGAAGGCTTAACTACTATGTGGGGACACAGGGGGTGCTTAACTACTATATGAGGGCACAGGGAGAGGCCTAATAACTTTTGAGAGGACTAACTACTATGTGTGACCATAGAGTGGGGCTAACAGCTATACAGGGGCACATTGTGGGGCCTAACTACTTTATGCTGACAAACACAATCAATTAGTGCTTAAAAGGGACACTGGGATCATTGACAACCGATCACAGACGAACACTACGGGTCAACAAGCTCACTAACTCAAATGCTCCCCACTAGTTTTTAAGAAGTATCATTTAATAGTAACAACTAAAAAAATGGAGAATATTGTGTACAACATATAATAAGTAAATAAAAAATATACTAAAAATGCACCAGCACTAAGTTTCTAAGTACTCTACCAGGAACATCATCAGGCAATTGGGCTAATGGTAGCGACACAGAAGAATCAGCTATATGGGGTCAAATTGTGGGGCCTAACTACTATATGGGGGCACAGAGAGGTTCTATCTATTATACTGTTTTTCCCCTTTGTTACCATACACTGCTCTCTATAACACAAGCCATTCGTAAAGATCTTTCAATAAAAATATTGTCCTCCATACATTGCACCTCAGCCTCTAACACTGATGAGACCAGCAAAGCCAGCAGGATCATCCTGGCTATACCTCCAGGCATTTCAAGGTAGGACAGAGATCAGGCACTCAGCAATAAAATTAGAACAATTCTCAGGGGAAATAAGGGAAAATGTAAGATACAGGTTTTTTGGCACAAAGCATTAAAAGAAATCACAGACCTGAGAGTTAGATAAAAAGCAGAGCGTCATCAAAGCCGGTAATAGCCCCAGAATACTGAGGACTCTCTCAAGGTTTCCGACTTCAAAGAGGTTTTTGTTTTTTATTCTCTCTCTCTTTTTCAAAAGTAGTTACTGGATCTGTGATATCTCAGGCATGGCGGCTTCTCACCTCTAATTCGTGACAAAGCCACATCTGAAGTGTAAATCCGCTCACCTGGAAATGGACATCGGCAAATCTACTGTATTACACCCTGTATACCACCAAAGAGTACTTCCTTCACATGGAAGAGATATTTGAGCCCACTACAAATAAATTAATCATTGAAAAACTTTATTTGACATAATTATTATACACAAACATGATTAAAACCCCAATAATTAGTTTAAACATACAAGGAGGAGGAATACAAAAAACGACAATACAAACAAAGGAAGGAAACCTACACGGTCCATGCATGGAATAATTGGAAGGAATTAAAACATGTTAAAGCCAGTTAATAACGTGTATTGCAAAGTGCAATAGTGCAAATGTGCAATAGACAAACAAAAGGCGAAACATGTAAGAAAAAATCACAAAAAAGACATAATTTATATAGGGTTAAAATAATCTGAGCTGCTGAATGTAAATAGTAAAGTGCATATAGTGCTCAATATTCACTAGCAGTCACCTCAGATAAATGCCCCATTTGGATTATGGGTATTAGACATGTGATCGGTCTAGGGCTGTAGTACTGAATTGATATATTTTTGATCTGTTAAAAAGTATACCTTGATAATAAAATTCATTCCCTATATGTTGTGTATCTGCTACTCTATCATAGATCGGGTTTGTCCTTTATGTCTGAGTTTTCTGGGGGTCTCGGCTGACTCATAGACACTGCGCGTGCGCCGACTTTCCTTTTGGCGCTTGCGCAGTGTCTCTGGTCGGTCGAGCTCTGATCTCCTCTTGTATGAAGAATGACAGCCACATTCTGGCTGCCTCTACTGGTATATATAACTTATAACACTGTCTAGTAACGCTGAGGATACCTGTCCAGTTTGGCGCATTGCGCATGCGCACGGCGCGGCGCGCGGCCATGTTGGTTGGGGCACCGACAGAGTGGGCGGAAGTGACATCGTCGCTGACGCGACTGTTTGGTGCATTGTCCGAGAGGGGGAGAGGGGGACCATCTATAAAGGGAGGGGGGAGAGGGGGACCATCTATAAGGGAGGAGGGAGAGGGAGACATCTATAAGGGAGGGGGGAAAGGAGGACCAGCTATATGGGGCGAGAGGGAAGAGGGGGCCATCTATAAAGGGGGGAAAGGAGCACCAGCTATAAGGGGGGAAAGAGGGGGACCATCTATAAGGGGGGAAAAGAGGACCAGCTATAAGGGGGGAAAGAGGGGGACCATCTATAAGGGGGGAAAGAGGGGGACCATCTATAGAGGGGGAAAGAGGGGGACCATCTATAAGGGGGGAAAGAGGGGGACCATCTATAAAGGGGGAAAGAGGGGGACTATCCATAAGGGGGGAGAGGGGGACCATCTATAAGGGGGGGAGAGGGGGACTATCCATAAGGGGGGAGAGGGGGACCATCTATAAGGGGGGAAGAGGGGGACCAGCTATAAAGAGGGAAAGAGGGGGACCATCTATAAAGGGGGAAAGAGAGGGACCATCTATAAAGGGGGAAAGAGGGGGACCATCTATAAAGGGGGAAAGAGGGGGACCATCTATAAGGCAGGAGGGAGAGGGGGACCATCTATAAGGGGGGAAAGGAGGACCAGCTATATGGGGGGAGAGGGAAGAGGGGGACCAGCTATAAGGGGGGAAAGAGGGGGACCAGCTATAAGGGGGGAAAAGAGGACCAGCTATAAGGGGGGAGAGGGGGACCATCTATAAGGGGGGAAAGAGGGGGACCATCTATAGAGGGGAAAGAGGGGGACCAGCTATAAAGAGGGAAAGAGGGGGACCATCTATAAGGGGGGAAAGAGGGGGACCATCTATAGAGGGGGAAAGAGGGGGACCATCTATAAGGGGGAAAAGAGGGGGACCATCTATAGAGGGGGAAAGAGGGGGACCAACTATAGAGGGGGAAAGAGGGGGACCATCTATAAGGGGGAAAAGAGGGGGACCATCTATAAGGGGGGAAAGAGGGGGGCCATCTATAGAGGGGGGAAAGAGGGGGACCATCTATAGAGGGGGGAAAGAGGGGGACCATCTATAGAGGGGGAAAGAGGGGGACCATCTATAAGGGGGGAAAGAGGGGGACCAGCTATAAGGGGGGAAAGAGGGGGACCATCTATAGAGGGGGAAAGAGGGGGACCATCTATAGAGGGGGAAAGAGGGGGACCATCTATAGAGGGGGAAAGGGGGACCATCTATAAGGGGGGAAAGAGGGGGACCATCTATAAGGGGGGAAAGAGGGGGACCAGCTATAAGGGGGGAAAGAGGGGGACCATCTATAGAGGGGGAAAGAGGGGGACCATCTATAGAGGGGGAAAGAGGGGGACCATCTATAGAGGGGGAAAGAGGGGGACCATCTATAGAGGGGGAAAGAGGGGGACCATCTATAGAGGGGGAAAGAGGGGGACCATCTATAAGGGGGGAAAGAGGGGGACCATCTATAAGGGGGGAAAGAGGGGGACCATCTATAGAGGGGGAAAGAGGGGGACCATCTATAAGGGGGGAAAGAGGGGGACCATCTATAAGGGGGGAAAGAGGGGGACCATCTATAAGGGGGGAAAGGGGGACCAGCTATAAAGGGGGACTATCTCCTATAGGATTAGCACCCTCCTCTCCTGACATCCTCTGTGCTGCTGGGACCTCCCCTATAGATCAACACCCTCCTCTCCTGACATCCTCTGTGCTGCTCGGTCCTCTCCTATAAGATCAGCACCCTCTTCTCCTGACATCCTCTGTGCTGCTTGGACCTCTCCTATAAGATCAGCACCCTCCTCTCCTGACATCCTCTGTGCTGCTGTGACCTTGGGGGGGGGGCAACATCAGGGGACCAGGTGAGGTGGCGATATGTTTATTGGGGGCAGTGGAGGTGGGGTGGGCAATGCTTACTGGGGGTAGCAGCAAGGGACCAAACATTATGTTTATTGGGGCCAGCAGGGAGGGGAGGCAGGCAGTGTTTATTGGGGACAGGTGGGGGGGGGGGGGACGCAGTAGCAGATTATAATGTGGGCGAATTGACTGGGGGGGGGGGCCCAGGTTGGGTGGACAACCCGGGGCCCAGAGTACATTTAATCCGCCACTGCATGGACCGTGTAGGTTTCCTTCCCTTTGTTTGTATTGTCGGTTTTTGTATTCCTCCTCCTTGTATGTTTAAACTAATTATTGGGGTTTTAATCATGTTTGTGTATAATAATTATGTCAAATAAAGTTTTTCAATGATTAATTTATTTGTAGTGGGCTCAAATATCTCTTCCATGTGAAGGAAGTACTCTTTGGTGGTATATATTCTATTGATGATGGTTTTGAGCATATACTGGGTATCTCTTATAGACTAATGATTTTTTGATTTCTGGCAAAGGGCTCTTTTCGTTTTTTTCTGTATTACACCCTGAGCTAATAGATGGTAAGCTTCATTGCATCGGGCTGGAGCTTCAGTTCTATGCTATTTGTACAATGCTCCATTAACATTCCGTATTATGTAAAGCTTCAGATCGATAAGGCAAAAGAATGATAAGATATGGCAGGAATAACAAGATTACAATTCAGTGATGAGGTCTGGGACTGTGTGAAAATTAAAAAAGCTACAGGTCGTAACTCATGAGTTGCAAAGGGAATATGGACTATAGGGGTAGACCATGTGGTTGTTATTAGAGGCTCAGACCTAGTATCCCAAGTGCTGTTGGTTACATAGACCTGTTTATGACATCGCCCTACAGGAAGGATAGCACTGATAGCAAAGAGTGTTTAGGTTCGGCAACGTTCTCAGAACCCGAATGCTCGGAGTTTGATTTGCTGCAGAAGTTGGATGCAGCCCTAGCGCCATAGGCTGTATCCATATTTTCCAGGACTAGACCAGGTCGGCATCCAACTTCTGCAGTGACGGGGAATCAAATGCTGAGCATTCAAGTTTGGAGGATGTTGCTGAACCGGGAACAGATTGACAGGTTGGCTCCACACTAATAGCAAACAAGGGGCGGGAAGTTATCCCAAGGGTCATGGTAAGGGTGTAAAGAAGAAAATATACTTGCACCCTTCCAGGTCTGAGAGGCAAAATCTGCATCAAAATGGAGGACCCAGTGTTATCTATACTATGGACCCCGCTCTCTTCTATATTTCACTGCTAGGGTGATTTGACTTGAGGGGAAACATGAGTTTACTGCAAGATCGCTGCAGGTGCCCAAAAAAGTAAGGACTGAACACCCAGGACATGATGTCTAAGAGTCAACAGGAAGTCTACTATTCTTTATGCCATTGGCTTAATTCCCACTGTTAGTGAGTGTATGGTTGCCTCCACTTCTACTAGAGTCTCCAGACAGAAGTTTCCCCATCATCCCACCAACCAATGCAGATTAGTGACTAATCGCTGGTATCACTTTCATCCAATCCTCCACTCTCCATGATTCTTTAGCTTCCAATAATTTTGTTTTCTTCTGTTTAGATGTCAGGCTGATTTTCATTTAGCTTTTCTATATGTAAATCCAATATTGTTCAGTATTTGAAAGTCAGAAATATTGATCCTTGTTTCCTTTCATTTTTTTTAATAGATTTTTTATTTTCCATTTTCTATCCTGATGCTCAGAAACCTTCCCCTCTTTTTCTCCCTTTCTTCCTTTTACAGCCTTCTCATTTTTCTTTATACATGCAGCCCATCTTATAGCTGAGTGGGAACAACCAACATCTTCTGCTTTTGACTTCTGTTTTATCATTTCAATCAATACAATTGATAACTATTATTTGTTTCCAATAACTGAGGCCATGAGACCTAAGGCTAGGTTTTGATCCATTTTTCCTTTGACTTTCATTGTAAAAAAAACAGATCCATTTTTTTTAACGGACACAAAAGTAGTGTCAGCTACGTTTTTGTGTCCGTCAAAAATAAAAAAAAAGGGATCCACACAAATGCAAAAACGCAGTGTGAACCCTGCCTAAAACTAATCTGAATCTTCCTGTTTTGTACAAATCATTTCCCAGCAGTGTCCTCCTTATCAACACAGACATACAGTGAAAGGTGGCACAAGTATATAGATAACAGAGGTATACACAATAGCTGATGCCCACAAACCAGCCATCCTTCCTGCAGAATGACCTCTATGAAGGACACTGAGCATGCACAGAAGACTTTGTTCTTCATCTGAATGGTACAAGTCCTGTCTATTGTCGCCTATGGTCTATAAGGCTTGCTGTAAAGCACCTCACTAGATGCTGTTAAAACATGTCAGGCAAACAAAGAGATTAAAAAAATGCTTTTGTTTAAATCAATTGGTGTCAGAAATGTATATTAGAAATTTACTTTTATTTAAAAATCTTAAGTCTTCCAGTATTTATCAGCTGCTGTATGCCCTGCAGGAAGTGATTTATTCTTTCCCGTGCTCTCTGCTGCCACCTCTGTCCATGTCAGGAACTGTCCAGAGCAGGAGAGGTTTTCCAAGGGGTTTTGCTACTGCTCTGGACAGTTCCCGACATGGACAGAGGTGGCAGCAGAGAGCACTGTGTCAGACTGGAAGGAATACACCACTTCCTGCAGGACATACAGCAGATGATAAGTACTGGAAGACTTGAGATTTTTTTATAGAAATAAATTACAGATCTATATAATGTTCTGATACCAGTTGATTTAAAAGACTTTTATTTTCTTTTTTGCCTCTTTAAGGGACTTTTCATGAGGCCAGCAAGTTTAGCTATGATAAATTGTCTTGCATTATATCTATCACTTATAAGGGACAATTCTGTGTGGTGATTCCATAATTTTTTCCAGGACTTGTTTAGTCAATCCCCTTCTACCCATAAGTACTGTACATAATTATTAAAACTTGTATTAAGGAAAACTACTAAGACATGTATCAATGTGTAATGACTTTGTGCAGCCCTCTGCTCCACATCATATTGTTATTACTAGTATTAAAAGAGACATATAGTTTATCATATATCGGTGAGACTGCTGGAAACAATGGTCTCCAGATGGTTGCAGCAATATTAACCTTGAAAACCAAAAACACTATGGACAGTTCAGTGATGCAGAACAATATAATATTCCTAATTGTAATGACTGCAGTATTGTTCTGATGAGTGAGACCATGACATTGTGTGAATTAGGACATAAGCAGTGTGTACATTACTCTAAACACAAATGTCACTACTAGAAGTGTTTTTTTTTATTTCCAATACTTGGCTTCTACGAGTTGCCGAGGGTGCATGGTTAACCTAAAAGTTACAGTCTGGGGGCCAGACTGTGCTTTGTTGAGGGGGAAGGTTATACTTACCATCCAGGGCTCCTGGCAGTGTCTTCACTCTTCAGCTCCTTCTTCTCCAATGAGCCAATCAGCGGCTGAGGCAGGGTACTACTGCTGAGGCAGGGCACTACTCACTGCAGGAGTCTCCGCTCAGCCAATCGGCGGCTACAGCAGTGCCCTGCCTCAGCCGCTGAACTGCTCACTGCAGAAAAAGGAGCTGAAGAGTGAAAATGTCAGGAGCCCAGAATGGTGAGTTAAACCCCTCCCTCCCAAAACAGTACAGTCTGGCCCCCAGCAGGTTAAGTGGGGATGCATAGCATCCCCACTTATGTTGCGGCTTATTGTAGCTGTGGAGCTGGTATTTTCTGTAGACACTGTATCTGGCTTATATTCATATAATAGAAACAATCATGTATAAAATTAAAACAAATAGACTGACCTTCAGAAGTCCTTCTAAGAACTTATTCTAAAGGGGTACTCCGGTGGGGGAAAAAAATTGTTTTACAATCATCTGGTGTCAGAAAGTTTATATAGATTTGTAAATTACTTCTATTTAAAAATCTCCAGTCGCCCAGTATTTACCAGCTGCTGTATGTCCTCCAGAAAATGATGTATTCTTTTCAGTCTGACATAGTGCTCTCTACTACCACCTCTGTCCATGTCAGGAACTGTCTAGAGCAGTAGGGGTTTTCTATGGGGATTTGCTACTGCTCTGGACAGTAACTGACGTGGACAGAGGTGGCAGCAGAGAGCACTGTGTCAGACTGGAAAGAATACACCACTTCCTGCAGGACATACAGCAACTGATAAGTACTGGAAGACTTGAAATTAAAAAAAAAAAAAAAAAAAAGTAAATTACAAATCCCTTTAAATAAATAACACTCTAATAGTTTCTGGACAATGGTGCTTGTTATATTAACAAATCACAGATCTAAATCCCAAACTGTGAAATTTCCAGGCAGCACCACCCCGTAGGATGCCAATAATCTAAATTCAGATTTTTTTTTTCTTTTGCCCAAAACACCCACTAACCTGGCGCGGAGAGATTTCCCCTGGGGGTTATGATTATGTCAGTGTGATGTTAAATGAAACCTTTGTTCTATAGTCTAAAAGCTAAAAAAATAAAACTGTTCCCAGAGACAAATTTACTGCGCACCCCGGCTCTGTAATCAAGAAGCAAGACGACTGCCAGGGTCACGCTGGCACCGGCACAGTATGCAATTAGCCAGCAAATTAGAGACCCTCCCCCTTGTAACATACTGTATATTTTATTCTGATTATCCCGCTACAAATGTATTTTATTCCAAAGTAATCTGTTAACAACAAAATCTCACTTAATGAGTAATGAGAATGTTAATTATGCATTAGCCAGAAAATGTCGCCACAGACAAAAAGGGCAGACGGTTATTTATTGTGAAATATAGACACGGTCCGAGGAAAGAGGATCAGGCACATGACTTTTATGGGAGAATTTATGGAAGTGAAAATGTAAAAAAAAAAAAAATCCAGTCAATTTTTATAATGACAAAAGTAAAAAAAAAAAAAAAAAAAGTTTAGCAAATCATTATTATATGGAAATTTTTGTAAGCAAAAAAAAATTACTTTGGCAGCAGAGAACACAAAAGGTAAAAAAAAAATACCTTTTACTTACTGTTAAGTAAATTAATGGAAAGAAAATTGCACAAACCCGTTTTGACCATGAGTTTTTGAATGCAAAAAGAAAAAAAACATAGTTGCACCTGGTTATTTATTGTTAAAAATACAAGAGTATTCTGACGAGAAAGAAAATTCTAAAAAAAATAACTATGTACAGAAATATTGAATACAAAGAGGACAAAAAAAAGAATTCTGACATTAAATATCGGGGGAAAAAATGTTGTTTTTTTTACAGCAGTTAAAATAGTAGCTTGTCATTTACTGTGAACTACAGACGGGGTCAGATGAGAGTAAAAGATATTTAAAAGGGAAAACAACCTATTATTTAAAGTGTACCTGTCGCAAACTTTTTTTTTTTTTTTTTATGAAAGCACAAGCAGTTTTGCAATATACTCTGTCACTACAGAGCCGCAGAGATTTATACATTTTCCCCGCTGCTAGCATGATATTGATACATCATGCTGGGCGGGGAAACAATCCATTACAGGCCTTCACCGACCATAAGGTCCACAAAATTTACAGACGTGTGAATGCAGCCCTAGAATGCAAGGAAGTCAGGAGTGCAAACACTTTGCAGGTATTGTTATATTTGTCACACATCACTAGACTACAAGTGATCGTTACCCCTTTACATGGAGCAGAAGGTGTAATGGTGGTATGACCATGAATAAGATCACCAGGAGCAGTCGCAATGCATTGACTCCTGTATAAGTCAGGGGCTTTTATTCTTGGAGAAACAATAAAGATTGAAGAATTGGCTACACACTAGTGGAATTGGAAACTTTTTCTGTCGTGTCCTCTCCAAGGATGGAAGGTAGAGCCTGACCAGGGTGATTTATGGTGGAGTTGGATTGTGTGTGTGCACACCTTTGGCTGTCCAGCCCTGATGGGAGTTGTAGTTTTGCAATAGCTGGGGGGCTGAAATTCCCCATCCCTGCTCTAAATGCTGCTAAAAATAAGTCAGGAATAATGACTGCCTCCATAATAATGTACAAAAATATAAAATAAAAAAATCACATACAGAAAACAGAAACAAATTAGAAAAAGAGAATGCCTCAGTATCGGGCTCTAAATAGTAAAACTGTGACACATTCCTTTTAACCTCTTAAGGACATATGCCGTACCCGTATGGTATATGTCCGCAAGAGGAATTCAGAGGGGGGCCACGACCCCGCTCTGAACTGCCGCGATACGACTGCTATCTGCAGCACGGGACCGCGGCTATTAGTGGGAGCTAGCCGATCGCCGCTCCCACTAATTAATACAGTTGGATGCAGCTGTCAAACATGACAGCTGAATCTAACAGTCTTATTTGCAGCCCATCCCTGGTGTCTAGTGGCGGGTTTCCTCCCGCGATGCGATCGTTGAGGGGGGATTCCTTGGTCTTGCTAGGCCTCAGCATCGGAATGGCGCTGATCCCGACTCGGTATTCTATTGCAATGGTCTGCAGCACGCCAAAGCAATAGAGCACCGATGTCATGGATCGGTGCTGTGTTATACAGCTACACTGATCAGTGTAATTGTATTAGAAGTCCCCCAGGGGGAATAAACCTAACCCCAGGGGGAATAAACCTAACCCCAGGGGGGGAATAACCCTAACCCCAGGGGGAATAAACCTAACCCCAGGGGGGGAATAACCCTAACCCCAGGTGGAATAACCCAAACCACAGGGGGGAATAACCCTAACCCCAGGGGGAATAACCCGATCCCCAGGGAGGATAACCCTAACCCCAGGGGGAATAACCCTAACCCCAGGGAGAATAACCCTAACCCCAGGGGGAATAACCCTAACCCCAGGGAGAATAACCCCACCCAGGGGACTTCTAATTATTGTGTAAGTAAAAAAAAAAGTGTCTTCATTAATTTAAAAAAAAAACTCTGAAAGTCTGAAAATTTTCCCATTTTATAAACAAATAAACATGTTTGCTATCGCCGCGTGCGTAATCGCCCAAAATATTAAATTATCACATTCCTGATCTCGCACGGTAAACGGCGTCAGCGCAAAGACCTGTCAAACTGCAAAAATTGTGCATTTTTGGTCGCATCAAATCCAGAAACATTGTAATGAAAAGCGATCAAAAAGTTGCATATGCGCAATCAAGGTACCGATAGAAAGAACACATCATGGCGCAAAAAATGACACCTCACACAGCCCCATAGACCAAAGGATAAAAGCATTATACGCATGGTAATAAAGCAATTTTAAGAAATAAAAATTTCTGTGGAAGGTTTTATTTTTTTAAAAGCCATCAAATAATATAAAAGTTATGCAAGTTGCATATCGTTTTAATCATACCAACTTGAGGAACATATATAACATGGCAGTTTTTCCATAGGACAAACGTCGTAAAAATGAAGAAAAAAACTAAGAAAAAGAATTCTGTTTTTGTTTTTTTTTAAATATTACCACGCATATAATTTTTTTCTGGTTTTGCAGCATATTTTATGCAAAAATTAAGTCTGCCATTGCAAAGTACAATTAGTGACGCAAAAAATAAGGGCTCATGTGGGTCTTTAGGTGAAAAAATGCAAGTGCTA